>NC_090929.1:115045292-115348323 GCF_040938575.1 Ambystoma mexicanum | reverse complement strand
GGGGGATTCTTGCCCACATGGAAAAGCGGAAAGATTCTAACCCACATTGAACAGTGGGGGATTCTAACCCACATGGAAGAGCGGGAGATTCTAACCCACATGGAAGAGCGGGGGATTCTAAACCACATGGAAGAGCATGGGTTTCTAACCTGCATGGAAGAGCAGGGGATACTAACCACATGGAAGAGCAGGAGATTCTAACCCACATGGAACAGCAGGGGATTCTAACCCACATGGAAGAGCGGGAGATTCTAACCCACATGGAAGAGCGGGGGATTCTAAACCACATGGAAGAGCATGGGATTGTAACCCACATGAAAGAGCATGGGATTCTAACCTGCATGGAAGAGCACAGGATTCTAACCACATGGAAGAGCAGGAGATTCTAACCCACATGGAACAGCAGGGAATTCTAACCCACATGGAAGAGCGGGAGATTCTAACCCACATGGAAGAGCGGGGGATTCTAAACCACATGGAAGAGCATGGGATTCTAACCTGCATGTAAGAGCAGGGGATTCGAACCCACATGGAAGAGCTGGGATTCAAACCCACATGTAAGAGCAGGGGATTCTAACCCACATGGAAGAGCGGGTGTTTCAAACCCACATGGAAGAGCAGGAGATTCTAACCCACATGGAAGAGCGGGGGATTCTAACCCACATGCAAGAGCACGGGATTCTAACCACATGGAAGAGCAGGGGTTTCCAACCCACATGGAACAGTGGGAGATTCTAACGCACATGGAAGAGCGGGGGATTCTAACCAACATGGAAGCTTTGTTAAATCACTAGTAAAATACCCTCCTCCAGCGTATTGCAAATGAAAAATGCAAGGCTCTGGAGGAACTTCACAGTTTCAGTTTGTTCCATATTCCGAACATGCAAGATTTTGCCCCTGGCTCTCGAAAATGAATGCAAACGAATAATGAGCTGAGGATGTGTTTTATTCCAACTTGTGTGACTTTGAGACATGTGCTGGACACCTATTTAACCAAGGGGACCTGTGCATTGCTGGGGGGGCTGGTCAGCAGTGCCAATGATGTGGTGACCAGCCCCCTTGCATACATTAGTGTTGAGAGCGTGCTCCTGATGCTAATAGATTACAGGTCCTCAACACCAACTGACTGCTGCTGGGAGTGCATTTCACTGTGATGGGCCTTTAAAGGGTCTGCCATTGTCAAACATCAAGAACAAGAAAAAAGTATTTCCATCCCTGTTTGGCAGACAAAAGTCCATGTAGGACAGCAGCAGTTTACACAAGGCTGTCTCATTAGGAAAATGCACGAACGGGTCAGACATAGCACAGGGCCTCATCACGAGTTGGTCGGTATTCCGGTGGTAAATCTGCTGGAATACCACCCAACTGAATTACTGTTACCGCAACTTGGTCCGGTGGAATTCGAAGTGGCGGTGGTGGGGCTCTTTTGGCAGAAATACCATTGCAGGAAAAGTGATGGTAATTCCATTCACACCAATTCTTTCCCACACCGCTATATTTGTAATGGATGTTACATCCTGTTACCAGCGCTGGTCGTTCTGGCACCGCGGCTATTTATGTCATGCTCTGCTGGTTGCTTCTCCTAAGATGTCCAAGGGGTTTCCCTATTTCACTCCTACGAATCGCATAGCTCTTGCACGCACAGAACACACGCCTGCAGGTGATCACGTGACCGCATATAGTTGCCGGGCTACTGCGGTCCGACGTGCTGCTACTCTTCAGAAAGCCGTTCCGTAAGTCTCGCTTCCTAGGGTTTCAGATTCATCCTTCCTAAACCCCATCTTTAACCTTTCCCTTGCTTTCATAGATCCGGAGAACCCAGAATCCCTGTTTGCTCAACACTTTGTCAGGACTTTTCAGGCGTGTTTCTGGGAACGTCTCCTCTGTCCGACACCAAGCGCTTCCTTTCTCTGAGTCCGGGGGTTCCTTCCCTCGCCAACACTGAAGTTCTTTCGTGGCTCCTGAATCGCTGCTTTCTGAGGCATTCTTGCTCTGACTTCGAAGGTAGGGTAACGCTTACTCTCTGGTCCCGAGATCCTGAGACAGCTCTGCCACGAGTCATTCCTAACCAACTCTTATTGCCAGCAGTGTCTTTGCGGCTTCTGAATCGCTGCGTTCCGATTTCTTCAATCTGCAGCCTTGTATCTCCCCTGTTGCATTCTTCGTTGGCAGCCATCTCATAACAGCTCACGTAGGTGTTAGACTCTGCATAACATTCTCTCAGACTAGGGTTCCCATTACTTCACTTACCTCCTGTGTCTCTCTTCCGTATAGGACGGGAACAGCACCCGCCATCCTCGAGACTACTGAGATCCTTCATAGCAACCTAGGTGAGTGGAAGCCCACTGAGAACTCCCTTCCCTTCCCTGATTCTATTTATTTCTAACCTATCCATCTCTCTTTCACAGTTGGAACCCGTCCAAGGGACTCTCCCACTGGCAGACATCCAAGCCATTCGGACCACGGATTCCAGAGACCCGTATAGAGTTCCAATACAAGATCCGAAGACCCACAGGTTGCAGAATCACCACCAGCGTTTCCAGGTCAGGGTTCTCTACCCCAGAGGGTTTCCCTGGGAGTGTTGCCCCCTCTCATCCTGGTCTTATCCGGACAGAGGGCGGTAAAGATTTTCAGGGGAATCTTCACACTCTGCAAGTCACTGCCATCTGATCAGGTTAGTGGATTTCTGCCATTTTGGTTTCAAGATCTAAAAGTCTTAACAGATAGCGATGCCCAAACTGCAGAGACAATGGAACAGCAGATGCAGCAGCTAATGGCTGCCATGCAGTCCTTGTCCCATGAGGTGCAGAACCTCAAACAAGAAAACACACAGCTACGACAACAGGTAGCTCGAGTGATCTCCAAAATGCCCCCTTCTGCCTTGCCAAAATGCAAGTACGATGGTAATCCTCACAAATTGAAGGAGTTTCTAGATAGCTGCAAAGTCCAGTTTACATTCAAGCCTTGCTATTTTCCCTCTGAAAAAGACAAGGGGGGTCATTCCGAGTTGGGAGGTAAACCCTTACCGTCCAATTCTGAGGTCCCTTAGCGGGAACCGCAAAGGACGTGTGGTAAGACCACATGTCCTTAGCGGGTCCCGCTAAGGGACCAGGGCGCTAATTACGGTACCGCAATTTGCGGTACCGTAATTAGCACCTTCCCCATTCTCATTGAGCCCTATGGGGGCTCAAATGGGAATGGGGAATGGTTTACTGAATGTGGATTTACCGGGTCCTCCAGGATCGGAATGACTCGTTAAATTCCCATTCAGCCAGACCGGACCCGGTATTGGAGGCAGCCATGGTGCTATTAGCACCATGGCTGCCTCCAATCTCGGAATGACCCCCAAGGTCAGATTTCTATTCTCCCATCTCTCCGGGGCAGCCTTGGCCTGGGCTATGCCGTTGGTTACTTTGGGGAACCCAGTCCTAGATTCTTATCCGGCATTTGTAAACAGTCTAAAGTCCATGTTCAGTAGACATAAAATCTTAGTCGCCTCCCAAGAAAGGCTTCTTGATCTTAGGCAAGGATCACAGGACCTTATGGCGTACATTACTCAATTCAAACAGTTGTCCTCAGAAACTGCTTGGCCTGATGATGCCATTCTCACCCTGTTCTGGAGAGGACTCACCGAAGAACTAAAGGACGAGGTCTCCAGGGTACCCCGCCCAGCACATTTGGCAGACATGATCACCGTAACCATGCAGATGGACTAACGCCTTCAGGAGCGTCACCATTTATTTATTTATTTATATTTGTAAAAGCGCACTTACAGCCCAGAGGCATCGCAGCGCTTGCAAGTAAATGAAAGGAAGCTTAATTGTCAATACAGTGATACAATCTTAGTTACAGGCATGTTATGTAGAACAGACGATAACATGAGATTTAGGATTGACAGATCAAACAAATAGTTTGGTTTTAATGGCTTTGCGGAATGCATGATGGGAGTCAATCATCCTGAGGTGGGCGGGAAGGGAGTCCCAGAATGAGGCGGCCATAGATGGGAAGCTAGTGCCACCTGCGCGCATTCTCCTGCTTTTGGGAGTGGAGATCAGGTTGGTGTAAGCCACTCTGGTAGGCCTTTGAGAGGAGAGTTTCTGAATTCTGGTAGCCAGGTAGGGAGGTGCTAGGTCATGGAGGCATTTATGCGTGAGTGAGAGAGTTTTGAAGATTATCCTCTCTTTAACTGGCAGCCAGTGCACCTGCCTTCTTGTTGTGGAGATGTGGTCCCTCCTAGAGATCCCAGTGGCAGCCCTGAGGGCATTGTTCTGGACCACCTGTAGTTTGGCAATGTTTTTGCATGAGGTCCCTGCCAGGAGAGCATTGCAATAGTCAAGTTGTGAGCCGATGATTGCCCTCGCAATGGTGAGGCAATTGGGCAAGGAAAGGAATGGTCTTGCTGCATTGAGTAGTTTGGAGAAATAGGCAGACGAGGAGACAATAGCGCTGATTTGTTTATCCATGGTCAGGTCTGAGTCAAGGTAGACGCTGAGTGTTTTGATTGTTTGGGAGACGGCAATGGGAATGTTGTTAACAGCGAATGTGCAGTATTGATTACCCAGTTTGCTGGGGATGGTCATGAACCCAAGAAGGGGAGGTTGTATCGATCACGTCCAGTGGGTCTTCCACCTACAGTCAAAACAGTCCCTATAAACAAGCCTATGCAACTCGGTATAGCAAGGGGGCCTCTCAATAAAGGAGAAAGAGATTGTTGCAAATCCCAGGGATTGTGCATGTATTGCAGTTTTTCTGCCCATGTCGCTTTGGGTCCCAGAACCCGGGAAACGACAAAACCCTGCCATAAGGGGAACCACGGCTAGGGTATCTAGGTATGGTTCCTCAAAAACCCTAGGGCATTCACAAGCCCCTCTTCCAGCTGATCTTTCCATGGTGGTTATCTCCCTCAGTTTAGTCCTTCATGACCAGGTACTCCAAGGAGTGCCAGCCTTGGTGGATTGTGGAGCGGCCGTAAAACTTTATTGACGACAGATGAGCAGAAATAAAGGCATTGAACGCATCGCCAAGACCGCAGTGACTCCCATCCAGGGGGTTGACGGCTGCCCCTTGAGCTCCGACCTCATTAGGAAGCAGACGGGCCTCTCACTTGTCTAATTTCTTCACATAAGGAAACCCTTACCTTTGATTTGATCAAGGCCGCACACTTCCCCGTTATACTGGGGTTACTGTGGTTGCGTCTACACAACCCCTTTATCAACTGGTCTGCAGTAACTCGCTTCCTGGGTTCCGATTATTGCGTTTCACATTGCCTGTCTCAAGAGTCGGTTGGGATACATGTGTCCCCTCGTGCTCCCAGACCTACAACAGTAACGACGGTCGGACATGTGGGCAGTAGCCCGGCGTGTTATATCCAATACACCTCAGTGTTTTCCACACAGCAATTTTCGACTCTGCCCCCGCACCAGAGGGATGACTGCCACATCGATCTGCACCCGGACCAGCCCATTCCCTTTGGGCGCATGTACTTGTTATCTCAACGGGAGAAGGCGGTACTCAAGGAATATCTACACACCAATTTGCGGAATGGCCTTATTGCTGAATCTACCTCCCCCGGGGATGCCTCCTTGTTTTTTATCCCAAAGAAGGATTTAGAGGAGTTACGTCTGTGTATAGACTACAGGGGATTAAACAAGATCATGGTGGTAGACAAATACCCTATGCCTTTGATCCCCGACATCCTGGGGCCATGCGGGGAGCCACCATCTACTCCAAGTTGGATCTCCGGGGGGCTTACCACCTTATCCACATAGCTCCTGGGGATGAATGGAAGACAGTATTCCGCACACCCTTCGGTCATTTTGAGTACCATGTAATGCCCTTTGGCTTATTCAATGCACTCGTGGTATTTCAGCGTTTTATGGACCATCTCTTTTCAGATGTATTAATACATTTTGTCATCATTTACCTTGATGACATCTTAGTCTTTTCCCCGAATGAGGCAGAGCATGTCCGACACGTGTCCCTGGTACTGGATAGACTTCAGGATAACCAGTTGTATTGCAAGGCTGAGAAATGTGAATTTCACCGGGCCCAGGTCACCTATCTAGGGTTTGTTCTCCCAGCCCAGGGCATATCTATGGACCCTAGAAAGGTGTTGGCGGTTCTGGAGTGGCCACCCCGTCTAACATCAAGTATATTAAACGATTCATTGGCTTTGCCAATTTCTATCGTAAATTTATACCCTGCTTCTTGGAAATCATCCTCCCCATAACCAGACTCTTGAAGAAGAATGTCCAATTCTGTTGGGATTCGCAAGCTCAGAACTCCTTCGCAAAACTGAAGGATTTGCTCACGACAGCCCCTGTATTGTCTACAGCTGATCAGACAAAGAGATTTGTCTTGGAAACCGATGCGTCACACTATGCTCTGGGAGCAGTCCTGCTCCAGGAGTCCTGTACGGGGAGGGAACCTCCAGTCGCTTATTTATCTAAGACCTTCAACCCATCCGAGGTCAATTATTCAGTTCTCAAAAAGGAACTTTTAGCCATTAAAAGGTTGTTTGAGGAATGTAGACACCTTCTGTTGGGCTCCCCACATCCCGTTGAAGTCAGAACGGATCACCAAAACCTAAAAGTGCTTAAATACGCTCAAACAACCAACAGCCATCAGGCACGCTGGGCTCAGTTCTTTTTGCCATATAAGATCATATTCACATTTCTCCCTGGGCGACAGAACCTCAGAGCCGACGCTCTTTCATGTAAGGACCATCCCGCTGCCAAGTTCAGTCCGGAGAGCTTCTTTCCTAAGGCCCAATTAGTATCGTATCGGTCATAATAGACTTTTTCCAGATGATCAAGCTGGCTACTAATCTCCGACTGCAGTTTTGTAACAATCGTTCTCATACCTACCAGCTCACAACAGAACAGGGTTACTTTTTTCATGGAGAACAGGTGTTAGTACCACCCGAAATCCTTCAGAGAGAAGTTCTTCGAATGTGTCACGATTCCCGAACAGTGGGACATCAGGGGTACCCCACCACTTTGGAACTGATCAGAAGATATTTCTGGTGGCCATCTCTTCAGAAGGACGTAAGGGATTACGTCACGGCCTGCGCTACTTGTCTACAATCCAAGACCCATCGTCAACCCCCTTTAGGGCTGCTCACTCGGATGCCCATTCCAGACTAGCCTTGGCAAGTCATATCTACTGATTTCATAGTGGATCTTCCTACTTCTGACAACCAGACTACAGTGATGGTGACTATCGATTACTTCTCTAAAATGGCTCACTTCACCCCTTTAAGTAAGCTACCTAATGCTGAACGAATGTCCTGGATATTCATCTCTGAGATCTTCTCCCGTAATGGACTGCCGGATACCATAGTATCAGACAGGGGCCTTCAGTACACCTCGTTGTTTTGGCAGCATGCATGCACATACTTGGGCGTCCGAAGGGCTTTGAACTCTGGGTTTCATCCTCAGATGAACGGTCAGACCGAACGGCTGAATAAGACGTTAGATGGCTATTTGCACTGCTTTGTGTCTGCAGCTCAGGACAACTGGGTGGAACTTTTGCCCTTGGCCGAGTTTGCTTATAATAATGCCCCTCATTCGGCTCTGAAAGCCAGTCCTCTTTTTTGCTCCTATGGTTTCCGCCCTTCCTTTGTACCGGCTGTGGCACCGGCTTCCGCGCGATGTGCCGGCATTGACAGGCTGCTTTCTGACATCCACCGTGGGCACCAATTTGCACAACATGCCGTTCTGGTAGCTCAGGATTGGGCCAAGCGTTATGCGGATCGACATTGGAGATCAGCCCCGGCTCTAGCGGTGGGTGATTCTGTCTGGCTGGTCTTCCGTTTCTTTCCTCGCCACCTGGTTCCATCTAAGCTCTCGCCCAGATTTTTTGGACCCTTTCGAGTGCTAGCATTGGTGGGGGAAGCTGCGGTGCATCTTCAACTTCTTCCGTCCTGGTCGAGGATTCATCCAGTCTTTCATCTGTCTCAGATCAAGGTGGATGTGCCGGATCGCTTCCGGAGGACCCCATCAGTTCACCCTCCTCCGGTTGCCACTTCTTTGGGGCCTGAATTCAGCTATTGCAGGGGCCATCTCAAATTCCTAGTCGATTGGAAGGGGTACTCTCTGGCGGACAGGTCCTGGGAGCCGGCTTCGAGTGTTCATGCTCCTCAACTGGTGAGGCAGTTCTATTGGCTTCATCCCGGGAAACCAGGTTCTCTGCCTTTGTGGAGGGGGCATACTGTTACATCCTGTTACCGGCGCTGGTCATTCTGGCACCACGGATGTTTATGTCATACTCTTCTGGTTGCTTCTTCTAAGAAGGCCGAGGAGTTTCCCTATTTCACCCCTACGAATCGTGCAGCTCTTGCACGCACGGAACAGATGCCTGCATGTGATTACGTGACCGCATATAGTTGCCGGGATACCGCGGTCCGACGCTTCGCTACTCTTCAGAAAGACGCTCCGTAAGTCTCGCTTCCTAGCGTTTCAGATTCATCCTTCCTAAACCCTGTCTTTAATCTTTGCCTTGCTTTCATATATCCGGAGAACCCTGAGTCCCTGTTTGCTCAACACTCTGACTGGGACTTTTTAGGCGCGTTTCTGTGAATGTCTCCTCGGTCCGACACCAAGCGCTTCCTTCCTCTGAGCCCGGGGGTTCCTTTGCTCGCCAACGCCAAAGTTCTTTTCCGGCTCCTGATTCGCCCCTTTCCGAGCAATTCTTACTCCGACTTTGAAAGTAGGGAACGCTTACTCTCTGATCCCGAGATCCTGAGACAGCTCTGTCAAAAATCATTCCTAACCAACTCTTCTTGCCAGCAGTGTCTTTTTGTGGCTTCTAAATCGCTGCGTTTTGAATCCTTCAATCTGCAGCCTCGTATCTCCCCTGTCGCATTCTTCATTGGCAGCCATCTTACAACAGTTTACGTAGGTGTTAGACTCTGCATAACATTCTCTCAGACTAGGGTTCTCATTACTTCACTTACCTGTGTCTCTCTTCCGTGTAGGACGGGACCAGCACCCACCATCCTCGAGAGTACTGAGATCCTTCATAGCAACCTAGATGGGTCGAAGCCCTTTGAGAGCTCCCTTTCCTTCCCTGATTCGTTTTCTTCTTACCTATTATCTCTCTTTCACAGTTGGAACCCGTCCGAGGGACTCTCCCACTGACAGACATCCAAGCCATTTGGACCATGGATTCCAGAGACCCGTATAGAGTACCAATACAAGATCTGAAGACCCACAGGTTGCAGAATCTCCACCGTGTTTCCAGCTCAGAGTTTTCTACCCCAGAGGGTTTCCCTGGCTGGGAGTGTTGCCCCTCTCAACCTGGTCTTCTCCGGACAGAGGGCAGTAAGAGTTTCAGGGGAATCTTCACACTCTGCAAGTCACTGCCATCTGATCAGGTTAGTGGATTTCTGCAATTTTGGTTTCAAGTTCTAAAAGTCTTAACACTAGACATGCATTGCTATGTTCCGTACAGGTGTAGGAGAATGTGTTTGTTTTCTGCACATTTTAAAGCGTATCTCATTTGTGAATTCAGGATGCACATTAGTAGTATGCTGAAAGACAACGTTATTTGACAAAACGTGCAGATGGGGTTGAAACAGCGAACCGGGAGTGGGGGAGTATGGGGCGGGGGGAGTTAAAGGAGATCTCATTATTGATGCCAAAAAAGGTTTTCAGAACTGGTGTCATCTGAATTCAAGCAAATCACATCGATGCAAGAAAAGCCGAATGTGTGTTGTTGCACATTTTATAATTGTATACAATGCACACGACATTGAATTTGAGTAATCCAAATGCATGAGAAGACAGATGTCTCCTCCAAAACAACAGCAACATGTTACAAAGTCACCTCCTCATGAAATCGAAACATATTTAGCGATATTGACATCGAAAGAGTGCAAGGGATCAGCAGCTCAGGTGTGACCTGATAAAGAGGAGGCTCGGCCAGCACCAAGAAGAAGCCTAGTGGCTGGAAAAAGACATGACATGTGTCATTAGTGGAGTAACTTTGCTGAAAATGTTGGGGGGGACAGGACATCTAAAGAAAAGGTGCCTAAGCCAAATGAATGTGGACAAAATGGTGTGCCATGAAAGTTGGGGGGGGGGCAAACACCCCTGTCCCCCCTAAAATTACACCCATGTGTGTCATTTATTAGATACATTGAGGAAGTGTTCGTACAGCTGACAGGCTCAGCCTCCAAACACAGCCTTAATCTACAGAGGCAAGTTGATTTACATTCCCCTATGCTCTCCCAGCCGGGTGGATCAATGGCAGAGTCAGGGGTAACAAAGCCGTGGCTAGCGGTAGGAGACGCCCCCTCTGGCAACCCCTAAAAGACGCCACTGCTACCTGCTCTCTTTTTAAAAAAAATATTTTGTTCGCATTCCAACAGTGTTCGTTATAACTTTGTGCAAGTACATATTTTTGTTACAGTAATCACCATTCGTCCTTTCCCATTCCTCCTTCCTTCCCCCATGGTATCCCCTTCTTTTGCTCTCTACCCCCTCTCCCCCTCCTATATGATCTTGGACGTATGTGCCCCATCTCTCATGCATCCATGTCCCAGGTCCCCAACATCTTCTGATATTTCCTTGTGGATCCTCTATTCCTGTATGTGATCTCCTCCATTCTGCTGCAACGCTCCATTCCAATCTCCCATGTTCCCAATGTGGGCATTTCCTGGTACCCCCATTTGGACGCTCGTTACCTTCTCTCAATTAAATTAGCGCGGCCGGCTGTGGGAACTGGAAGAAAAGGGGCCATCCATTAGTGACTTTATCAGAAGAATGCTAGCTCCACACACATGTGCCTTTACTGCTGTTAATTTAAGTGCCAGGCTATTTTGCAAGTCTATGCAAAAAGGACGAGCATACTCGTCCTTGGCAATTCAGGGGTTTGGTCTGTCTGTGTGAGTTCCTTCAGTAGCTGGCTGAACAATCCTCCATCGAAGCAGCGCTGAAGGAGGGCCTGGGCAAAGGAGCAGGACTTCGACCAATATCTTCTAGCAAACACCATTCTTCCCACGTCCAACCACCCCAATGACTATTGACTGGTTGTGTTGTAGAGAAGACGCTTTCTCCCCACCTCAGACTGCAGGAGAATTATGCACCCACAACCTGCCTGTGATCAGCGTGCCCTTCTGCACAGACATTGATAGAGTTCACAGTGGTAAGCACAGGGTGAAGAGGGCGGGGCAGAGACAGCTGCACCAGGTCCACTGCGGAAAGAGCACAATGTAGGTAATATTATTTCAGTGGTGAATTTACACCCCTCCAGATGCTTTGGACTACAAATCCCATCAGTCTTTGTGAGGAGAGGCAGTGGTGAAGCAGGGTGTTGTAGTCTAAAAGAATTACTCTGGGATGCACTACGTTAGGGCCCGATTCACATACGGGCCTTGGTGTACTAGACCTACCTTGTCTGGTCAGTGGAAGAAGTAGGGCCACATTACAGAAACTATGCATCAGTGAAAGTGCAAGTTTTCATGAGTACAACATTGCACTAGTGCAAAATAGTTATTCTTTGAATGCATTGTTGCACTAGGAAAAAAGTTGCAGAATGGTATTAACACTTTAGCACCCTTGGACCTGGTGCACAAATTAATTTAAAGCACATATTTTGTGCAGATTTCTGTCTAAAAGCTGGGATAAAAAAAATGAGTTAGCAGATCCAAGGCCAAGAAGGCTGCACCCGCAAGGTCGGGCTTTTGCTCCCGGTTCTCCCCTGCACTCCAGCCTTCTGTTGTGCTTGTGCGGCTCTCACAAGCAGGACAGGTTGCAGTTTAGGGATGAATTGCAAAGGCTCATGTGCAAGTGTCATCTGTGACAATTATTTAAAGCGTTTAACAATGACAATGAGATGGGCTCCCCCAGTGCCTTAAGTGGCACTACAAATCGAGCCGGGCGCTCATAGAGGGGGCGTGGCGTAACAGCGGGGGGTCTTGATGGCCCGTTAGGCCACGCCCCCTTGACGAGCCCTGGCTCAATGGGCTACTGGCACCTCTGCCAGGCAGCCTTTTGTAGAGATTAGCACCCTCTCCCCTTTGGGGGAGAGGGTGCTAATCTCTGCATTTATTTTCTATAGGCTTGCCTGGCAGGGGACAGCGCCTCGCCTATTCAGCCTTAATGGTGGTGCTGCCCCTCGCCAGCTGGGGAGGGGCAGCATCACCATTAAGGTTGAAAGGGTGAGGCCGCTGGAAGCAGAGGCCTTTTTCCTAAATACTGAAACTCCCGCGAATCCGCGGGAGCATCAGTATTTAGAAAGCAAGGCCTCTGCTTCCAGCGGCCTCACGTTTTCTCCATAATGGTGGCGCCGGCCCACGTGTATCACTTAATTAAAGGGATGCCTCGCAGGTGCGGCGCCACCATTATGGCTGAAAGGCATTTTTTTCTGAAGCCTGAATCTCTCGCACACGAGCGAGAGCTTCACGCTGTAGAAAAAAATGCCTTTTCGTGTAGTGGCCGGGCCTGCCAGGGGAGATTAGTGGGCCCCGGCAGGGCCCCGCCTCAAAACGAAATTTCGGAGCCCGGCCCACTTAAAGCCCTGGGTTCCCCATTCTTCCCTACACCACAGGCCCACGCCCCTGAGGCTTTAACTGTGGAAAGCCTGATGTTGAAGGACCGATCCACTTTCAAAGGTGTGTATACAAAGTTGCCAACTGACCCACAACTCGTGGGTCTGGGCAGCAATACACGGCCAAACGCTTGAGGCCGCAGTGTCAGCAAACCCGCAAGCAGAGCAGGCGGAGAAAATAGACCATCACTTACTTAAGTGATGACCCTTTTACATGCAAAGCGGGCCTTTCAATTCCATACAATGGGCTTCATTACGGATATTGCGGTAAGGCAACAACGGCGCCGGTAGTGCTACTATTATTAACGGGGCCGTTGTTGCCCTCCTCCCTATTCCCATTGAGCCCTATGGTGGCTCAAATGGGAATGGGGACGTACCGGGTCCGGGTCTCTCGAAGAGGAATTACCGGGCCCTCCAAGGTCAGAATGGCCCAGTAAGTCTCTTTTTGCGGGACCGGGACCCGAGTTTGGAGGTAGCCATGCCCTTAACAAGGGCATGGCTACCTCCAAACTCGTAATGAGGCCCAATGGCTTTGCTTAGGTCGGCTTCTGCCAGTCACAGAGCTTTGATCGCCTGTGACCTTGTAATTTTTGCAGATTTCTCCGCCCAGAAGTGCATAGCCTTGCTGGTACACGTCCAAAAAAAACGTTTTAAGTGCTTTGGGGTCTGGCACAAACATTATTGGTTGGGCTGGGTTGAAAAAAATGCTAATTTCTGATTTCTGATAATAAAGCATGCACTTGTATACACTTATTTACAATTGGGTTAATTGTAAGTCCAGGTAATTGTGTTCGCCCCATCACTTCATATATTATTTACAGATGTTTCAATTTGTCAAGAAATTCCCTGCTAGTGAGCACACATTACAAGAACAGTTGTGCTCAGGATCACAAGGTGCTCCAGCGCAATCCCATCACTTGTGAATGCCTATCAAAGGGTAACTCAAACGTGGTTACATGTCTTTAAAACGACACATTTTATGTAGAATGCACATATACCGAACATTTTACAAGGAAGAAACACAACATTATTATTATTTGTTTTTTTTGGGGGGGCGGTCCCCCCAAACCCGAGTTTTCCCACCCCTAAAAACCCACCCTAAAAGTTTCCCCACTAGATTTAACCATTTACCCCACCCGACATACATTTGCGTTATGTTTTTCGTTATAAAAGTTTTGTTATATGTGCATATCTACATAACATTTTCATTATAAAGACTGTACCCTCAAAAGTACAGTGCAGAGTGATGCTAATAAGATTAAGTACAAACTAAGCACAAATCATGGTCAACTAAGGACCTGCCACCTGTGGCTAATACACTTATCTACACTATTAAACACTATTACAAAAAGGCAAATAAAAGGGAACTCTTCTTGTTTCTAATTCTAATGTAATTGACGCCAATATGGTCGGCTCGGAGGAGCAGAGGCGTGTGCATTTGGAAGGCACACTCACTTTGTTTTTTGGAGCTGATCCTCATCATTGTGCAATTTGGACCGGAAAGCTGACGTTAGAAGATTAAAAAAACAACAGCGCAGAGCGTCACACGGTCTTGAGTTCGGAGGCGAGTGCAGTTGGGAGGAAGTTGGGGCACAAGTGAGCACTTGTACGGAAAAGTATAGCATTGATAAATCTGCTTTGTGGGTGTAAAACTCTCAAATACGGAGAGATTAAAATCTCCACATGGTTTATAACTTGAGGAGTTGCGATATGGCGCTTATCCTTTGAGATGCTTCAGATTCCTTAGCTCCGGTAAACTCTTAAATACCACTATACGTGAGGCGGTGAATGTGGAAGATATCAGGAATGAAGATTGCTCGCAATTGAAGGAGACACAAGTGGAGAAGGTAAAAGGCAGTGGAAAATGTTGGGGCAGTCATTCAAAAGATGCCCATGACCCCGGTCACACAGGATAAAATAACCATTTACTTTTCCAAACAACAAGTAGAGATGGAAGGAGTAACAGAGGTGATTAAGAACAAAGCGGATGGCTCAAAAGTCGTGCCATCCATGATGTGCCAGAACACAAGTCAGGTTGTGGCCCCATGCAGCACTTTAAATTGTTCCTTGGATATTTACTTTTTAAATGTGCATGATAAGTTGATGCAAGAAAGTGATTCCTACAGTAATTTAAAAGGACCAGGGCAATATTCAAGGCTTGGTTAAAATGGTTTAAACATTGAATGGAGAATGTGATGTTTAAAAGTCCTTTAACTAAGTCTCTTCATACTGAAACTCAAAATACTGATTTGAAATTAAGACCAGTGGCATCGCTTACCCTGTTTGTACAACCACTGGAAAAAAACTATGACCAGATAAGAGCAGTTGTAGATTATAATTCAGAACTACTAAAAGCAATGTCAAGGAAAGTGGATAATATTTCTGCTGAGTTGATGGAAGTCTATAGACCGACCAATAAAAACAATGTGGTAATGATATCCCCAAACAAACATGAATAATGATTTGCAGAGGAGGCACAAGGAGGCCCTCGCACGTGAATCCTTAGACAAACCACATAGTGATAGCGTGATCGGCACGTCATATCCACTGATATCGGTGAGTGACACAGATGATTTGCACGTAGAGGAAGAAGATAAAGTGAAGAAGAAGAGAATAAAAAAAACAAAAAAATAGAAAGAATGCCAACAAAAGGTCTTCAAGGGAGTTCCTAAGGGGATTAAAACTACATGTATTAGAACACACTTTGCCAGTACCCCAGAAGAAAAGGGGAAAAGGGAAAAAAAGTTAAGAAAACAAATTCTAAAGCTACTGAGAAAGATGTAGCCTCATACATGATTAGACAAGATTCTCATAAGAACCGAGTTGAGGTGGATGAGAGTAACATGTTACATGAAATAGAAGACAAAGGGGTACTTCTATCACCTAAGATCTCAATGGTTTATGAGTCGGAAATTATAAGGTTTGATTTGAGTGGTAACGGTCTAAATCCGGCAAGCACAAGATGTAACACCCGACCATGCTCGATTCCTCACTCTGACATTTCAGACATGGAACCAGACAAGTTCTTCTGCATGAAAGCTGTGTGGCTGGATGAGGATTTACGACCACCAGTACACAGGTGCCACATCTTTTATTTAATTAATTCAATCCCAGTATTAAAGTTAATTCAGTCAAGTGATATCGCATAAGTCGAGTTTCTAGCGTATTGACCGGATCTCGTCAATATACATGTGTTCTCACATTTGATTGCACGTATAATACTGGAGAAAGCATAAGCATTTTTTTCTCATGGTTGCAATGTCCATATACCAAAATCAATGAGGAATGGAAAAGGTCTGAATCTGATGTGACTTGGAAAGAAGATCCACTAACTTAAAGATCAAATGCACTATGGATAAATCAGGGCAGAGAGTGGTTTCTGTTATAACACAGGACCTGAAGCCGAGTGGTAGCATTTGTGACTGGTAGTGGTTACCTTTAGCCCTAGAAGCAACACCTGGAAATCAATCTCCTTCTAGACCCATGTAGCAGAGTGCCCTCAATGTACTATCTTGAAACTGCAGAGGGTATAAGAACGTGATGGATGATTGAAAAAATATTTTAAGTGAATGGTATTTGGAGGAATATGATGATTACATTATAATTGGGGGAGACTTGAATTGTTTCTGGGCAAATTATAAGGACAATCGGCTGATGGGAGAGCTCGATATCCATCCAAATGGGAAAAGCATGGGGAGACAAGGAACTCTATGGGCTAGATGTTTCCAAGAATGGAATTTGAAAAAGGTAAACAGAAATCTATGTGACGATTTGTCTAATTCACCTACTTGGAAAAGAGGTAACTGTAAATCGACCATAGATTACATATTCAGTTTAGAGCAAGTTCTGCAAGATTGTACTTCCCTCAATATATATTTCTCAGAAATGAGTGATCATTCATGTTTGTCATTGGTTATGAATTTAACATGCTCCCAGCATAAATAGAAAGGATAGCTGAGAAAATTCGTAGTTAATAATGGAATAAATAGGGTGGGTATGTCCATCTATGAAATTAGTACATTATGTAGATTGGCAGAAGCTTCTGCCTATTATCAAGCAGATCCTCAAGGTGGTAGGGAATGTGAAGTAGACCCACATATTCAATCCTTCAATAACATGTATGATGCCATCCCGATAAGAGCCCCCCTGCAACATAAGAAGTTCCATATTTGTGTGTTTGATGAACAGGTATTAAAGAAAAAATGTATCCTAAGAAAGGCACTGAGAAATGTTGAATTAAGATTTGAGAAGGGTTCAAGGAAGTGTATAAGGGCAAAAAAGAAATTGCCAGATACAAATACACACTAGCATGAAATGTCTGTCAAGGAGAGCCAAGTGATGCTACCAATGTTGATATCAAAGAAATCTTGCCAATTTTGGAAATTAATAAATAATGGGTATGGTGGTAAGGATATATCTATGTTAAACCCAATACCAGAAAAAAAGTGGTTTGATACCTACTCGGCAATGTTTTATGACCGCTCTGTGATGAAAAACTATTTGAATTGGCAACATTTACCATGATGTGAGGGGCAATTCTCAAGTGGGTATATCGAGAACATCATAAGGAATGGAAAAAACTCAAGGGCTCCTGGCCCGGGTGGAATTTCCAATAGATTACTAAAAGAAAATCTGGAAATTAGAGCTTCTACCTGGTGTGGGATATTTTCGAGTATAATAATAGAGGCTAGGACTCTGAAGTCCTGACATACTTGATATACTGTGCCAAGAAGGGAAACAGGCAAGACCCATTAAACTACCCCCCCATAGCATTGATGGACTTATCTAGCAAAAACGTAGCAAGAATTATCTTGCAATATCTGAATGAATGGGGGAAGTGGCAGGAAGAATTAAAAGACAAAACACTGGACTTAGGCATGGAAAGGAAATGATCTTAAATGGCTTGATATTGACTCTATTACACTCTAGAGTCATGATGAAGGATGCATCTGTGGTATATTTAGCATGCCTTGAACTTAGTGCAGCAGCTGACCGGGTCATAAAATCAATACTATGGCAAATATTAAAAGGTTGGGGCATGCCGTTGGGACTCTTAAAAATGATAATGATGTTATACGATTGCACAAAAATAAGAATAAGATTGCATAAAAGAGGGCAGCTGTCTAGAGAAATTAACACCACTGTAGGACTGAGACAAGGCTGTGTATTGGCCCCAATACTTTTTACTATTTATCTTTTCGGCATGGGGATGATTTGGAGAATACCCAATAATTTCCAGTGCAACAGGGTAATTTTGGTTGGTCTTGGTTGTCCTATGCAGATGATTGACTGTGTGTAGCAAATATGGGGAAGATAACAACTTAACTAACTGCTAACTCAGATGCAAAGGGACTTTTCAAAGTTCTGAAAGAGCTTGAGAACCTGTGCCCGCCAACATCCAAAATTATATAGGACATTCAAGACACACTTGTCAATAGGGTTAAGACCACACAAAGAAGATAATCAGCAAACAAGCCAATATTGATAGAGTTATCCCAGAGAAAATCCCATCTAAGACTTTGAGCCCTGAAACACACTTTGAGTTTAGAACAGTTACTGAGCTAGAAGTAACTAACATTATTGCTCATCTCAAACCCACCTTAAAGAGGGGACTTTTGACCCACTGCAGTTGTGAAAAAATGTGCACCATTGCTGACCCCCATTATTAATAAATTAATTAATACATCTTTCCTGGGTTGTGTGGTACCATCCTGCATCAAGCAGGCTTGGATTACCCTGTTATTAAAGAAACCTAAACTAGTATGCCGACAAACTACAGACCCATCATGAACGTGCCATTTTTATTCAAAATCTTAGACCGGGCTGCATACATTAGGGTTCAGGTTTTTCAGAACCTTAATAACATCTTAGGCCATCGACGATCTGGCTTTGTGTGTCCCACCTCCTAGCCTGAGCTGGAAAAAGTGTGATTTCAAAACTCTGCTGTGCGTGCTGTTGAAGGTTTAAGCAAGAGAGAACACATCTCCACAGCTAGAAGAGCCTTACACTGGCCGATGATATGCTAGGATTACATTTTGTGTGCTCTGCTGGACACATACATGTCTTTGTGGGCTTAACCCGCTCTATGGGCCTCATTACAGGTCAGGCGGTCCAGGATTTAACCGTGGCGGTAAACCAGCCGCCACTGTTAATTCCAGACCGCCCGATCCCGACTCCTGTAGGTGGGAGGTGATGTTCCCGCCAGGTCTGACCTGGCGGGTTTAAAACCGCCCGCCTGCAGGCGGACGTGGAAACACCAGCACCATCACGAGATGGTGCCGGTGTTTCCACTTCCCCATTCCCATTGAGTCCTATGGGACTCAATGGGAATGGGGATTTACCGAATTCTGCCTCTGGAATTCCAGGGACACCAGGGTCGTAATGCCCTGGTATTTCCGGGAGTCACAGAGGCGGAATGGTAATACGAGTCCGGCGGTAACCAGGTGGTTTTACCGCCTCGGTTACTGCTGGACTCGTAATGAGGCCCTATCTCTCCGGCAGACTGGCATGGTTGCCTGATCGAGAAGCATTGTGGTCTAATAATACTCACCTATTTCAGGTGCCTATATCAAAACTGACCTTGGTTAGCCAGGGGGCATTTCATCATGCTGCCCCAAAATGATGGAATGCCTTACCCCCAGACTTTAGGGGCTGTGTTTTCTTTGACTGCTTCAAGAAAAGATTGAAGACTCTCCTATTTGACTAAATTTCCTAACTTGCTTTTCTGGGTAATCCGCATTGCTTACAGGCATGCTTTCTGTATTTAAGGACATGTCTATGTTATTTGATGTTGTCTGTACTGTTAGTGCTCCAATGCCTACGGGCTGCGTCTCAAGTGCTCTACTAAAAAATAAATAAAATATATAAATAAATGTGAATACTTCTAAAATTATTATATTTAAAAACCAAAAGACGAGAGGAAAAGTCCATTAGAGTTGGCCCAGACTTTATTATACTTGGGATTGATAGTAAAAACTAGTAAAAACGTTCAGCTATTTTGGGAAGATTTGCTGATAAAAGCAAAATCATTGAGATTGCAGATGAAGCTAATAAATAAATAGTATTGCAAATTCTCTCTAATTTAATTAACTTATATAATATGAAAGTCATACCAAAATTGATTTATGGGCTGAAACTGACACCATTCAAATGATGAATGATGGAAGCACTTCAGTATGGAAACCGGTAGTGGGTCTTCCTCAGTCTCTACTGGTTCCATTGTTGATAAACATACTGGGTCTCTCTACATCATCAGCACCGGTGTGGTGGTGAAGGCTGAATTTAATGAGAGCAAACCCTTATACCACCACAGGCATATGTGACGCATAGAGTGACTGAGACTGTCAACTTTGTGGAGGACAAGATGGATTATTTTAAATTAATTGGATCATCTGCAAGCGAACTGACTGAGAGGTCAAATATAGCTAAAAAGAAATTGTTCCCTCCTGTTTGGGCTTGGATCAGAGGCCATATAGAGGAACTGAGTCAGTCCTGGTTTCAGTGCTGGATGATTTGACTCGCCTGGTTGATCAGGGTGGGGTTGGGGATCAGATTCTGCTTGATTTGTAATAGCGTTTGATTCCATCGACCACCCCACTCTGATCTCCCGGCTCTCCACCGCGGGTATCTCCAGTCCCTTCTTATTTTCTCTTTACACTTCACTCCTCGCTCCTATCATCTCCTCATTCAGGATTTCTCATCATTTATACGCCGATGACACCCAACTGTTCCTCTCCTTTTCTTCCTTCACCTCTGGCTTGCATCTCAATGTCTCTTCCTTTCTTACTGCCATTAAAAATTGGATGCCATCTCACTCTCTCTTAACATTGACAAGACTGAAGTTTTGTTCTTTCCATCTAACAAACTTCCTCCTCCCGCTCCCCCTCCTTCTATTCAATTTCCCCCTTCTAGTGTCCCTATTTCCAACCATGCTCGTAATCTTGGCATTTATTTTGACTCTTCCCTCTTCTTTTCTCATCATATCTCCCTCACCTCTCGGGCATGTCGCTATCATCTCTTTAACATCTGTAAAGTTCATTCCTCTCTCACCTTCCATGCTACCAAACTTTTAACCTCCTCGCTCATCTTTCCTCGTCTTTTCTATTGTTGTTCTCTCTTCTTTGGTCTCCCCGCTTCCCACCTTGCCCCTCTCAAATGCCTTTATCACTCTGCCATATGCACCCTATGCCTTCTCTCTCCTCATAACTCCATTTCCAACTCACTTTCTCAGCTAGGATGGCTTCCTTTCCATTCCCAACTTAAATTTCACTTCCTTTGTCTGGTCTTTAAATCTCTTCACGACCTTGCTCCTCCTTACCTCTTGTCTCTTCTCTCATTTTACACCCCTCTCGCTCCCTTCGTTCTGCCGATCTCTTCTTACTTTCAGTTCCCCCACCCCCTTGTGCCTCTTCTCATTTCCAGTCCTTTCAGCTCCTTGCCCCCTTACACTGGAACTCCCTACCTTTCTCTATCTGTTCCTCCCCTTCCTATTCTTCCTTCCGCTCCTCACTGAAATATCTTCTTCTTCATTCCCCTCCTTGATCCCCTTCCCCCTCTCACCCTTCTTTCCCTCTTTCTTGTACCCTTCTCTGTGTTCTCTTTATCTTCCCCTTCTCTTCTAAATCTCCCTTCTTCCTACTACTTACTTTACTCACTACTCTCTCTCCCCCTCCTTTTTTCTCCTCTTCTTTCTCATATGTAAATTGTTCTACATGCTGATTTTCTGGTTTGACTCATGTTTACCGTTATTGCTTCTACGGTTCCATGTTTATTGTTTATTTTGTTGTTCATTGTAAAGCGCCTTGGATTAAGGCGCTATATAAAACAATAAATACAAATACAAATGCACTGGCTTGGTTCTCCTCCTTTATATCTGGTCGCACTAAGTCTGTCTCTATACCCCCTTTTGGCTCTCAAGCTACATCGTTCTTCTGTGGTGTTCATCAGGGTTCTTCTCTCTCTCTTATTCTGTTTGATCTTTATATCGTCCTCTTCTGGCTATAATTCATGCTTTTGGTCTGCTCTACTACTCTTATGCTGATGATACCCCGATCGTTGTACTGCTGGATATCTCCGATTCAGAATCGGCTGCCCAAATGAAGAAGTGTTTGCTAGCTGTTGGTGAGTGGATGGCAAGAAACTGGCTCAAGCTCAACAGAGGAAAAACAGAGGTATTGATGGTGGGCTCCGCTATGCCATCTGTGTATTGGACCCCTGAGTTTTGGCCAGTGAATCTTGGCACTTTCCCCCAACCAGTTTCATCGGTCAAAGATCTGGGTGTCAAGCTTTCAGCTTCTCTGTCCATGGCTGATCAGGTTTCTTCTGTATGCCAAAAGGCTTATTTCAAGCTATGTACATTGCGCAAGGTTCTCCCGCTTATCCCGGCTAAGCTCCATGCACCAGTTGTATCTGCTTTAGTTATCAGTAACACTGACTACTGCAATGCCCGCTTCTTGGCTCTCCCTAAATATCTTCTGCGCTGCCTTCAGTTCTTGCAGAATGTGGCGGCTTGGGCTATTCTTCATCCCCCTTGGGGAGCCCACATGACTCCGCTGCTGCGACAACTTCACGGGCTTCCTGTCGAGCAGCGTGTTAGGTTCAAGGCACTTTGTATTGTGCATAGGGCTATTCATGGATTGTGGGCAGTGTTTCTTCAGAACAAATGTGTTCTGTACACTCCTGCTTGACCTCTTTTGTCCCAGGATCTTAGGATCGTGCAACCTTCAAGGTTCAGGCTCTCCCATACTGGTGGCTGTGCATTCTCGGTGGCGGCCGCTAGAGTGCGGAACCAACTTCCTTTTCTGCTCCGCAGCACCAAGTCCCTCATGGTCTTTCGCCGTGCTCTTAAGACGTTCTTGTTTACATTCTGCAAACTTGATCCTTGCCTCTCGCTAGCGCCGAGATGCCTTTAGCTTATGTTGCACTTTATAAAATTTGTTAAGATAAGATAAGATGTCGATATGTATGTATCTTATAAGGATTTTAGGACTATATACAGGAAAATGGAAGACCTGCTTTCATTTATTGTAAAATTCCTCTCAACAAAAGTTTGCACGATTTGTGTTCGATTTCACCTAAATCTGATACCTGCTTTGGATGTGGTGGGGTCGTGGTTGAGCACGAGTAAAGAAAAGAGACTGTCGAATTTGTCAGGCACTGTGCATTGGATCTCCTAAGCACTTATTACTCGAGTGTGAAGGGACGAGAGACTTGTGTTTTAAATATTATTATGCAACAAGACCCTGTGCTGAGTGATGAATCTTTCTGGAATTGATTAGGTTCAAGTGAACAACAATCACGACAGCTAAAATTAGCTAAGGTATTGGAAGAATTACAAAAAAGCATTGCTGGCAATGAGTATATTTATTTATTTATTTCTACATTCATTGAGCACATCAAACCTGAGGTCATCAAGGCGCTGGATACAAGAAGACATGCTACACTTCAACTTGCAAATAGTCAGCAAACATCGCAGCATTGTCTGTTTGAACACCCGTTCAACACCTGAGGGAGCGCATAGAGTTCCGGAAGCAACTTAAAACCTTTCTCTTTGCTTCAGCTTTTTATCCTCCTCACCCCTGCTGACCTCCTGGCTGTATCTGGAACTGCACTGGTTACCTGACCACCCTCTGATCTCGGGCCCAGGTCCCTCCCCCTCAGACACACACACCTGCACTGCCTGCCTGGAACCCCCGCACTTGGAGACTGTTTCTGTATCCCTACAGTCCCACTACCAGCACTTGACACCTGATGTCTGCACTTACCTTTGCACTTGCCACCTGCTGGCTGTTACTTTTACTTATTGTTATTATTCTATTCCCATGTAATGTACTGTCCCTTTCCCCTTCCCCCTTCCCCCTGCATTTTCCCTCTTCCCCTATCCCATGCACTTGCGCGATCTGAATGATACCTGGCCTAGTAGGATTGTTGTCTGTCCTCCCTTTGTTCTCCTTCCCTTGCCTCGTCGCGCCTTGAAACACTTGTGTATAGGCACGTTATAAATGCCATATCATATCAAATCACAAAACATTATGCATATACTGCAGCACCTTTTGGATTACACATTTGTGACATTGTGCCTGTTTGAAGCATGACAATATATGTAACATTTTTATCTTTCATATTAACAACCAAAATTATCTGTGAAAAATGGAATCACGGTCGCGTAGTCTGACCACTTTGCATACGTTTCACGCACACTCTACCTTACAGGATTCCCCTACCTGCCACATATCCACCTTGCCCAACAACCAGACAAACCAAACACAAAACAGAGATTGCCTTATCATCATTCGTACAACCCCCTTGTCCCCACACCCACATCGCTCCACTCTCCTCAGCAATTACAATACCATCATCACACAGGCACTCAACTAAATTGGCCCCCTCAAATCACAATAAACATGCAGCCACAACCATAAACCATGGTTCAACAGCTCCCTCCTCTCTAACAAGCAGGAAGCCAGGTGCCTAAAAAGAGCCTTGCAAATTAACCCATGTCCCACCAGCAGAACACCACTCAAATACTGCTGCAACAAATATAAAACAGCCATACACAACTCCAAAGCTAACCATTACATCCAACAACTCCAATCCATTGCAATTGTACACAGAAACTATTCAACATTGTCAAAACCACTTCTCCCAAACCTCAATCCACACCTTTCACCACCGCACCCCCTCGACTGCAGTATGCATCTTCCTTGTGGCCTACCTCAACTTCAAAGTACTCAACATCAGGCAACCCCCACCCCTCTCTGCTCTCCCACTCCCACACTGTGCCCCTGTGTTTCACCCTTGTTGGGTGTCATCAGTCAGATGGAGCTGTGCCTGTCTGAGCACAGTGAGCAAGGTGTCCATGTCTGGGTTCCCCCATGTAACTTAGGGTGCCCAACCCTAAGTTCCTTGCAAAATACAAAAAAGGTAGCAGGCGCCACTCTCTAGAAAGAACATGGCATGATAACCTGTTCTGTGTTTTATTCCCACTTTGAGAGTCTGCAGCCTTCGATTTTAGCTCACTGTACCTATCACAAAGGAGGAATATCCATTTGCATTTCAGTCTTTGTCCCTCCCACAAGGACAGCCAGCACCGAAATGCCAGGCAAACCTCCTTTGAACAAAAGCACCATCACCAACCCGAGACACACGTTTTAACAATTTTGGGCCTCATCAGTGAGATGTAGCTGTGCCTCTCTGAGCACAGTGAGCAAGGTGTCCATGTCTGGGTTCCTCCAGGTAACTTAGGGTGACCAACCCCAAGTTCCTTGCAAAATACAAAAAAGGTAGCAGGTGCCACTCTCTGGAAAGAACATGGCATGATAACCTGTTCTATGTTTTTTTCCCACTCTGAGAGTCCGCTGCCATCGCTTTTAGTTCACTGTACCTTTCACAAAGGAGGAATAACCATTTGCACATCAGTCTTTGTCCCACCCACAAGGACAGTCCAGCACCAAAATGACAGGCAAACCTCCTTTGAACAAGAGTTCCAACAGCATCCCCAGACATGTGTTTCAGCCTTGTTGGGCCTCATCAGTGAAGTGGAGCTGTGCATCTATGAGCAGAGTGAGTACGGGGTCCACTGCTGGGTTTCCCCAGGTAGCTTAGGGTGACCAACCCCAAGTTCCTTGCAAAATAAAAAAAGGTAGCAGGCACCTCTCTCTAGAAAGAACATGGCATGATAACCTATTCTGTGTTTTTTTCCCACTTTGAGAGTCTGCTGCATATCCATTTGCATATCAGTCTTTGTCCTGCCCACAAGGACAGCCCAGCACCGAAATGCCAGGCAAACCTCCTTTGTTCCCGATTAGCAACAGCAAACCCAGACACGCGTTTTAGCATTGTTGGCCCTCATGAGTGAGGTCGAACTGTTCATCTCTAAGCACAGTGAGCAAGGGGTCGACGTATGGGTTGCCCCAGGTAATTTAGGGTGACCAACCACAAGTTCCTTGCAAAATACAAAAAAAGTAGCAGGTGCCACTCTCTAGAAAGAACATGGCATGATAACCTGTTCTGTGTTTTCTCCCACTTTGAGAGTCTGCAGCCTTCGCTTTTAGCTCACTGTACCTGTCACAAAGGAGGAATATTCATTGGCACATCAGTCTTTGTTCTGCCCACAAGGACAGTCCAGCACCAAAATGACAGGCAAAACTCCTTTGAACAAGAGTACCAACAGCATCCCCAGACACGTGTTTCAGCCCTGTTGGGTGTCATCAGTGAGGTGGAGCTGTGCCTCTCTGAGCACAGTGAGCAAGAGGTCCACGGCTGGTTTCCTCTAGGTAACTTAGGGTGACCAACCCCAAATTCCTTGCACAATACAAAAAAGGTAGCACGCACCACTCTCTAGAAAGAACATGGAATGATAAACTGTTCTATGTTTTTTTCCCAGTTTGAGAGTCTGTAGCCATCGCCTTTAGCAAATGGAAAGTGAAAGAAAATGATTTTTGAGGGAGGAATCAGGCTAGAAGTGGGGAGGGGTAAAGGGAACATCACGTGAAGATGGGGAGTTGGGTGTCGTCTGGGGAGCCAGTTACAATTGACCGAATTTCGGGGGCTTCTATTGTGATCATATCTACTAGGTAAGAGGAAATGGGTTTTTGCAACAGTGGCCCTGGAAGTGGGTCCCAAAGAAATCTATTGGTGCAGCATGTGCAGTGGCCACAACCGAAGGCCATAGCTGGTGGGCCCTAAAGAAACCTATTGGTGCAACATGCACAGTACCACAGCCGAAGGCTATGGCTAGTGGGGCCCAAAGAAACCTATTGCTGCAACATGTACAGTGGCCACAGCCGAAGGCCATGGCTAGTGACTACCAAAGAAACCTGTTGGTGCAACATGTACAGTGGCCACGGCTGAAGGCCACAGCTAGTGGGCCCCAAGGAAACCTATTGCTGCAACATGCACAGGGGCCACAGCCGAAGGCCATGGCTAGTGGGGCCTAAAGAAACCTATTGCTGCAACATGCACAGGGGCCACAGCCGAAGGCCATGGCTAGTGGGGCCTAAAGAAACCTATTGCTGCAACATGCACAGTACCACAGCCGAAGGCCATGGCTAGTGGGGCCTAAAGAAACCTATTGCTGCAACATGCACAGTGGCCACAGCCAAAGGAACTGACTAGCATGCTTGAAAGAAACATCAGATTGGCTTGGAACTGGAGGTGCGCTTTCAGAGATAGCTGCTAAGTGGCATTGTGGAGTGTGTGACATGGCTCACATGTACTATTCTACTTTCACATTTCAGGTGAAAGGGTTTTATTCAAGCCTTTTTAAACCCACCATAATTTTCTTGGTATACATATATACATTATATGGCTCTGCCCCATATTTAAGGTGAATGCCTTGAGTCATAGGAAATCCGAAAATTCTATTTCTGGTAACATTTGACTGGACATTTTGGGAAATATTTGTTAAAAGATTTTAAAAGTTATTGAGAAAGCAAAAAAACACTGTTTTCGACCTACTGCCATTCATTAACCCATAGAGAAAAAGTCCAAATTTGGTCGAGCTGAAATACAAAAACTACTGGGCAGATTTGGACCAAATAAGAAAAAAATTTGGGCACAAAGCGTTGACTTAATTTCCGGGACAGGTTTAGGGTTAATCCATCCAGTAGTTTTTAAAATATTTGATGGGAATGGGGTGTCCCCTGCTCCCAAAAATATAGCTTTATCTCCCATGGTGCTTTGCAGCAGAGAGGGTTTTCAGAAATAAAAAGCCGCCTTTTTGTTTACTTGATGCGAGCACCTACCGGAGTAATACCGGAGTAGCGTGAAATCTAAAAAGTGCTCAAAAAGCTATTTGCCGGAGAAAAAAGGATGCTATTGCATTAGACTAGAGGTGGAGATGGGGAAGAGGATACCATGTGAAACTGGAGTGTTGGGGGTGGTCTTGGGAGCCAGTTACAATTATCGGGGGAATACTGGGGGAATCTCGCGAGATTCCCACTGCTACAACGGAAGACGCGCTCGGAAAACAAAATGTGTCACATGAACAAAAGAGTTAAAGGGGTAATGGGAGAGGGCCAGAGAGGGAAAAAGCAGCTGAGTGAAGTGGGGGTCCATGGAAAGAGGAGAGGGGCGCTTGGTAGTGCCTGAGAGGACAGGGAAAGGAAATGTTAGACCTACAGTGATCACATCTACTAGGCAGGGGGTAATGGGTGGTTGTGCCATTGGACATGGCCAGTGGGTCCCAGTGAAACTTATTTGTGCAACATGTACCGTGGCCACAGCTGAAGGCCATGGCTAGTGAGCCCCAGAAACCTATTGGTCCAACATGCTCAATGGCAGTGGCAGTAGCCGTAGCCCTGGCTACTGGCCACGGCTGAAGGCCATAACTAGTGAGCCGTAAAGAAACGTATTGGTGCAACATGTACAGTGGGCACGACAAAGGCCGTAGCCACTGCCCATGGTCAAAGGTCAGGGCTAGTGGTCCCCAAAGAAACCTATTGGTGCAACATGTACAGTGGCCTGGCCAAAGGCCATAACTAGTGGGCCCCAAAGAAACCTATTGGTGGAACATGTACAGTGGTTATTGCTGAAGGTCATGGCTAGTGGGCCCCAAAGAAATGTATTGGTGCAACAAGTATATTGGCCAAGGCCGAAGGCCATGGACATTTGTCCTCAAAGAAATGTATTGGTTCAACATGTACAGTGGCCACTGCCGAAGGTCATGCTTAGGGGGCCCCAAAGAAACGTATTGGTGCAACAAGTACAGGGTCCAAGGCCGAAGGCCATGTCTAGTGGGCCCCAAAGAAATGTATTGGTGCAACAAGTACAGTGGACAAGGCCGAAGGCCATGGCCAGTGGTCCCCAAAGAAATGTATTGGTTCAACATGTACAGTGACCACTGCCAAAGGTCATGGCTAGTGGGCCCCAAAGAAACGTATTGGTGCAACAAGTACAGTGGCCAACGCCGCCGAAGGCCATTGATAGTGGGCCCCAAAGAAACTATAGTATAACATAAGAAATAACTTGGGTACGAAGCATTGACTTAATTTACGGGACAGGTTTAGGGTTAATCCATCCAGTAGTTTTTAAAATATTTGATGGGAATGGGGTGTCCCCTGCTCCCATAAATATAGCTATATCTCTCATGGTGCTTTGCAGCAGAGAGGGTTTTCAGAAATGAAAAGCCGCCTTTTTGTTTACTTGATGCGAGCACCTACCGGAGTAATACCGGAGTAGCGCGAAAGCTAAAAAAGTGCTCAAAAAGCTATTTGTCAGAGAAAAAAGGATGCTATTGCATTAGAGTAGAGGTGGAGATGGGGAAGAGAATACCATGTGAAACTGGAATGTTGGGGGTGGTCTTGGGAGCCAGTTACAATTATCGAGGAATAATGGGGGAATCTCGCAAGATTCCCACTGCGTCAACGGAAGACACGCTCGGAAAACAAAATGTGTCACATGAACAAAAGAGTGAAAGTGGTAATAGGAGAGGACCAGAGAGGGAAAAATCAGCTGAGAGGAGTGGGGGTCCATGGAAAGAGGAGAGGGGCACTTGGTGAGTGCCTGAGAGGACAGGGAAGAGTAAAAAGAAATATTATACCAACAGTGATCACATCTAATAGGCAGGGCGTAATGGGTCTTTGTGCCATTGGACATGGCCAGTAGGCCCCAATGAAACTTATTTGTGCAACATATATAGTGGACACGGCTGAAGGCCATGGGTATTGAACCCCAAAGAAACCTATCAGTCCAACATGCTCTTTGGCAGCGGCCGTAGGCCCTGGCTACTGACCATGGCTGAAGGCCATGACTAGTGAGCCGCAAAGAAATGTATTGGTGCAACATGTGCAGTGGGCACGGGCAAAGGCCATAGCCACTGCCCATGGACAAAGGCCAGGGCTAGTGGTCCTCAAAGAAACCTATTGCTGCAACATGTACAGTGGCCTGGCCGAAGGCCATGACTAGTGGGCCCCAAAGAAACCTATTGGTGCAACATGAACAGTGGTTACTGACGAAGGTCATGGCTAGTGGGCGCCGAAGAAACATATTGGTTCAACAAGTACAGTGGCCACGGTTGAAGGCCAAGGCCAGTGGTCCCCAAAGAAATGTGTTGGTTCAACATGTACAGTGACTACTGCCAAAGGTTATGGCTAGTGGGCCCCAAAGAAACATATTGGTGCAACAAGTACAGTGGCCAACGCCGAAGACCATTGATAGTGGGCCCCAAAGAAACTATAGTATAACAAAACCCTTGAAATTCTGTGAAAAGACTTTTGTTAAGAGAGAGTTAAGGTGATCAGATTTAACGTGAAAAAAACATAGCAAATCATCCTTTAAAATTCAGTGAAAACCCCTTTGTTAAGAGAGAATTAAGGTGATCAGATGTAACACAACAAAATCCTTGAAATTCAGCACTCACATTTGAAGTAAGTGCACCTTAGCTTTGCGCCCCCTGTTGTGCAGCATTTGAACAGAGTAATGTCATCACAGATGACATCTCTGATGAATGCCATGGCTAGTAGGCCCCAAAGAAACCTATTGGTGCAACATGCACAGTGGCTATGGCAGTAGGCCGTGGATGAAGGCCATGGTTAGTGAACCCCAAAGAATCCTATTGGTGCCACATGTACAGTCGGCACAGCCAAATGCCAGGGCTAGTGGTCCCCAAAGAAACCTATTGGTGTAGCATGTACATTGGCGACGGCCAAAGGTTTTATTGCGTTAAATCTGATCATCGAAACTCTCCCTTAACAAAGGTTTTTTCACTGAATATATATACATACATATGAAATGTTATAATATGAAGGCATAATATATGTATTTATCATCATAAGGATACAATGTGGAATAATGTTTTGGCCCCATAAGAATAGGTATAGGGCTGTATATTTATGCATTAGGCACTGTGTTGTTTCTGGCCTGTATAATGAGATCAGCCTTCAAGGTAGGATGGTATAATGCACTATGCACTTTGCATTTTACCATTTAGAATGTCCAGGTATTACATATGTATTTATACTCATGTTACCATGTGTAGGGCCTAATGCGAAGATTGTATTAGGCACAAGGCACTTTTTGTACATTGCATTGGATAGCTCATCTCCTATGTACTGTACTACGGGTCCAGGTTACATGCCATGATTGCACATTGAATTTTGCACCTTATATTGGGTACTTTGTAATGTAGAACCACAATGCATATACCAATACTCATGTAGTAGAAACTTGATTTGTTGTGTGTTGTACAATAGGTTTAGCCTATATTATATGACTGTGCTATGTACTAGGCACTTTACATTTTAGATTTAAAATTTTTAATGTGGTGTCATGATATCCACACTCATACCCATCTGATTAAAGAACATACTGCACTAGGCACTTTATTGCTCACTGAATTAGGTATTATTGATGTACTGTATTATGCATTTAGTTCCCATCGTGTGATTGCACATTGCACTGTGCACTAAATTCCAGAATGTGGATTCACTGTATGTATACTTAACATTATTACAGCATGTGCAACTAGTAATATGGATTGTGTGCTGGGTATCTGACTCATACCAGTGGTCTATTAGAGATCCAGACTATAATTGGTTGATGTGCATTATATATATTTTCACATATGTCATATTTCTCCCAATATATTTCTTTTGGACTCCCTACTGTACATGTTTTTTGGCCCATTGGCTGTCTCCAGCCATGGCCAGTGGCCACGGCTTCCGCCCGTGTCCACTGTACATGGTCACCCAATATGTTTCTTTTGGACCCACTAGGTGGCCATGGCCAACTATACATGTCTTTCTGGCCCACTAGCCAGACCCTTAAACCCTGGCCTCTGACCATGGCCAATTTTTAAAACAATACCGGGCCACTAGCCATGGCCTTCGACCATGTACACTGCACATGTTCCTGCAGTATGTTTCTTTTGGATCACTGGGTGGCCACAGTCTTTGGCTTTAAGGCCCACAAGCCAGGCTCTCTGGCCCTGGCCAGTGAACACGGCCTTCGGCCGTGACCACTAGTTGTTTTTAAATACTACCGTTCTTTCTTACTCACTGGCCATGGGCTTGGCCATGGCCCCTTTCCATGTTACCCCAATAGCAAGATAAATTGGCTCTCTATTTGAGCTTAGAGGACTTTGAGGGTAACCTGTCTATCGTGCCTAGAATATCACATGAGAGTAGCTTGCCTTTTTCACAAAGACCATCGGATCACACAGCGAGATCAAAGATAAGTTCCATCCGACCTTAAGGCATGTATAAACGCACCACTTCAGTGGACATCTGCTGCAGCAATGGCTATCTTTCCATACACTTTAGAATGCAGCTACGACTACAACAAATTTGTTCTAGCTGGACATGTAACGGCTTCAACCCTTACACCAGACTTGCCTCTACACCTCTGCCATTAGAAGGCAGCGACAACCTACGACAATTCTTGGTCTAGCTGGTCACATATTGAGTCTCTTGCAATAACGCTCTGTCGTTTTCTCCCTCAACACCCATCCACATGCCTGACCTCTTGGGTTGCTTGCTGTAGCCTAGCCAGGCTACCTAATTCCTAATCTTGGCCAAATGCACACACACACGCACTCTAAGCATTTTCTGAGAATGTTCCCACACCTGGACTTTGGCCCCTGAGAGCGTTCCTACCACAAAGCGTGTTGAAGCCATACAAATGGGGAACGGATCTATATGAATGACAACTACTACTACAACAAAAGAAATGGCAACACTTTAATTTCTGAAAAGCCTTGATGATGCAGTGTGGGGCACATATTTAACTATAATTTTGGGAGAAGGGGCCGGCACCCTCTTCTCTGTCAAATATTTTAACAACTACCTGATGGAATAACCCAGAAGCCTCCTGCAAATCGAGTCAACGCTTCGTGCCCAAGTTGTTTCATACGTGGTCCAATTTCGCCCAGCGTTTCTTTCCCTGTGCAGAAATGTTGACTTTTTCTCTATGGGAAAATGAATGGGAGGAGGCCGAAAACAATGTTTTCTTTGCTGTCTTAATCATGTTTTCATTTATTTTTTAAGAAAGCTTTCCCAACATTTCCAATCTGGGGCGGGACCAGGACAAACAGTTTGCTTGCAAAATATCAGACAAATCCCTCCTGCTAGTCATAGGTCATTTGCAATTACGTTTTTCGGGTTTGCTTTCAAACTTGATAATCAACTTAACTATAGTGCGGTGATTACCGCACTATAATATGGCGTAAATCTTCTGTTTCCAATGGCTGCCGCTGGGGGTAACGGCCCGGGGGCCCAAGGTATCCTATAACTAGGGCACCGGGCAGTTACCACCATTCCAGCCCTTGGAACGGGGGATTAACGCTATGAGCACTATGGGTCGCCAAAGCGGTTCCTAAAGAAAAAAAGTATTTTCCATCATTCAATGGGGCACCGTGCACATTCCATGGAATGAAGGAAAATGGGTTACCAAGATGGCCACCATGATTATAGAAGGTGGTAGCCTCACTTCCATGACCACAGCGATAGGAAAAGGGAAGCTGCTGCTACGGCGGGCAGCACTGCTGCAACAGTTTTGTGGTGAGGGGGTTTGGGATTTTTAATTTAAAAAAGAAAAAAACAGGAGATCTGGTGGGAAAGATGGCAGCCCGTGGCTCTATGGAACGCAGGCTAAGATTGCAGATTTCAGCACGCTATCCGCGGAACCTAATTGACTGCACACCTCGCCCGAGTGCTAATATGCATATATGTGCAGGAACCCCTTTGTTATTGTACCTAAAATGTACACTCAGTGTACAAAGTTGGTCTTTGCCTTAATGTCACTTACTTCTAATCTTTGGCAAAACAATCTTTGGCAAAACACTCACTTCAAAACTGCAAATGCACCTAACGTATGACCAGACCTCTTCATCCAAACATGTCTTAGGTTCTAGATGCAGTTCCCCAGAGTTTCCACAGAGTAGTTATTGATTGACGAGCATCTGTGAAAGCCTCGATGCGTTTTCCACATCCATGCAGGGTTGAACAAGATGGACACCTTATGTTCTGGTAGACTACTGGTACAGCTGCATCGTCTAGTCCAGCATTTCTGGCATTTTGCCATGGTTACCCTGCAAACATTCTTATGGATCTGCAATCTTCTCTCACCGAGTATAACCATACCTCTTCAATGTTTCATGCAGCATCTGAACGGATGGTTTTTGGAGGAGAATTTGCATCTAACTTCAATGTATAAATTGAGGGGTCCTGGCACTGCGGTTACAACCGTGGCAATTATTTTCCTGACAATGGCCAAACCTTCCTCTGCTTAATCTTCCAACCCGCTCAAGAGGTGCCTCTCCCCCGCCCAACTGCTCCTCAAAGCGAATCCTCACAACCGACCAGAGAGAGGCAGGTCTCATACAATGTCTTTGCTATTATATGTAATTAATTCACTGTTATAAGTGATAAAAGGCAAAGTCCTGGTACCAAGCAATCTACCAACTTATTTTATTTATTTATTTATTTGCATTTATAAAGCGCACAGAGCTTCACTGAGACATCATGGCGCTGTAACAGAAGGCTTGAGCTTAACATAGGTAGGATGTAGCATTCGGTAGCAATAGTACACTGACAGAGTAGGAGACAAGGAGGTTATGCATTGCTGTGGTTACTGAGCAAGCATACTGTGCATGTTGGCTTAGAAACATCAGCGGAATAGCAAGGTTTTTAGGTTTTTGCGAAAGGTGGTGTAGGATTTTTCATTCCTAAGTGAGGTTGGCAGGGCGTTCCAGTTTTTGGGTGCGAGGTGTTGGAAGCTGGACCCTCCAGCTCTAGTTCTTTTGAATGTGGGAACATAGATCTGGTTGTGCAGTGTGCTCTGGTAGGTCTGATGGAGGTGTTGAGGGTAATTCTATCAGAGAGATAAGGTGGGGCATCTAGTGTGGGGCACCTATGAGTGATGGCCATGGCTTTAAAGAGTATGCGTTCCTTTACCGGTAGCCAGTGGGCATATTTCCTGGCTTTTCCGTTTTGGGAATAGTCAGCGCTGCCCGGAGCGTGTTATTTTGCGTGTTTTGTAGTTTTTTGATGTTGTTGACAGAGGTGCCTAGGAAAAGGGCATTACAGTAGTCCAGTTTGGTACCTATCTTGGCTCTGGCGATGGATAGGCAGTTTTTGGTGGAGAGAAAAGGTTTGACTGCGTTGATGACCTTGGCGGTGAGCGCGGAAGAGGAGACTATGGCGTTGACCTGGCGGGACATGGATAATGAGGCATTTAGGTGAACCCCTAGGGTTTTGACTGTCTTGGAGACTGTGATGATGGAGTTATCGATGTAAAAGGATTTATATTGTGGGGGGAGTTTGTTGAGAGTTTCGCTGGTCCCTACTATGAGGATCTTAATACTTCTTGCTCTTCATGCAGAGCACCACCTAACTGCCCACACAATGTTCGATTCCTCACACGACCAAAACTAACCACAGATATAGACTGGAAAAGTCAGTGGCAGAAGTGGGCCAGGTGGTTGGGATCAGAGCGCCCCTACTTTTTATGAATTAAGTTTTATTACTCCTGTACATTTATGTTACAAAAAACCGTTCCGGAATGGCTTCGTTTTAAAATAAAAGTGTAGGAAGAAGTTGAAACTTGCACTTCAGTGCACTGCATCCAACGTTCCATTAGACAGCAGGTGCGTTTGTTTGCGAGTTTGAATTGCGCGCGGGAGGGGTGTGGTGATGGGGTTTGTGGGGAGATTGGGCAGGTCAGCATGGAGCATAGTTGCACTACTTCTGTTCGTACACTTCGACCAGTGCATCAGCATATCACACTTAACTTCTGTCTGTATGGTTCAGCTTTAATTACATGTGCACCTTAATTAAGACTGTTTATTCATCTTGTAAATAGTGTGCCATGGAAGCAAAATGTGCTATGTTTTAAACTACAATCAACTGGACGCCCAGCTAAGTGCCGCAACGCAGTACCGAATGGCTGTCGGCACTGAATTGTGCCTCTGCCTCGGTTAGACTTTTAGAGGGTCCAGACGTAGAGGGGTGGTGCTGCTGATCCATACGGGACATCCCTGAAATGGCGACATCACCAGTGCTTCAGCACCTCCCAAGTCCATCACGCGACCAGACACCAACCATATTTAGCACCAGGTATCGCCCGGTGAAGCAGGGGCGTTGCTAGATCTGGGAAAGATCTGGGCTATGGTAATGTCAGGACTCGGGGCTAGCTAGCTTTTTGTTGTAGACCCTGAGCTCCTATCAGGGGCTACAACCAGAAGGCCCGGGGCTATAGCCCCCTCAGCCCCACCTAGCAACGCCTCTGCTGTCAAGTTACTGCCATCACAGTTAAATCCTCATTGGAAAACTGGCTGCACAGTTGTGCGTGTTTTCACAGTAATCTTTTTACAGTCTGTGCTTTGGTCGTGCACTTTTGGTTGGCCTGAATTCGGCCAGGTTTTGTTTAATTGGTGGGTCCTGGTACTACCCACTCGACCCCTACCCACCACCGCCCCCCCGAACCTCCGGTCCCCATCCCCTTCTCCCCTAGCCCCACAAACATGTAAAATTGCAGACATAAAAAAAAGACTTTTAAAACACATACTTGGTACCTGAATTTACCTTATACTTTCATGCTTACCAATCACTAATCACATTTAAGAGAAAAGCCTCCCAGCTAACACAGCCTTCATCCCTCCTCATCACTTCATACCCCCCGACCCCCATAGGTTGTTTGTCCACTGGATAATTCGCCCGTTCCTATCACCTCCTGTCCCGCCAAGCCCTTCTTTTATTTCCATAGATTGGGTCTGATAAAACTCGGTGCCACTTCTCGATTCTGGACACATAGCCACTGTGTGACTGAGGTGTGCATCGGAGATCCGATGAATCCACTCTGATCTGCCCAGACATTCCAGACACTGCAGATCCCCCTCGCGCACCCCCCTCCTGTTGGCCCCCCAGGCCCGCCTGTCTGCTCCTCACTCTCCTCATTAACACCAGCGTCTGCATTTCTTCCCCCGCTTCCCTGTACATGAGAGGAGCCGAGGCGTAACCACATCAGAGGCGCGCAAAGCGTCTCATCCAGCCGACCAATCGCAGAGCTGATAGAGCGCATCCGCAGGAACTAATTAGGGACTATCTGTACGCAATTAATTAATTTAGAAAGACATATGAGCACATTAAAACTATTTAAAGAACCGATGGATGTGCCACAACAGATTAATCTCCCAGAAGTCGTTGCGGGGGACAGATCCTTTGCCAGAGGAGGAGTGGGTAAAGTTTATATAACACATGGGAAGAGTATGGAAAATGTGCCAGAGACTCCTTTGATTTGAGAATGTTGGAGCGACGTGTTCATTCGAATAGGTTTGGCTGCATTCACCAGGAAAATTATTATGTGCACGGTGACATTGCACGAATAATACTGTGTTTTTGCACCCACTTGTGATATTGTATTGTATTGTATTTCGTTATTTATATAGCGCTCTTTCCCCACTTGTGTGGCCTCAATGCGCTTTCCGGTAGGAACGCCCTCAGTGACCGTAGTCAATGTGGTGAACAATTCTAAGGGGTTTAGTTTAGGAGATGCATATGTGCATTTTGCCAGTCTAGGAATATGCGGCTGGCTAGGCTCGACTAAGCAGCCCAAAGAGAGGCCAGGCACGTGGTGGGTGCTGTTGGTGGATTGCGATAGATTGTTATTGTATAGAGAGTCGATGTGTGGCCAGCTGTACCAAGTTCCCTTTGGATGGTAGTTGATGTATGCTAGTGGCAGAGGTGTTGAGGTAAGTTAGGTGTTTCAGTCTGGACGGCTATGTGTGTTGCTAGACAGGATGTGCTTAGCCATAGCAGTATTTTACGGTGCATGGTTTCATGGCCGTGCCTGCGGCCTGTGTCCAGACTAGTGGTGTATATACGTACCGTAGGCTTGGAAGTTATTTGGCTGGAGGTTTCACGATATAGTAAGCCGAGAAAGGGACTAAACCTACATTTGGGATTCCTGTATAGTTGGAGACGCTACAATAGGTTTCACAATATAATAGGCCGAGATGGGGCCTATGCCTGTATAGTGGGAGAGAGGCCTAAGTTTCACAGTGCAGTTTGAGTAAAGGAGTCTAGTGGGAGAGAGGCTTAAGTTTCACAATGCAGTTTGAGTACGGGAGTATAGTGGGGGAGAGGGCGAAGATTCACAATGCAGTTTGAGTACAAGATTACAAGGGACAACACCTAGATTTGAGAATCCTGTATAGTGGGAGAGAGCCCTAAGTTTCACAATGCAGTTTAAATTTCACAATGCAGTTTGAGTACAAGATTACAAGGGACAGCACACCTAGATTGGAGAATCCTGCACAGTGGGAGAGAGGCCTCGGTTTCACAAAGCAGTTTACATACGGGAGAGAACACAGCTAGAGAACGCAGTAGTCCAGTCTAGATGTGACGCGAGCCAATATTCACTGTTTGAACTACCTGTGGCAATGTCTAACATTCACAATCCTGTCTGGTTGTTAATCTGGTTAGTTTTGACATCCTGGTCTGAAGGATTTTGAGAATAAATAGAGTGGCAGAGCTTCCAGAGTACAGTGATTGCTGTACTCCCCACCGTGCCACACCTACCTGCGTAGTCGCTGCTGGTTGACGGCTGGCCACTGGCTTCCCCTGCTGACACCTGCAGACACACCTTGGAGACACCAATGTAGGAGCCGCCCTTTACCTCGGGGCCTTTAGCCGCAGGGGCTTCAAGACAGAGGGCTGTCCTGGGGAGGCTGGTAAACAGACCTATAGGGCCATTCAGGGTTGGGGGTGGGCTGGGAGGTGGGAGGAGGGGTTGGAAGGGAAACAGAGGTGCCGGGACAAGCATGGTGTGCGGTCCGTGCCCGGGGCTCCAAAAGGGGACAACAGCAACAGACAAAACCCAGGAGGGCCTTTTTTCAGCATTCTATCTCACCTGCAGCTCTGATGTAAAAGAGGCAAGCAGGGTTCTATGCAGTTAATATACTGTGTAGGGCTGGGCGAGATGACTAATCAGGGTCGGGGTGGGATGGGAAGCTGGGGGGAGTGTTGGAAAGGGAAACAGAGGTGCAGAGACAAGCGCAGTGTGCGAGCCGGGGATTTCAAAGGGGGAAACAGCAACAGACGAGGGTCTTTTTTCAACATTCTAGCTCACCTGCAGCTCCAATGTAAAATATGTAATATGGTTAAACAGCATATATTTATCTCGTTCTGATTTATGCACAAATAAACAGTTCACTTCCAGGCTTGTGAGATACTAAGACATAAGCAAAGGAGAGACGTTTAAGGACGGGGAAGTGCAATTGGCACATAGTACTGCAAAGCAAACCTTTCCATTCTGAGTAATAAGACAGTGCCAGCCACAGGTCTGCCAGTGCCCTGGGTGAGATTTGTGCCCCCTACTACTCCCCAACATTCTGACAGCACTGGTCAGGGGCAGCCTGAGTCGAGGGGCTCTTTTCAATGCTTTTTTGGTGTGATTAGTGACACATAAGGAACCCCTTAGTGCGAGGAATCCTGGCCTCGTCACTAATCGCGGCAACCCACCACAAATGCAGAGCAGCAGAGGGCTCAGTTCTATTGTTCGGCTAATACTTGTTCTTGATCAAATCAATAACACAAAAAAAGTTCATAGAAGTACACACAATACCCCACCCAAAGAGGCCGGCGTCAGCAGAGCCAAAAAGAAAATGTCTCCAGCACCGAAGTGCCAACAGAGGCCTGTACACCAGGTAAACAGACTGAAAGAAATTGTGTGCGTAAAGGAAAGAGACCCAATCCGCAAGCCCTAACAGAAAGTACACCTTAGGCCACACCTGTGTGTTAACCCAGCACCTAATCAAGTGTCTAAAATACACCATCCATTTTCACCCATAACCTTGAAAAAAGATACTTTTCAACCAACAAAATGCCAGCTCAAGTTTTGGCTTAAACCGCCCGAACCTTCCTCCGGGCAGAAAGAAAGAATAAGGCACACTTGGGTGGGTGTTGAACTCCTATCGGAAATACAAAAACATATACATTGATTGGAAAGGACCTTTCACCAAGTCTGAGACACTAACACATATCAAGAACTAGTATCAGCCGAACAACAGAACACAGCCCCCGGCTGTTCTTGTAAAGTGTGTTTAAGGACCACGCCTGACGCAGTGTGATTCTGTTTTCATGACACCGGCTGGAGGCAAGGCGCCCTCTATTTGCTGCACCGGGGTGGGTGGCCTTGAGCCGGCGCAGATTAGGACCCAAATTCCTGGGGGTTGTTCAAGTGCTCAAACGTCATTGATGATTCTAGCATCTAATCAGGTGTCTAAAATACACCATCCAGTTTCACCCATAACCTTGAAAAAAGATTTCAACAAACAAAATGCTAACTCGAGTTTCGACTTAAACCGGCCAGATGTGTTTCAAGGGGCGAGCCTCCCTCAGGGCAGAAAGAAAGAATAAGGCACACTTGGGCAGGTGTTTAACTCATATCGGAAATACAAAAACCAGTGGTCGAAGTGGCCGGAAGCGGTGCTCCTCTACTTCTTTTGATTAAGTTTGACTGTTCCTATTCTTTTATTTAAAAAAGAAACCGTTCCAGAAAGGTTTCGTTTTAAAATAAAAGTGTAGGAAGAAGTTGAAACTTGCACTTTTAGTGCACTGCACTGGACGTGCCCTTAAACAGCAGGTGCATGTGTTTTGGGGTTTGTATTGTGCATGGGAGAGGGTGCGGGGATGGGTTTTGTGGGGAGCGGTGCAGGGCAGTTGGGAATATAGTTCCAGTACTTCTTTTCGTACACTTCGACCACTGACAAAAACATATATGTTGATTGGGAAGGACCATTCACCAAGTCGGAGACACTAACACATCTGAAAAAATGTATGGCCTTACTCAATTGAGTGATGTACAGAGGAGCAGCTGAATGCTTTTGCAAGATGTCCTGCCCCTATTCTGCTTATATGTTGGAAAACGGAAATTGCAACATGTGCAAGGCCAGTAATGGTGCCAATTTCATGAAAAGACTTTGCGACAAGGTATCCAATGAGAAAACCCTATGTGATGTATCCCCGAAGAGATGATGGTCTCCTGAGGGAGCCCCCCGAAGAAGTGTGAAGATGATAAAAGGAGAGGCTGGTGGCGTCACAAGACATAAGCGCGACACACTGAGAAGGATGACCGAAGAAAAGAATGCATAGACCTTATAGAATCTGATGGTGAAGTAAAGAATTGAGAAAACGCTCATGTGCGTAATGAAGATGGCACGTGTGAGAAGCACTGCAGAACATGCAAGCCGTTTTATAACTATACAGATGCCGTAACGCAAGCAGACTAAGAAATCATGAATGCTGGCTATATGTAGTGAATAGACTGCAGGCAGTACAGCCAATATATATATGTATGTAGAAACTGGACATTCAATGTCACAATTTCTGTAAGCTCAACCCATGGAGAAAGGAGGATTGATAGCTGAGTGTGTGTTGCAGCAAAGAAATAAGCTGAGGCTCGAAGATGGACCAAAGGAAGACTGTTTGGCCTGGTGTCAAAGGCTAAGCTAGCCAGAACTGGTTATCAGTCCTTGAAGAACAGTGAATGTGAGACGCTGAGGCATCCCTTGTTAAGTTGCAAAGAGAGAACACCATGAGTGCCAAGTTTCTTTATTCAAGACAATTAAATGCTATTATATTGGCCGATTCACGATCTCCTGTCATGTGAGTCCAGGATGGAAATAGAAGTGGGCATGAAGACCTGAACATTGATAATAACATGCTCACACTCTCTTATGTTCACAGAGAAGAAAAGCAACTACAAGGCCAATTTCAAAGACAATCTGAATGGCTGAAGGCATGGGCGATGAGGGATGTTGGGCTAATTGGGTCGGGAGGTACGGTCAAGTCCAGCCACCAGCACCTGCAGTACCAGCTTATGTGCTTCTTGAGAATCAAATGTTCCAGAAGGTTGCAAGCGTGCCAACCAATTGTGGAGGGCCATATAACGAAGGGCCTTGAAGTTTGAGAGCCAATGATGTATTGTGTTTCTTATAACGGTTGAAGATGACTTGCACTAATGGAGGGCATAAGTTGCCCACCTGACAATAGAGAACCAATCACAGTTCAATCCCTTATAGAAAGTATACTTAGATACTCCCCTTAGTCCTATCACAAACCTGCGTAGGTTTTCTTAGCTTGCCACGTAGTATGACGTCACATATGATGAGTTTTTGCTATAAAAGTACTGTTTTTATTAAATACTTGGAGACCATGCTGTGCGACGTCCATTGATGTCTGTTGTAACTCCCTATTTTAGATAATTGAAAATAAAACAGACAATTTGCCAACTTCCTGAGTCAGTCTTCTTATTGATGTAAGAGTTATTCTGCATCGTGTCCATCGTACGATGTGTTACCTCAATTAAAAGTCCCATCAGGGTTCATCTGTATTCAAGATGTTTATGGCAGCCGCGCTTCATGAACAAGTCTTGAGTCTCCAATTCTATTCATGGATTGTCTGTAGTCAATTAAAAGAAAACATTGAAAGGTTACAAATAAGCTAAAGCCAGGAATACAGGTAGGCAAAACACAATTGCAATGAGGACAAGGAAAATAGCCCATATGAACTCCACCATCAGTCAATGATAGCATAATTGTTATACCTAAAGTGGACACGTTGCATCAAATTCAGTCCAAAAGTTCTTTCAGACAGATTCCGTGGCAGAAATTGTCAAACACGTGTGGTGTTTATAATGACGCCAGTTTTCAAACGCTGGTATGTGCGTACTCGGTCATTCTCTATGGAATGAAAAAGGTAAAAGAAGGTAAAAACATAAATGAAAACCAGCCTTGGCGAGTCCACAATCGTGTCAGGGTGATCGCTTGTGTATATAAATGTGGGATTTAAACACGCCTAAAGTGCGACTAGGGCAGTGCGCATCCACAACTCGCGTGGCTGCCCAACCTCTCCTTACCTGTGTTGCAAAGATTTGGAATCCTGTTTGCCGCAGCGGTAACAGAGTGGAAAGCACACCTGCCCCACCTGACTGGCGACTCCAAAATGCTGCCTGAGTTGGAATATACAAGTCATGTGATTGGCAGAGTCACATGACCCTGGAAACATCGGCATAGAGTAGCACAGCCATCTTGGACTAGACAAAATGTTGCCTCCAATAACGTGCAGTGCTGGCAATGAACCATTAAGACACGTAATTAGAAGGGCCAAACGGCAGCAATTTCTGTGCAAGTAGAAATTAATGGGCCAAACATTCCTGAATGATGCTGTAGAGCAAACAGTAGTGACCTGAGGTGGGAGGTTTTATTGTCAGATAGAGCAACCCCATATTGAATAGGACACTCACAAAGGGTCTCGGAGTGGAGACAAGTGAAGCCTGTTATGTAAAAACACTATCTACAAGTGATGCCCAACAAGGGCATCCGATAAGCCAACAAACCGGGCAAAGACACAAGAGGCCAGTCTGCAACTTACCAGAAGAGACACCATCACATGGTGTGTCACCATCTAACTACCCACTAACAGGACTGCGGCTTACATGAGTGCACTCCACATAATCTCATCATTGAGCCCATTTTCATGTGATTTGAGTCGGAAAATCAATTTTTGCTCCAATCTCAACAGCCTATTGTACGTACTGAACACCCGATCAACACCCGATCATCGGGGAGAACCCTGTCGATGACCATCCATTGTAGATCCTGCTCCGTGTGGTTCAAAGACTGGCAATGTTGGACTAATGAAGCTATTGCACCTGTTCTAATTACGGATTTGTGTTCCCAAATTCTAGTAGACACTCTTGCCTCGTCGGCATGCCTACATATACTTTGGGGCAAGGACATTTGATGATGTGTACCCTGTTTGTGGTGTTACAGTTTGTGTGTGGTTGAAATGTCCAAGTCACATGTTTCAAGCAAAGCACTCGACTCATCAAGCATGTATCACGTGCGGCACAAGACCCATGTGGAAAGTAGCATGGCAAATTCCAACAATCTTCCAGAGTGTTGGTCCATGGTGGATCTGGTGTTAGACGGGAGTGACCCAAATGGTCCCTGGTGTTATGCCCCTGCTTTAAAGCAAACAGTGGTTTGGAGGTGCAGCCAGGGCTGCATACCAAATTCTGGTGTATGTTGGCTCTTGAGCCTTGCATTGTCGGGTGAAAAAGTTGTAATGCATGCCAATCGATCAGTGATAGGGGATTTATCCTGTTTTGAAAGCAAGTCTCACGGTCAGTGAAGAAGGCCTGTTTGGCAGAGTTGCCAAACACTGACCCCTGTTCTCAAGGCGAGATATTAGATTGTTGGCATATGTAGTAAAGTCATCTTTAAAAGGTGCAATTGCGTCTTACCCTAAGAAGATGACTGTATTGTAGGTTTTCATGAAGAGCTTGTGGGTGTTGACTGCCAAAGAGGAGGCAGGTATTTCTATTGGATTCTTTGTGATATAAAACTAAATACAGGCTGCCATGGTCATGCTTGACAAGTCGGTCCAAAAAAGGAACCTGGTCACAACTCAAATGATGGGTGAATTGGAGGTTGGTGTTACAAGTATTCAGCCATTCGATGAATTCCAATAAGGTAGCTGAATCACCCTACAAAATAAACAGAATATCGTCAATGTAGCACTTCAAGGATATATGGCTCAAAGGGATTTATATTGAAAATATGAATATTTTCAAAATCCGCCATGTAAATATTTGCTAGGCTAGGAGCGAAGGCTGCTCCCATAGCCATGCCTTTGATATGCAGAAACAAGTCCTTGCCAAAGGCAACAAAGTTGTCACATAGAGCTACGTGGAGCAGAACCATCACAAAGGTAGTAGGCACCTCATGTGGTTGTGGACGTTGGTTAAAAGAGTGTTCAACCACATTCAGTGCATCTTCCTCTGGGATGTTGGTATACAATGCGGGTATATCACAAGTAACCAAAAGATCTGTCAAGCTATCAAATTAATGTCCCTCCAACCACCTGATGGTGGCTGTGGTGTCTGTCAAATGAGTCTGCATACCTGTTACCAGGGGTTGTAGGAAATAGTCCAGATATTTGCCACAGGGTTCAAGGACATACCCACATAAAGATGCAATGGGGTGTCTCAGGGGTTCACATGATCTTTGTGACTTTTGCAGGGGGAGTACAATACCGGGGAATGCACGTCCCTAGGGGTCAAGAACATCGCTTCCTGGCATGATAAGAAACCACCTTCCATGCCAGCTGTGCACAATTCCTGCAGTCTAAGCATAATGGACTCCGTAAGGTCCATTTGAATGGAAGTGCAATGAGAGGAATTCATCAATAAGGCATTAACCATGTTGACATAATTGGAGGTGTCCAATAACACAATACCTCTGCCTTTGTCGGCAGGTTTGATCATCAGTTCTCGACATTCTTGAAGTTGTTTGAGAGCCCGTATTTCTCCAGGACCTACATTGTTGTGATGGTGGAGCAAACCCGATCGAATGGTTCTGGACAAGGCACTAAGTACCATTCTTTCAAAAACAAGAATTTCTGGAGGGGTTTCTCTATTAGTAGGTGTAAATTCTGAAAGTGGATGAAACAGAGTAAAAGAAGTATGTTTTGGCTCCATGCTGTCACAAAAAAATGCAGCAAATCTAATCTTCCTAAAAAAGCCACTTAATTATAATTCTACACGGTCTGTGTTGGTATATTGTGTAGAGAGAAAACTCAAACACTGTGCTAACAGACTAGTCTGTGCAGGGGTGAGCTGATGTGAGGAGAGATTGAAAATGGACAGACTGCCTAACAGGGGTAGATCTGTTGTCCCGTGTCTTGGGTGGAGGAATCCACCGGGTTCTTTTGATTTGATCTGCCCTGTTCGGTCTGATTCTGCACTTCTGTCCTGTTTCGTATGGACGTTCGTCTTCCTGAGGCGGAACCGTTTCTCAAATAATGCCTGGTAGACGTGCCTTGTTGTTCTGAGCCAATTGGATTCGTAACATCTTCATTGAAAGAACTTGAGGTGTTCGAAAACGACTCCCATTTTTCTCTAGACTTATCCTGTGTTCTTGCTCCCTGTCCAGGGTTGCAAGGTGGAAGCCTGTAGTCTGATCTTAAGTAGGGATACGTACGTTCTTTTTGAAAAGTAGGGAATGTCATTCTTAAGTTTGTTAAATTTCTTGCAGAGATTAAATGTCCTAAAGTCCTCGACCTCTTTATTTATAGATGCCAGTTCCGTAGTAGCATCCGCGATGGCTGTGTTTGCCAAGAAGGATTGATCATGTGCTGCAAGCTCTACTTTAATCTGATCGGCAAGTCTGATCTAGGTATTGATCGCATGAAGCAGAAGATTGGGCTACATTTCATCGCTATCTGTGAAAAACCTACTTTATTTTCCTCGTCCTCCAGGAAAAGGACTGGAACTGTTTGAGTCCTAAGTCTCAAAGGAATTACATTGACTTTTAAATATTCTTTGAATAAGTAGTTGTGGAGTTCCGTACGGAAAGCTTCCTTTTTGAGCCGCAAAAGTCTATCGGGCGTGATGACGGAATCACTGCTGTTTGCAGATGGAAGGTTATCAAAAACCAAAGGCCCACTGATAGCAGCAGCCTGGAGTTGAGCTTCTGAAAAGGATAGAGTGTCTGATTCAGCCGTGAAGAGAAAATGGGCAAACCACCGGTGCCAACACTCTAGGGGCGTATCTGATGTGGTACAAAGCCAATTCAAGAGCCTCAGCAGCCAAGGGCTGTACGAAGTACACACAGCAAAAAGGCGAGGCTATGCCCAAATTACTTTGACATCAAAAACAGAACACAAAAAAGTCAGTACAGGTACTGTAGTACACACAAAGGTATAATTCTCAAAGAAATTCTTTAGGGAAATTATTGAAAGTAAGACATAAACACAAAATACATATATGTTTGCAATAATAATTGCACCACACCACACATGGTACAAAATAAGCCCAGGCAACACCCAGCCCAAAGAGACCAGAGCCAGCAGAGCCAAAAAGAAAAGATCACCACCGAAGTACCAACAGAGGCCTGTACACCAGGTAAACAGGCTGAAAGAAATTGTGTGCGTAAAGGAGAGAGACCCAATCCGCGAACCCTAACAGAAAGTACACCTTAGGCCACACCTGTGTGTTAACCCAGCACCTAATCAAGTGTCTAAAATACACCATCCATTTTCACTCATAACCTTGAAAAAATATATATTTCAACCAACAAAATGCCAGCTCGAGTTTCGGCTTAAACCGGCCGAACCTTCCTCAGGGCAGAAATACAAAAACATATACATTGATTGGACAGGACCATTCACCAAGTCTGAGACAGTAAACACATATCAAGAACTAGCATCAGCCGAACAACAGAACACAGCCCCCGGCTGTTCTTGTAAAGTGTGTTTAAGGACCAAGCCCGACGCAGCGTGATTCTTTAATAAACATTGTTTTCATGACACTGAGAAGGAGGCAAGGCGCCCTTTATTTGCTGCACCGGGGTGGGTGGCCTTCTGCTGCCACACCCCCTGAGCACCCCGTGAGCCGGCACGGCTTAGGACACAACTTCCTGGGGGTTGTTCAAGTGCTCAAACATCATTGATGATTCTATCATGTTTGAGTGTTATGGAATTAAGATCTGCATCCTTAAATGTTTCTTTGGTGGATTCTATTCTCAGATCATTTGAAATGAAGGACGTTTTGTTCCTTGATCATGACCATAGATATGTGGCACTGACACCCCCATTTGGTTAAAAGTGCTGAAAAAAGGCTTTCCTCATTTTTAGTTTAGCCTATTACGTGGCATATTAGCACCACCTATAAGCCAAAACTATTAGAGTACATACAGGGAGAAATGGCATATGAGGAGTGATACAAAGCTTGTAGGTGTTGTTTAGTTATTTTCCCACCCATTGACTGCCTACGGCCATGCTAATCTCTACGGCCATTCTCAGCCACTTCCTGACCCTCTGTTCCCAAAATACTGCCTCATGGGAGCTCTTTGAGCTCACTTTAATCAAGCCTTATCATCAAACTTTGCACTCAAAGTGCCTGCCAGTGTTTTCTCAAAGCAGTCTTCTGAGAGTTCATTACTTATTTTGAGCTGTAAACCTGCTTCTGGTGCAATATTCTTTTTTTAACCAGGTCTGCCTTTAGCCATTCGATTTATAAGCACTAAGTGTGTCCTTCACTGAAGTCCTGTTGAAAACAAGCACTGGCAAAGCAAACAGTTTGGGCTTGTGTATAAGTATGATGCATTTGCCAAGCACTGCTATCAGATGTCCAGGTACTTACACCAGTGTCCACCTGCTACCATCAATGGGCAGTTAAAACCTCTGTGGCAGTGCCTGACAAGTGACTTTTCCATGCCTACACAAAAGCCCAAGCTGTTGGCATTGCCAATGCTTGTTTTACTTACAGCTAAAGTTCTCCTGGCGGAGGGGCACCATGTGACCCCATTCCTGTGTTTTTACTGCAGGCATGTGGGCACTGTGATGAAATGACTACTGATCTGAAGGAGTATGGGGTAAGCAGTGGCTAAACCTCCTACTCAGCCCCAGCAGGGATCCCAATCATAAGGTTGAAACAGGCACAACCCGAAAGGGATACCTCCTTCTCTTTTTGTTGTAACATGGGCCAAGGACAGGCTATACTCTCAGAAGGGGTGCAAAGTGATAACAGTAGCAACCTGAACATCTACAGTACAATGGTTCCAACATAAAAGGATGTCCATTCAAGGTTCTCTAAGAAATATAGGAACTTTAACAAAACAGTTAATGCAACAAAATAACTAAAAAAGCCTTCAACCCCACCCCTGAAAGCCCCCCACAGAGAATGCAGAACTGGGTTGATCAGCAGGGGTGCCAATAGTTTAAGGATATGTCTTTGTAGAAAAAAGGTGGAGGCTCAGGTGGTTTAAAAATCACTATGCTCCCAAAGAGTGGAGATGGGGGCCTGGGCCTTTTCACAGTACCTTTGGTTTCTTGTCTTTGGGAGCTCAACAACGTCCAGCCAGGCATCTAGGAGTTTGCTGGGGTGGTGATTGTGCAACAGGTTGGGGAGCTGGGTGACTGAGCCCATCACTCAGTGCAGTCCAAGTAGCCATGCCATGTGGCATGAGGGAGGACAGGCAGGCGATGTCTGGGTGGGTGTAACTCACATGTGGTTTAATGTGGGAATGAGAGCCTAGTGCTGTTATTTCACTGCTGTGCTGCTGGGATGTCCAATCCAGGGCCTCCGGGACAAGGGAGTTCTTCGTTCTGCACTTCGACTCCAGGATATTGTATGGAATCTACAGGGGTCCTTCACCTTGAGTGAGCTGGATCCAGATTCCAGTGCATAGCCAGAAGAGAGGCCGTAGTCCGCAGCAGTACCCCCTCACTATTCCCTCGGCATGGTTATAGTGCAGAGCTTGTTTCTGAAATGCATTCATTCTGTCTTCACCTCACTGGAAGAAGGCTAGCTTGTACCCCCAACAGAGGTCCAGTGAATCCTTCTTCTTCGGAGTTCAAAGGTCAAATAAAAAAGGAGATTTCCTCTCATTATGATGGCAATATGTTACATGACAAAGGCCCAAAGCACGCCAGGCTGTTGTAACAAGTGTCCTTAGCCTTCTGACATCACACCCAGAGTTCCTTGCCTGCAGGAAATGGGGGGAGGAAGCATGAGGAATAGAGCCCTAACAGAAACCAAGACGGTGGAACCCTCCTCTCAGCCCTCCTCTCCATCCTAGTTACTCTAACTCTGCCCCCTTCCCATGCCCAATGACTTTAAAGGGACAAAAGTGGTCGGCACCCTGGTGTGAGACTGGCTTTGTTATGTCAGTGCTGTCTTTGATGCACTGGTTCTCAGGAGGCCTTCTTGGGGTGGTTCCTAACTCCTGGGAGGAAGGTGTTTGCCTTCCACTGGGGGGCCAAAAAGACAGCATCCTGGCCATTGTTCCACATTTTAGTTGTGGAGGCTGACAGACCAGACAGCAATAACCGTCAGTCCTGCCATAGCTAGGCCCTGATCCCAGAGATGACACAAGTGTGAAATCAAATTGCTGCAGCTGTATAATTGTCTGCTGTTAGTATTCATCATGCCACAAACATGCATTGCATATATTTTACCTGCCACCAAACAGACTAAGGCAGACAATTATTAAGTTTGTAAACCGGGGGCAGGAACTTTGCATTCCGGCAGTTGTCAGGAATGCATATGTGATCCTTGAACTTGCCCAGTGCCACTGCTAAGGGCACCAGGAGCTTGTGTCAGCAAAGGCATATGTGTGCACTATAATTTTGGCATAGGAAACTTATGAAAGGGCGCACGATTAACAGACTTCCCTTTCAAAAACAGATTTTCCTGCATAATTGTGTATAACAAAAACCAAAAATATCCTGCCATCGCCAAATGGAATTCTGTCAGACCCACAGTAGCCGGAAGCACGTACTGGCCAATGCGGCTAATTCTGCTGACAATGGAAACGACGTGAGTGTGTGACTTTCCCAGGGATGCTTGTGTCGCCCGATCAGCTGTGCCCAGTGGGAGGGCACATAAAGGCATTCGCCATTGCAGGCGGTTGAAACACCGGCGGGGGGTAAACGAGGCCTCCTAACTGTGGTTTCCGCAAGCATTTGGAAAGACTGTGATGTGTGGGCATGGGATTGCAGAATCCCTGCTGAAGGGTCGACGCCATTCCTCTGGGATTCTCCTTGGCATGAAGATTGAGGGAGAATGTGAAAGCATGTGGCAGACAGGCCTTCGCATGGCACCGTAGAGCTCACAGGAGAGCAAGAGCCGCGGGAAAACACTGGCTTAGCAGGGCTGAAGGATACTAAAACAGGCAAACTGAACTATGGCATGAAAATATTGAACTATATATACTTTTACGATTATCTAACATTGCAAACACTTTTAGGGGGCTGCGGGCGAAGGGAAGAGATTGTCTTTCTTCAGTGGAATGACAGGCTGATGTCATGCGTTTTGCCAGAAACCTGTCCCATAATCGTTGTTTTGCTTTTCAATCAACCACGGGCCTTGTGCTGGCAACTGCAGTTTTTTCATAAAGTAACTTCTTAGATGAACTACAGTGAAAGCGCTCCGAGTGTAACCTCTGTCTTGAATTAAGAAGCAATGATGTGTGTCTGTATGGGGACTCAGTGCGAAAAAAAACTGACATTGAATTGGGCCTCATGCCTACGCTTTTTACTACTTTCTAACTTCGTGCACAGGTGAATTAAAATTGTGTTAATTTGCAGAATGGCTGCTCCACCCACACGCCAAGGTTGGCAGCTTGTGGCCATGCAAGAGAAGCCTAACCTGCAGTCTAGCATCGACCCCTGCTCTGCCCCCTCAGCGCACTGATTGCCCCACCTGATTACCCCACCTTTTGAATTGCAGAACACAAAGCGCCAAGAGTCCGTGCAAATGCAAAAGCAGCACTATAACAGGATCCAGTGATATAACAAAAACACCTGAAACAGATGTGCCTTTAATCTACAGCTAGATGGGCCAACTTTTTAATGCAAAGCCAATCCCAGTCGCATGAACCAATGTATTCTTACCAACATATACAATGCAGGGATTAAAGCTTGACTGCAGCATCTGGGCTTTCTGAGCCTATGCAGTGATTTGAAAAATAACGAATTGAATTTGTAACGAACCAAAAACACCCCAAAAATAACGAATTTGTTAAAACTATATAAATGTAGTTGGGAATGGGAATAGTAGTTTTGGGGGTGGGGGAAAAGTATGAATAACAACACGTGGGGTTGGGGGGACGTGGCAGGAACCCCCCCTAAAAAAACAAAGAAAACATGTTTGTTTGTTTTAGATATTTTGGGTTCGTTAAAAATGAATTTGTTGTTTTGTGATTCGTTAAAATCACATGTAACCCTTTCTGAGTTCTGTACATTAATGTGACTTCCAATGGAGTGATTACTTGCTATATTGAAATTCTGATATGCACTGGAGGTTGAATGCATTCAATGTAAACAAAGACTTGTTTAAATGCATTCCCCCTCCCTTCGGCTTCGTCTTGCACAGCACTCACGACGCAAGCAATGCTCCGAGCCCAGTGGTTTCCAAATGAGTTATGCTGGGAGTTGGAACCACCCTATGAATAAGGACATGGCCAAAAGCTTGAAGTGCTAACATGTTCTAATACAACCACAAGTCCGGGTCTCTGGGGGTCGGGGGGGTGCACGCACACCTGATTCCTCTTCTCCTGCGTGTCCCGCCCATTTGCCAGTCCACTCTGGCCTCTGCCATTTCTGGGGGTTTGTGCAAACCCATATTTCTCTCTCTGGAGTTTTTCAGGTTATGGAAATGCTTGATGGTCAAGCAAGCCGCCATGCTGCACAGGTTCACTGGAGCACATCACACGGCCACCCAGCAACCACCCACTGAAGAACTTCAGCAGTTCCCTCTGAGCACTGGAAACTGCCCTCGTGGGTTATGCACTCTTTCACTTGAGCATTACGCATTTGCCCTTTTCTGACCAGCGCTATGCTTTGATCATCTACACTCACTCTGCATGTGTGCAAAGTATCGCAATCTCCATCTCTAGCCAGATCACCTTTCTTACCTGTGGACATCTTTCATGCGCATTTGAACGTGTTCCCCCTTTGACATCTTCCCTCCGCTGCTGCCCTTTCTACTCTCCTGAAGACCAATGTCTGGATACCCCTGTCTCGAGCATAATGCACCCCTCTCCCGACAAGCCTCAGCACTGTTAGACCACCACAGCAGTGCCTTGTGCAATATAAAAACTCTTAACACTATAGAACGATGCATAATGTATATGCAGCTTCTGTTTTAGGTCTCACTAGAGTGAGCTTTTGTTCTCTGCCCGTGATTTTGAAGATACATATCAGAGAGCCCCTCTTATGATGCTGGTTAGAGTTGAGCGCTCATTCTGACATCTGTGCGCAGCTTGCTGATGCAGGTTCGAATCCCAGCAGGGCCAACTGAGCCTTTCATCCTTCCGAGGTCGATAAATTGAGCACCACGTAATATTCACTGCTTAGATAGCTGTGGGCTTTTAGCGCTATATAAAAACTAGATATCACTCAGCTCAGCTGCTCCGTGATGGAGTGCATCATCGGGGTGATAGCTCTGTTATAGTGGCAGCCATTTTGTAGAAGCCAGACTAACTGTTTAGAGGAGAGCATCATCATGGTGAAAGCTCTGTTACAGTGGCAGCCATTTTGTGGAAGCTAGAATAACTGATTAGAGGAGGGAGTTGTTTAATTTTTTATTTTTTATTTACTTGATTTAATCGGATAAGTGATTTTTACGAGAAAAAAATCAGACATAAATGTAAATGTTGCAAATAAAACGGTTTCTCGAATAAGACATAAGTCCAAGTTGTGCCTATGGGTTGCTTCCATTTAGGATTTGTCTCAGTGTCTGCACAGTTGCTATTACCCGGGCTTTTTTTTCCCGCCAATTAGTCTTTCCCACCACAAGGATTCTTCTCAGATGTAGGCAGGGGCCAGAAGCGGCTTTGGATACTTTACTCTTATAGTTTTAGTTCCGGGGCAGGTCAGAAGCAGATGCCTTAAAGTTTCGATCTGAGTGAGAGTTGTTTAATGTTGATTTTGAAAGCTTGTTTGTTTTCCTTCCATGCTGCTTACATTACACTGCGTTTGAAATGATTGTTGTGGTCATTATTACTAATGTCTATGACGGCGGCCACTGTTCATGTGGTTAAAGAATGTAGCCATGATGTATTGGGACCCTCATGGCGACCATTATTGCAAGCACTGGGAAAGCCGAAAGGACTGGCTGTCCATTGTAGAGGGTAAGACCTCAGAAGACAAAACAAGTCTTAACCTTCATATTTGCACAGCCTGAACTACTGGCGTTGCCAATGTTTGCTAAGAGGGCCTGCACAATATTCCACCATGTCCCCCTGATTCCTACCGTTATTGCCTTGTTTTCCAAAAAAGCATCCGAGACGTTTTTTTTCTTTTGTGCTTGGGAGGTTAGCTCAAGTGTTATGTGCTCCCCCTGGTAACAGGATGATTCCCTCTGATACGGGTTCGATACCCGGTGGGGTGATAAAAGTGACACAGAATTCTTCAACACTTCGAAATCAGCAAAATGCAGTGTATGTTATGTTAAGAGTCCTTTATACGGTCCCATGTGTTAATATCCCCGCAAACATATCACCATACAAGAATGGCGCCATATTTTGCGGCAATATTAACCCATTAAACTTGCAGGGGACACCCCCGCAAACCCCATATTATTTTTAAGGGAGCGGGCAACACCCCCGCAACCCTCGCTTCCCTTTACCCCAAAAATGATCACCACTAATAATATCACCTATGGCCTTACCCCACGACCATATATATGGCGATACTATTGGTGGGAATAATATTACCTGATACCCTATTAAGTGCTATTAAGGCACTGAGCCGTGTAACCACACTATTCATTTATTAAACTCCAGGCTCCTCAGATCACGCTCAATTGCAGTTGCCGAGTTTGCCCACCCTGGAGCCCATTTTCCATCGTGGCGTAACATGAATAAAAGCTGTAAAGAGCAGTGAGTAAGGCTTTAATGCCTTCCATTCACGCCACGGCTCATTTTCTATCATGTGTATGTTGGAGAGGAAGGGCGGAACACAACATATGTGTCTGCCGCCACCCTTCGGCTCCGCCATACACATGCTCCAGCATTTGCACCCGCATGGATTTTCATGCGGAGCAAATGCTGGAGATCCATATGGAGACTACCGCTTTATGTACCAGCATAAAGCAGGCAGACCCCATAGGGATTCATTGCACATGCTGCCTGCCCTGTGCGCATGGCAAGCATCGTTCACAAGAAAAATGTATTGCTGTCCGAGAATCGAGCATGTCAGGCAGCATTTAATTGTAATTGTGAAGGCTGGCTGCCATGCAGGCATGGTAAGCAGTATTTACTTACTTTGCACGGCCGGGTGCAAAAGTGCAGGGCAAATGTGGCGTACATGCATGTACACCCCCTTTTGCCCTGCACATTTACACTTTGGCTTGCAAATGACAGAAATTTGGCAATGGGGGCCTGGCTATGCCCGAGCGCAAACGTAGCACGTCCCTGCCATCAAACTACTTTTTCGGAGCAACATGATCTCTCCTTGTGTTTTCCCAGCATGTCAGAATGTAGTTATAAATGTCACTTTTGCCTCTGGCTGAAGGGGACACCAGGGACAATGCTCTCATTTTTTTTTGTCCTTCATTGGTCTGAAGAAATGATCGATGTAATAATTCGTGTGTACTCGTTAAACTGTACAGTATGTTGTGTTACACGCTACAAACTATGTTTAACTGTGCTCTGTGCTCGGTGATAACATGTTCATAGTCTGGGTGGAAGCACCTGATTGATGAAGTGACAATTATAAAACTAATAGAGAAACAATCTGTCCTTGAACTCTTAATCTGACCTCTTTCCTCAAATCATGTCAAGTGTAAAAATATGCCCACCCTCACGTCTCAGAGGAATACAATTGAAGTCTGTGGGAGGTGAGGAATGTCTGTTTCTAACATTACTTTAATTAGTGGAAGAGTTCATCTCACTTGTGACAAGCCTTGGTCAGAGGAAACACGTCTGTGATTGTTAAGCAACTACGACACATGCATGTCCCTCGTGCCAACAGCCCATCAATACTTCCAACTGAAGGGCCAATAACCCTTTTATAGACCCCCCTTTTGCCCTGCCTTTCCTACATTGGAGCACAGCACCACTTTAAAAAAAAGATTTTTCTATTAGGTTGTGCTGATGTACTATCAGCTGAAACTATTGTCACAGGAAAAGACGATAGGGGAGCGATGGGACGAACACACAGCCTGTGCATGGGGGTTGGCATTTTAGCCACCCGTTGAGAGCCCATATCTATGCTATTCCCTACGGTCATTCCCCCATACAACTTCCCCTCTGTGCAAATGAAAACACTGGGATCTGTTTGAACTACCTCAGTGCTTTTAAGTGAATGCCAGTGTTATTTCTTGGCAATCTTCTGAAAGGCAATGGCTTAGTTGCATTAGTAAATCAACTCCTGGTGTTACCCAACAGTACCCTTTAGCAGAAAAAATCTGCAAAGCCTGCAAACGCCCACAAAAAAAGCCCAAATAGCGAGTTTTGGCTGAAAAGTTTGACCAAATCCCCCATTCTGTGCTAAGGGCTGCGGCGGTGTCCCCTGCACCCATGCTCACTATATTGTGAGAGGGGGTTGGAAAGGTGTCACCCGCAGCCGATCCCAAAAAGTTAAAAAAAAAATAAATGAAAAAGGAAAGGACATTGCTGCGCCTGGTTCCCAATCATGGAAGTAAAAGGGAACAGGTGTTGCAGGGACACAGCGAGTCGGCGGCACACAGCAAAGTGTGCTGCTGCAAGGTAAATAGGGGGGTTATGTTATGTTATTTTTTCTTATAAAGTGCCAAGAGTTGGGGCGTCCCAGCGCTAAACAGAGGAACAGAGCTATGTGGTATAGGTATGCAACATCTCAGATTGTTTTACATAAACAGCCTTGTCTTCAGTGATTTCCTGAAGGCAAGATGATTTTCCCCCATTTGGAAATATTCTGGCAACTCATTCCAGGCCCGTGCCACCAAGACCGGGGAGGAGCGGACATTTACCCGGGCTCTTTTGAACCGTTGACCAAATCCTCCATTCGGTGGGGGTGTGGGTGGGGTTGGGGGATTTTTTCGGAAAAATAATCTTCGGTTTTTTCTCCCTCGAACATTTGCTTCATGAGATTCTAACCCTGATCCTTTAGCCACTTGATTGATAAACAACATGTGTGTCCTTGCATAAGTCCTTTGCACTGAATTCCTGTTTAAAACAAGCATTAAGAAAGCCAAAACCTTTGCCTATTGTAAAGGCATTGGATAGGCCTTTTCCAGGAACTTCCATAATATGCCAAGGTAATAACATAATTTGCCAGCTGTCTCCAACTAATTTATCAATAATCCCGTATTCTGCAGGCTATGCCGGCCAGTAACAGCCCAGAGCCCAAGTAACAGGCCTTAGCGAAGCGAGGGTCGTAATGCTGGACCCCAGTGTCATTACCGGGCTGGTATGCTGGTAGAATGTGGGATTAAAAAAGAAAGAACCCTGCTGCACTACTTCGTTCGCAGCAGCAGCTGGGGAGAGTCAGGGAGGGTTGCCATGGAAATGGAAGGCAAGGCTCTGCTCGGAGCCTCTCTTCCATTTCCATGGCACTGAAGCAGGGAGCTGTGGGTAGAAGACCCTGAGGTAAGGGAAAACAGCAGCAATGGGGGAGGGCGGGTGTGCAGAGCACTCAGGTCGCTCGAACCCGAGCTTGCAGCAGTAGATTCAGCCTGGGTTTGGAGCAACCTGATTGGCTCCCCCACCGCCAAGGATGCTATTGTCAAGGAAATACCATTATGGAAGTGCCTGGCTAATGTGTATCTCACGGCTACACAACAACCCTTGGCTTTCCAATGCTTGTTTACAATGTGACTTCTGTCCAGCTATACAGCTATATAGTTGTAAGGCCTGTATTTTAGGCAGTGCACAATGGTGCAGCTGCATTATGTGCCCTGAGGAGCACTGTGCCACCAGCGTTTGCACATAGACTACTACCCACAACAGTGGTTTAACTGTGGCAGCACCACCGCCCTCTGCCTAGTGATTACATCTGGCATTGCAATGTAACAGACATAAGGCTATTAATGACGGTTTATTTGTATTTTGTATTTGTATTTTATTGTGCTTTAAATAGCGCTTTTATCCAAAGCTCTGTACAATTTAAAAACAAATTATGGTACAATAATAATGGTAAATAAACATGACAACATCAATGCTGGTAGCAGACAATCAAGAACAGTGTAAGAGATGAGATTTCAAATAAGAGCGAAAGATAGAATAGTCAGTGAAAGAGATAATAGCCACAGGGAGGTCATTCTAATGTTGGGGAGCAAGAAGCTCAAAAGAGCAGAAACAGGACTGGGCACATGGTGGGCGTGGGACATTCAGTCTGAAAAGACAGGAAGAACACAAGGTGCAAGGTGGCCTGTAGAAGCAAAGAAGTGAAACAAGATAAACAGGTGCAAACTGATAAAGTGGTTTAAAGACTAGGCATAAGAAATGGAATTTGAGTTGAGAATGGAAAGGTAGCCAGCCAAGTGATACAAGTGAGGAAGAAATGGAGTGACGGTAGGAAAGAAGACAAAGCAGACAAACAGAAGAATTATAGATTAATTTCAGGGGAGCAAGACGAGAACTTGGGAGACCAAAAAGAGTGTTACAACAGTGGAAGAGTCGTGAGAAAATTAAGGAGGAGATAAGGAGTTTGGTGGCCTGAAAGGTGAGAAAAGGTCGACTCTGTGAATGTTGTATAGATGGAAATGACAAGAGCGAGAGGTATGAGAAATATGCTGAGAAAGGAGAGATTAGAGTCAAGGTAAAGACCAAGATTCCGAGCTGTGGGAGAAATAGTAAGACTAGAAGGTGAAAAGATATGAAAGGAGGTGGAGGGTGAGGCGGAATAGTATTAGCAGGGAAGAATAACACCTCAGTCTTCCCTGCAATTAAAGTGAGAAAATGAGAAGCCATCCAAGATTTGATGGCAGAAAGACAAGCAGTGAGGGTGTGGTGAATTTCGTGAGTAAAAGATGAGGAGGACAGGAAGAGTTGTGTATCATTGGCATAAAAGTGATGAGAAAGACCAAAGGAAGAAATTATAGGTGAGAGTTTAGAAGTGTAAAGAGAAAAAAGGAAGGGACCCGGGACTGACCCTTGGGGAACTCCATGCTCGAGTGGAAGGGCTAAAGAAGTCTGACCAGCCCAGGACACGGTAAAAGTTCGATTTGAAAGATAGAAAGAAAACCAGGAAAGGACAGTACCCTTAAGACCAAAAGAGGAAAGAGAATGATCCACGGTGTCAAAAGCAGCAGATAAGCCAAGCAGAATAAGGAAAGAAGAGTGTTTAGAATAACGAGCTGAAAAAACTGAGTTATGTGTGCAGATCAAAGCAGTTTCAGTGGAGTGACGAGGATGGAAACCAGACTGAAAATAAGGAAGAAGTGATAGATCAGTGACAAAGGATGAGATCTGAGAATAAACAAGGCGTTCGAGGAGATTAGGAAGATAATATGAGAGAAATAGGCCGCAAATTACAGACAATAAGAGGGTTAGCCGCAGGCTTTTTCAGGATAGGAATGATTGTGGCTTGTTTGAAAGCTGTGGGAAAAACAGAAGTACTAAGGCAGGTATTGAAGAAAGAAATAAGATATGCTACAAGAAGAAGATATATTTTAGGAATGAGAGCAGATGGGATTGGGTCAGTGGGAGTAGCAGTAGGATGGGCTTTTGCTAATAAACGTAGTACGTCAGAGACTGGAGAGAAATTAGAGATGAAAGCAGATGGAGGAGAATGAGATGCAGATACAGTGAATTTAAAATGTCTTGACAAAGGGACTGGACTTTAGAAGAAAAGAAATAAGCAAATTCAGGAGCAGAAAAAGTAGAGTTAATGGAGTGATCAGGAGAAGGAGGAGAAAGGAGCCGTGCTAAAATTTGAAAAAGATGTCTGGGATGGGTGGATTGCGTGGGAAGGTCAGAAAGGTAGTCAGGTTTACCAGAAGTAAGACCGCCCTCATAGAGAGCATGATAAGAGAAATAAGCAGAGTGATTTGATAAAGATCTAGTTTTGAGCCAACGTCGCTACAGCCTACGGAGAAGACATCGCATTGCAGGAAGATGAGGGGAAAGCCAGGGTTGAGAAGGTTTACGAGTAGGCTGGAAAGCAGAGCGAGGATAGAGTTGGTCGAGACCAAGAGGGAGAGATGATGAGAGAGTAGATGCTGCCTCATCAGCAGTAAGAGAAGAAACATTTATTAACGAGGGAAGAATAGTGGTGAAAGTGCCAAGGAAAAGTGAGGGCTTGAAGCTGCGTAAATCACGTCAGAAGAATGTTTTAGGTGAAGAAGTAGTAGAGGAAATCTGGGGAGCAGAAGACAAGAGCGAAACCGAAAGTAAGAAGTGGTCAGACAAGTAAACAGGTAGGGCTAACACAGAAGAAGCATTGAAAGTGGAAAGAAAGATTAAAACAAGTGAATAACCAGATATGTGAGTAGGAGGAGTGCGGAGAGGTAGGAGCAGGTGAGAGTCAAGAATAGAAAGAAAAGGAGAAGTCAAGTGAGTGGAGGAAAGATGGAGATTAAAATCTCCAAGTAATACAAGTGGAGTTGAACTAGGCAAGATGTCAGAAAGAAGAAGATCAATATCACCACAGAACGAACCTAGTTGGACAGAGGGACGATGGATGATAAGAAAAGAAATAGAATGGGGAGTGATAAAGATCTTATAAGTAAATTCAAAAGAAAAGTAGACTGGCAAAGTAACAGGTGGTGGAATAGAGGAATAGGAAGAACGATAAAGAATGCCAGTGCCCCGCCGCGATTGCCAGCTCCAGGGACATGAGCAAAGGAAGATAGGGAAGAGGTAAGAGAGGCAGCAACAGTTGTATTGTGGGGTTGAATCCAGGTTTCAGTTATACAGAGAAAGTGGAAACATAGCCTTAGAAAGAAGTGCAGTAATGCAGGTGTTTTATTGCAAATAGACCTGGCATTCCAAAGGCCCATGTCTATGGCAGTAGATATATTAGTGTTCGCTGGTAAATGAGATTGGGATTAGAGCAAGATTATGTAAACTTGGAGTCAGATTGTAGGCTATCAGGTGAAAGAAAATTAGGTATTGTTGTAGTCATGCAGATGAGAACCAGTAACTTGATGGAATTCCTGGAACCGGGAGATGTTTTGCCTGGAGGCACTGGGGGTGAGGAAGGGCTGTAGAGTGGCCTAACTACAGGGCCGTGGGCCGCGATACCGCCGTGGACAGCTGCAGACAGCAGAGTTCTACTTTGCCCGACTTCACCACGGCTTCGCCAGAAGGCGGGACTTTAAAGCCGCAGCGAGCGGGATGAGACCGAGGCAGGGGGCATGGCTTCTTGTGTTGCCGGTGGTTGCCAGGCAACTATGATAACGCTGTTTCAAAAGGATTTGAGGGCTCCGAGCGCAATGATGGTATTGCTGTACTCCTGTACAGATGGTGCGCTTCGGGCCCACACAATCCGTCCTGAGGATGCTGTAGGCGTTGAAAACAGACAAACAGAGCAATTACATTTAATTGCAATTTCCCAGTCGCCACCAGTGCTCCCCCCCATGCAGACCCCTTAAAAAATAACAAACCACCTGTACAGATATGCTGGCTTGCAAGGTAAACCACACTGGCTTACTTGCTTTCTTACTATTTCTCCCACAAAAATTCTTCAAGCCATGGGGGTCATCCGGGCTGTACGCTGTTACTCTTGACAAAGCGCATCAGGGTGAAACATGTCAGTTGATAAAATACATTATAATATATTAATAAATATTTTTTTCTTCCTGCGTGCCACCCGCTTTTGGTTTTGTAGAAGTGAGTGTGAGTGAGTCTCTGGTTGTTCTCGCCTCCTCTCCCTTCTCCCTCTCTCCTCACACTCTCCCTTACCTTTTTCTATGCGCTTATTCTATCAGAATTGTCCCTGGACCTATTATGATAGCAACAAATGTTTGTGTCCCCCCTTACGTGTCCCCCCCAGCACTAACTGTAATGTCATCAGGCCTAGTACGATAGTCGCTTGTTTTGTTCCTCTCCCTCCTTTCTCCTCCCATCTCCCTCACCTCTTGTAATTCTCCGGCTCTACCAGAAATGTCACCAGGCCGAGTACGATAGTTAATTTCACATCCTTACTGTTCATGGCCTTGTATTTTCCCTTGTTCCCTCCCTTGCCTTGAAGCGATTTGAAACGCATTGTGTAGAGGCGCTATATAAATAAACTATCATATCATATCATATCAACCTGAGTGGGGTGCTCTGTTGATTATTATTTCAGTTGGCCACGGAAGTGTATTGCCACATGTCATAATAGCTCTACACCAAATTCAGCCCGAAATGTACAGCAGATACAATTTTCAACACACTACACTGCAATATTTCCAAATGTTTACATTCGCAAAGCAGATAATCCAGATAAAATGCTGCATCTGGAAGTTTGAATTCCAGTATCAGCAGAAAAGGATTGTGCTTCACTTCTCCGATTGTTCTGGTATTGGATGCTGGACATACCATCATGACGTAGCGTGTTCCTTGCATGTACATTGCTGTTATGTTATGTTACTGGGCATGTGTATAGCGCCTTTTACATTGTATTTCTCTATTTGGTTGTATTTCGCCATCTTTATTCTTGCAGCAGTGCTTGAACGGACCGTATGGCAAGGTGAGTACATGTGCATCAAATCAATTAAGTCTTGAAGTATACGGCTCACCACCTCCTGAACCTCAATGTGATGACGCCCCCCAGCACCAACATAGGGAAGTATCATTTTGGCAACGTCTCCCGTGCTTTCCACCATACATTTGACATATGCATCGAGTCAGTCCCATGAGCTGTTCATTCCGGGACCATAGTCTCTCTGCAGAACAGACTGATGGAGTGACTGGTTCCAAGAGTTACCCTGAATGCGAGGCCAGCCAGACAGGGGTGCACAGGCTGACTGGATCTTCCATGCGGCAGGCCCCTAGTGTGCTACGCATGGGGCTGCTGAGGTCACAGGCAGGCCTCTTGAGTGGTGTGATCAATCCTTGGATGTCCCCGAGGGAGAGCCCCTTCCCTTGAGGCCAGGGAGGTGAGGCCGCCACCCGATATTCCCCCCGGGGGTGGTACTCAGCGGGAGGATCTTATAGGTGCGATTCCCCCTCTGGAATACACACAGGATATCATGTGCCAACACAGTATTCCCACCACTTACCCACTTCTTTCACACCTCCCTCCTTACCTTCCTCTAATCCTGACAACATCCCATGTACTTATGTCAATCCTTCTGTACCTATAGTACTGGGACGAGGAAGAGCAGAGCTGACTAGGTTGGCTCTCCAGGACAATCTACTGTGACGAGGAAGAGGCACAGAGCCACCGTGCAACCCTCTGAGAAATGGGTGGTGCATTCTAGTGGGCAAACCTCAAGCAGCTTAAAGATGGAAGAGGGACTAACATTGCTGCCAGTCCCTCCTCGGAGCTCCTTTCCCACATCAAGGCGAGCTGAGCCTGCAGTCACGGACTAGGCTGTCCAGTCAAATGGTCGAAAACATTTGATCGAATGACCATTTGACTGACATTCAAATGGTCGGAAAAAAAAGGTCGAATTTTTTTATTTATTTATTTATATATATATTTTAGTTTGGGTTGGTAAAAAAAAGTTTTTAATAAAGAAAAGGGGGGTAAAAAATAAAAAAATACAAAAATAAATAGACCCTTTTTTTCGACCATTTGACTGTCAATCAAAAGGCATTCGATCCTTTTGTTTTCGACCAGATGACCTACAACCACGGACTAGGACGTGGCGAGGGAAGTCCAGGCATCCCTACTTGCTCTGCCAATGTCAGAAATGCTGAAACCAGACACAGCAATCTGCCCCAGCACAGGAGAGTGTCGCACGGTGAGGCCGAGCAGGTACGCACTGTGCGGCTCCACGGAAGGAAGTCATTCTTCTGGGACCAGAAGAGACAAATCTGGTTTAGTTAGGTTATAAGTGTAAGGGATAGAATTGGGAATTTGATGCTGGAAGGTGGACGTTTTATTTTCGGTCATTCTGACATTCCTTGGTGTTTTGTTGAGGCAGTGAAACCCCTCTTAGAGGTGGGGATAGCTAGGTTTCCTTCTTTCTTTTGCTATAAATAAAAGTATTTTTCCAAACACATGCCACCTGTGTGCCAGTCTCCTCTTTCCACACCCTTGCAGTGGGCATTCACTTTGATTGCCACCCAATGTGAGGGGCTGCATCTGTTGCTTCTGTTTCATATAATCATTTAAGGTGAGTACTTATTTTTAGAAATGAGTCAAAGGGCAGAGGTTGCAGATGGTAAAGATGTACAGGAGACTTCTCAGCACCTGATCCCGGTGAAGAGGTTCCATCCGGGGCAGTGGGCGTACGTGCCCACCCTATCTCAGTGTCTACTGGGTCATTTCTCACACTCTGTTGCAGAGTCTTTCACTTGGGGGGGGGGGAGCATAGAAACAGTGCATCAAGATGTGTGACACATGGACTGACATTAAGAAATGATCACATCTTTTTTCACACGCGCTAGTGAGAATAAGTGATTGAGGAACAGCCTTGTGCAGTTTATTGGATTTCAGGATTACCTGAGAGAGTTAAGGTCATGTGATGTATCACAACAAAACCCTTAAAATTCAGCAGATGTGGGAAGTGATGGCCATTTTAACTCAGCGTCCCCCCTCGATGTCCCCCATGATGTCATTTTGTAACTAATTATGAATCCAGCGGTCTATAGCCTTGAGCCATGGACAGTGGCTTCAGCCTTCGGCCATGCCCACTGTCCATGTTGCCCCAATTATTGAAAAAGACAGATGGCCTTACCTGAGGCCTCAGTCTCCACTGCCACAACCTTCCACCTATCCACTGTACATGTTGCACCAATTATTAAAAAGGACCCTTAGCCCCTTGCCTACCAGATAAAATCCCACCTCTGTGCAGGTTAAAAAGATTATGGCCAAGTCACAGAGTTCCATTGGTTATTCACGCCCCCCCCCCCCCCCGGACACCTTTTCACCCCAGCGTTTGTACCTTAGATGCTTTATTGCCCTAACAACGCATGGCTCGATCTATGTTGTCCTATATTCCCTCAAATATAATTCCCAGTAATTATTGCTGTGGTAATATAGAGTATGCTGATTCCCACCGTAACGCAATGTCTGCCAATTTCAACGGTAATAGGTAAATGCTCAAGAATTGAAATGTCTTCCCCATTCCGGCTGGCACTGACCATGTGACCCCGCCTCTGTCTTTGGTTACCCCACTGCCCCCCTTGAGTATTTCCTCCCTGACCCTCTCCCATTACCCCCTTTCACTCGCTGGTTCATGTGACATACTTTCTTTTTCAAGTGCGACATATGATGTTAGCAAGGGAATCTCACGAGATTCCTGCAGGATTACCCCAATAGGACAGATTCCTTCTGCCCGAAACGGGCTACCCACCCCAACTGCCCTGGTGGTCCTCTTTCTCTCTCCCCACCTGTAGCCTGGCATGACTACTCCCTGTTTCGCCCTCCAAATATCATTTTTAGCACCTTTCTTTTTCAGCTTCCATCAGGATTAATGCTGGAAACTCTCACATAGAGCACAAAAAAAGGAGGCAGGTGGCTTTTGATTTTAGAGAAGCCTCTCTGCGGCAATGATATGATATGATCTTTTATTTATATTGCGCTTGTACACAAGTGTTTCAGGGTGCGACCAGGCAAAGGGAGGGGAACAAGGGAGAACAACGACAGCGATCTCACTAGGCCCAGTGACATTGAGAACGCGCAAGTGCATGGGGAAGGGAAAGGGTGAAAGTCCATGGAAGGGGAAAGAAATTGGAAAGTGCGGAACAGAGGAGAGAACAAAATAAATAATAAGTAAAATAAATAAATAAATAAATAAATAAATAAATAAATAAATAAATAAATGGGATAAACAGTGGTAGTGCATATGGCAAGTGGCAAAGTGCTAGGTTATTCAGATAGGGTGTATCTGATGAGTGCAGAAGTAGAGATGGTGAGGGACTGTATGGATACAGATACAGGCCCCAGTGCAAGGGGTGGCCCGGAGGCAGTGCAGGAGGGTGGCAGGGTGAGCAGGTACCTGGTCCCGAAGGACAGAAGGTGGACAGATGCACTGTGCCGAGAGAGAAAGCAAATCAGCAGGGGAGAAGAGGGGGAAAAGGCAGAAATGAAGAGGAAGGTCTTGAGGTGCTTCCGGAACCGTAGATGGTTCTCCTCAAGTTTCAGGGTGGCCGGGAGGCTGCTCCAAAGGGAGTCCCCAGCCGAAGACAGAGATCTACCCCCAGCTCATTTCTTTGAAAAACGACAAACCCTGAGGGAGTTAGAAGTAGAGGAGCGAAGAGCTCAAGAGGGGAGGTATTTGCAGAGGGATAGTTGAAGGTATTGTGGACCCATGCCCCAGAAATCCTTGTGGACAATTCTGAGGGTTTTAAATGTAATCTTTGCGTCCACCGGGAGCCAATGAAGGGAATTCAGAGCTAGAGAGATACGATCCCAGGGCTTGAGGTCAAGGACAAGCCTCGCAGTCCTGTTCTGGATGAGTTGTAAAGGGCGGAGAGTAGAGGCAGGTAGATTTAGAAAGAAGCTGTTACAGTAGTGCAACCTAGAGAGAACCAGAGCTTGAGAGACAGTGAGCTTCTGAGGGAAGGAGAGGAAAGGCAGAGTACCTCAAAGGGGGTGCAGTAAGATGTTTGACTTTTTAGAGACGTCAGAGATGTGTGAAGAGAAAGAAAGTATGGAGTCAAAGATGACCCAGAGCTTCTTAGCCATGCAGGTGAGGGTGACTGGGAGACCAAGGGAGGCCGGCCAGAGAGTGAGGGGAAAGGATGGTGAGGGAGTACCTATGAGGAGGATCTCAGTCTTGTTAGCATTTAAACAAAGATGCACCACAGAAGGTATAGACATATTTTAGGGATTAGAGAGCATCTCCTTCTCTATCAAATATTTTTTAAAATACTGGGTGGATTTATACCAAACCAACAAAAGGCAAATCTGCAGTGCTTTGTGTACAACGTGTGTCTTATTTGGTGCAAATCCACCGCGTGGTTTTCACACTACGGGTGTTCAATGGAAGCACGTTTTTCTCTATGGGGAAAATAAATGGGACTAGACCGAAAAGACCTAATAACTTTACGACCTTTTAAAACATTTTCACCAATGTTTCCAGTTCAGAACGACTCGAGACAAATGTCTTTTTTTGGAAAATATGCTCCAAATCTCTGTTCAGGGAGTCAAAGGTTATTGGCAATAGAATTTTGGCATACATCCAAGTAAACAGGTTTCACCTTAATTTTCTCATTTGAACCTACAGACTACAACAAGCTCAGTGCTCACTGCAATTCCTGGTGCAGGTGAGCAAGGGATGGGCTTTGATACCGTAGCCCGTTTCTCTGCAACCAGTGTCTCTCCAGATGCTTTGAACTACAGCTCACATGATTCCTCACCTTTAACTATACTGGCTAGAGCTGCTGGGTGTTGTAGTGAAAACCATCTGGCAAGACAAAGGTTGCAGATCGCTGCTTTTATGTGCTCTTGACACAGAAGATGTTGTGCATGATGTGCATGATTGTAAATGTTGTTAGTACATGAATTTCATTATTGACCTCCTCTCAGCCAATCAGAATGTTCAGAGAACAGTCAATAACTATTGGTATTGACTGAATTCTGAATATTCTGACTTCAAATGCAGAAATGGAAACATGAGTGCAACATCCAGGTATGATTTCATTTAACAAAACACTCCCCCTCAGAGAGGATCTATTATCCCATTGCAACACCCAATTTACCCCACCAAAGAGAAAGCTAAATTATGTGAAAGGCTTTCACTTTCTAAAATAGAGAAACCATTTCATTCTACATTACATATTATACATACTCATGTTCAAACCTTTCCAGCTCAACCAAGTTTGCAATAAAAATGCTTAACTTATAACAACACAATTGTTTTTACAAAATAAAAGCATATTTAATTTACAAACACGGGTTGGGCATCTATTTTACTAACTAGTAAACTTTTTTCTACTTTATAACCACAACTGTGAAACCTATATTGCTATCACTAGAATGTGATAATGAACTTATCGACCTCGGGAGGGGACATTATCGCTATGGAACTCACCCCTCTGCATATGCCTTCTCAAACTATGAGCTAGAGATTACCTCTACAGCACCACAAACCACACGCACGTCACAACACCACGACAATGAAACAAACCACACATAATCTCTGCCCAACACCACATGACGCCTACCAACCAAAAACGCACCTATGCTCAGTGACCAGTTTCTCCGAACTGAACTGCCAACAGCACATCACAGCTCTTCTGCTCTTCTTCCGTTCAATCTGACTAACAAACCCTTTCCACCCTCCTTGCATTACAGATCCGCCAGAGTGCCAAGAGACCACGCAGGTGGCAGTGTGTGGTACAAGAACCTTTAACATAACATTACTGTGGGCCAGTGAAGCAATATTGAGGCAGGTTTTGTCCATTCGCTTGTCTTTTTGATTGTCTAGGTCACAATTCATGGAAAAGTACACATTTATCCCACAATGCCTGTGTGCTGAGAACAACCCGGTGTGAGCTGACGCAGGTGTTACACTGCGAGGCTCCACCTATACATGGAATCCCTCAGGCAAATTAACTGTATTTGCAAGTCGCGGCAGGAACGCCCTGACACGCCCTCGCAAGCAGGCCTGCACCTCAGAGACCCTGAGCAGGGTTCCCCACCACTGTCACCGGCACTCCGACAACATGCATAAGATTAATCGTAACTCAGTTATCACTTGGGAATATATGCATGTGAACATCTGTAAACCATTCCTGCAATCCACAAAGCTGCGTACGCACACCCCTAACTATGAACGGGACCCTGTCCCATCTGCTCCTTCCCATCTGCTCCTTCCCATCTGCTCGCCCCTTTCTATTCTATCCACTCCTCCTTCACCTTTCACCCCTGTCACCTTCAATCAGCTCCCTCTGATATGATATGATAGTTTATTTATATAGCGCCTATACACAATGTGTTTCAAAGCGCTTCAAGGCATGGGAGGGAACAAGGGAAAATACAACCACATTCTTACAGGCCATGAACAGTAAGGATGTGAAATTAACTATCGTACTCAGCCTGACGACATTTCAGATAGTGCAAGAGCTAAGACATAGATAAGGAAGGGTGGGGGGGAGTGGGAAGGAAATGGAAACAGACAGGCAACTACCGTACTAGGCCTGACGACATTTCTGGTAGAGCCGGAGAAAAACAAAAGGTGAGGGAGAGGGGTGCAGAAAGGGAGGGTAGGAACAAAACAAGCGACTATCATACTAGGCCTGACGACATTTCAGATAGTGCTAGAGGGGTGGTGGGGAGGAAATAAACAGTAATGGGAGGGTGGAGGAAACAGACGAGGTTGCTATCATATTAGGCCCAGGGGCAATTCTGATAGAGTAAGTGCATAGAAGAAAGTAAGGGGTGGAGATAGGAAAAGGGAGAAGGGAAATGAGGAGAGAACAGAGAGTAAGCAGTCAAAAAGAGTGGAGAAGCAAGAGTGGAGAGCGAATACAATTGCAGAAGTCAGTAGTAACACATAATGTTGCAAGCCAGGATACAAGATGAAGATGGGAACAGCATGATTCAGGGCCACCATGAGTACAAGATGCAAAGGAAGTCCAGCATGAGAGTTGAGAAAGGGTGACGCACCGTGAATGAATGAAGTCCATAAAAGTCAAATCCAGCATTGGCCACAAGACGTTGATAGTGAAGGAAGGCACCAGGTGGGCAGAGCTTGCTAAGTGGTGAAAAAGAGCAGCAGGCAGGAAGGCACCAGGTGGGCGGGGCTTAGACCAGGTGACCTAGATCCACTTGTACCTGCTCCCCATCTGCAAAGGAAAAGAAGCTGCAGGGCTCCTTAAGTAGGGAAACAGAGCGGCAAGCAGGAAGGCACCAGGTCGGCGTGGCTTGCTAAGTGGTGAAAAAGAGCGGCAGGCAGGAAGGCACCAGGTGGACGGGGCTTAGGACAGGTGACCTAGATCCACTTACACCTGCTCCCCATCTGCAAAGGAAAAGAAGCCAGAGGGCTCCTTAAGTAGGGAAACAGAGCGGCAAGCGGGAAGGCACCATGTGGGCGTGGCTAGCTAAGTGCTGAAAAAGTGCAGTAAGCAGGAAGGCACCAAGTGGGCGGGGCTTGCTAAGTGGTGAAAAAGAGCAGCAGGAAGGAAAGCACCAGGTGGGCAGGGCTTAGGCCAGGTGACCTAGATCCACTTGCACCTGCTCCCCATCTGCCTCCACTTGCACCTGCTCCCCATGGAGCAGGTGCAAGTGGAGGAGGACCACCATACCCAATTACCACCACTCCCTACCCCCACCATCTCTTCTTGGCCTGGCTGGGAAGAATCGAGGATGATGCCACCTCGTCCTCTGCAGAGGCTGAGTATCGAGGCCTGCAGTCCTTATTGATAAGATGATGTGCGCTCAACAATACCTCCCTGAATACTGTGGCTACTACTAGCAGGCCACGGAGGAGGTGCTTGTGGTCCAGCAATTTCATTGTGAATGACAGCCCCCCCTCCTCCTCGACTAATATTGAAGCAAGGAATAGGATATTTATTTTCTTATAAAATGACTTTTTAAAGCACAAAAGTGTATTTCTTGTTGCAATTTTGCAGCACATTTTAATTAAGTTTAGGGCGAGTGGGAGTGCTAGCATGCAGGACAGAGTGGGATCAGGAGGTCGACAGTGCGGGTTGAGGGGTTTCCGGCCTCCTGCTATTGCTCCTGGTTGGATATGGCAAGGAGGAGGGGCCACCGCTCCCCTGCTACCCCCTATACATCATCGTCTGGTATATACCGTTTACATACTATTTATAATATGCAATTGTCCATGATGACTTCTTTTTTGACATGTTTACTTTTCCTTCCTATTGAATGTCACAATTTCGTTCAGCAACATGGACTTATTTTTTCTAAAGAACGATGTGTGTGTGTGTGTGTGTGTGTGTGAGAGAGAGAGAGAGACAGTGTGTGTGTGTGTGTGAGACTCTGGCTTTTTTATAATAGCTCATAGTGGAATCTGGATCACTTCTAGGGGCTCTTAATTTTGGCAGGAAATACACAGTGAGATTAAATGATTTTCCCAGGATTACACACTTTGGGTAAGTGGTATAGCCAGAATTGGAACCCAGCCTGAAATGTAGGCACTTTATCACACAGGTCAATTTGGTACAAATATGTTTTGAAGTTTGGTGTTAAATACTTAAAATGTTGAGTGTTTGCACACAAGTCACTTTTGTACAGAATTTTAAATGATACTTATACCCCGCTTACCATGGTTGCTACACTGTATATAAAAAAACTGTAATTGATAGGAAAGATTTATAGGAAAACAAATGTTATTGTTATGAGTTGTGTACTTTTATACCAATGGTGGTAAGCCATAAAAATGAAATGTTGTTTATTATTAAAAGTTTCTGTATTTCAATTTTTCTCTTACTTTTCTTTTTCCTTTAATTTTCTTTTTCGTACTTTGCTAACTTCAATTGTAAATGTTTGTAATAAACCATAATCAAGAAAAAAAATAATACTCAATTGTATACAGATTATTTAAAAATGCACAAGTCCCATGATAAAGCAACCCATCAATGTGTCCATCGTTGTAGAAACGGGTCGATAAAAGAGTATTGCAGTAATTCTGTTTTGAATCCTAAATTGCCTGGAGGGGACCACTTCTGTTTGCACTTCTTTGCAAAATGACCTCTACAGGCAATTTGAATTGCTTCCACAAAGTACTGGAAAAGTAAATAGCAAAACATAGGCAAAATCGCATTTTCTCTTCACTTTTACACTACGTGGCTGGAAAGGTATCAATCTCTTCCCACAATTAACGATTTGGAATCCGCTTGCTTTTACCAATAAAGCTACAATCATAGGTGGTCATTTTCCAAGTCCAACAGAGTGGAAAACTTGGTGGTAAAATGATCTGATTGTAGCTTTATTTTCCCCATCCTGAATGGAAGCCCACAAGCTCCAGAAAGCAAATTAATGAGAACTTACAAAAAAAACTCATACAGACACAAAGGTGGAATGACATGTATAACAAAATCATTGTTTGACACAGCTTGTTATGTACTCTCACAATTTCTAATCACCTAACAAATACACTTAAATAGCTTATTAAAAGCTTTGAAAACTTTTAGAAAAAAATACCCTTTCCCATCACTAATCACTTCCTGTTTTAAATAACCTGTTGCCGAGACATGTTAAAAAGATAAGGCCTCACAGGGACGGCCTGTGCAGTCCTGGCTGACTTTGAGAGCAGGAAGGCATAGCAAGGTTGCCCCATGGGCATGTGTCCCTTGCCCAACTGTTAAATCCACCTCTGATTGCACTCTGCAGGAAATATTTTAATACCCTTTTTTTAGGGTTAACAGATGTGCACCGTTTATACTTTGCCAGAAACATAAATGAAAATGCTGTTATCTTGTGTTATTTTCAAGGTTTCATGATCCATCTTCTGTGAGACAAATGTTTATTGGGGTGAGAGGGGGAGGTGGACAATCCTCCAGGCCCACTAACCCCACTCTGTCACTGGTGGCATCCCACAGTAAATAACTTCAATTTCTGGCACTGCCTAAACACCCAGCAGTTATATCACACTTCTCAAGCAAAACTCACCATACACATGATGTATTCAGTTTGCATACAAACATTGTTAATGGTTACTCCAACAGTATGATGCTATCAAGGCAGTAGTCATCTGTTAATTTCATGAAACGTTCTGGCCAGGCAAACTAGGCTTCCACACAGACAAAGATTCATAATATTTAGGTCAAGACCTAACTAGTTATTATGCATCAGACGAAGATCTGAAGCTGGTCCATAGTTGTAATCCTAGCCTTGCTAGGTTCAGGAAGCATATTTGTGTACCAACTCGGTGAGGTGCAGTTTGATTTCATGGGCATAGCAAACAAGGCACCTATATCTGGGCATATATGCTTTCACTTAGGGAGACAAACTGAAACCAACATGCATTGGCAAAGCCAACAGTTTAGGCTTTTGAATACACATGGGAAAGGCATTTGGCAGGCACTGCCATAGGGGTTCCACCTGGCAATAAGGTGGGAACATCTTGAAAATGGTGCGAGTACCTGGGCATAGGATGTCATTGTCTGGCAAATGACTGTGTAATACTTACACACATCTCAACTTTGCCATTGCTTGTTTTAGGATTCCAGTGCAAGGAACAGATACGAGGACACCCATGCTGCTTTTAAATCTAATGGCTGAAAACAAGACATTGTTAAGAGATTTTGTATTACAACAGGAGCTCATTTACTGAGTCAAGTAAGTAATTAAACACTCAAAGGAATGCTTAGATATAATACTAGCAGGCCCAATACAGCACAAAGTTTGATTTTACTTTGTGACAGAGCTAGCTCAAAGAGTAAGAGGGTATGTTTCATCAGGGAGATGGCAGGTAGTTGGTCGGAATACCATAGGGATTAACATGGCAATGGATGGGTAAACAGCCAAACGCATGCATAGAATGTGTGTCCCTCCTAACATCCTTTCTCCATCCTATTGTGGAAACAGAAAAAGAATATCGAGGCTGAGTACCCCAAAAGGAAATACACCGAACACGGGTTACAAAGGAACATACAAAGTACTTTATTTTATACTGAACCCAGTTACAAAAAACAGAGCAAAATCAGATAGCTATCGGCCCTCAGTACAACACAACGAACTCCAGCGTGGTTCAGTGTGTTCAGTGAGAGACGCTTTACATTAGAATGCATTCGCTTTTTATACATTTAGTGGGCGCGATGTCCAGCCCCACTTCGGGCTAATATTCCTTTTAATACATCACTGATCTAGGGTTCGTGCCAAGTCTCAAATAACCGCATATAACTGGTTTGCCTTTAATACATGTATCAACAAGAGTATGCAATAACTGTGTATTCTAATGTTTTGCATGCAGGCCTTCTTAAACATTAATACAATGTAGTTAAACAGATGTTCTTCGCTCAGTATTCGAATACATTGCCTCAACATATGCTCGTGGATTAGTTTTCATTGTACGAGTAATCCTTCTAAACATAGGTCAATGAAGGACAAGGTCTCAGTTCATGACCTCAACAAGTGGCCTGCAGGCAAATTACATATTAGCTATGTACAGAGGTCAAGACGGCCATGTTGTATTCTGGAATGACATCGTCCACCATTTTAGCTCACAGGGTGACTTTTACACAACGAATCCTAAAATGGCGGTTTGACCTAAAATGGCGGCTTACATGGATTTAAGGTCAGGACCTTGCAACACAGATTTCTTTCGTAAGCGACTTTTGAGCAGCTTGGCGTAGGCCAATATTAAATATAGTTATTACAATAGGAGGAACGGTATACTTTCTATTTCGACGCTATCTGCGATCCAATGCAATCTTTCTGGCTTACACCTAATAGCCTAATTCAAAGCTGTATATGAAATCACTTTGATTTTATGACACTCTCCTCTCCAGAATTAGTATGAATTGTTTTCACTACCAACCATATTGTTTTACTTATACTCAAGTAGTTCATGCAGCAGAATATATACTTTGAATGTAATTTGTAAGGGCCGTCAGTGTGATGGATCTAAGTCTCTGAATCAATCATAAGCACTGGCTTTGCTTTGGACAGGCTTCCATATCGTTGTTTGCAAATCAGCCTTGGTCTCCCTGCCACTTACGTGAGCAGCCGTGCCCAAACTGCTGGCCCACAAGGCCTACAAATCCTTTCAGTGGCTTGTGTTCCAGTGAATGTAATTTGTCAGGGTCCTCAGCCGTTTATGGACCTGGTGCAGAAATCTGTGTCCAAAAAAACAGCTAAGTTTGTCCCCATAGCTTATGATTTATGGGTAATGTGGTATATGAATTACCTACACCCCCACCATTTTTTCTTTCTGAACAGAAGAATGCCCACAAAAATGGGAGATAAAGGATCACTCCTCTCTGGATGTTCCAATCGATGTTCCAAGATGGTGTCCTAATGTTCTCTATATGTTCAAGATAACATCCCATATAGGTAGATGCCCAAATTTTATACATTTGTCTGAGCCATTTCATTCAGTTTTTTCACTTCACTGAACATGAAATCAAACAATAAACTCAGAAGTACTTTTCATAATTTATTACAAAACATATATCAATTCTTTGTACAAAAATCTCACAAAAAATATTTACAAAACATATTACAATATTGTTTAAAACAAACTCAACTTTAAACATATGTCAAAAAAAGAAGAATCATCTGAGTTAAACAAAATTATCAATAATAATTAAATATCGACAAGCAAAAAGAAAAGAAAAAAAGAAGCTTCCCATCGAGCATGAAATTTCACTGAAAATCATAAAGATTGGATTAGTATCCTACAATCAGGGATGCTGTGAAATAACTATAGCAGATTCATTCCTTTCCAAAAAGACCATCCAATTTACATAACGTTAGTAACAAATGGATTTGAGAACAATGTCTCAATAGTGTTCCAACTCAACTTCAATTTGAGAGTCGAAAAATTCCCACAGTATCAAGAATATTGTTCAATTATTTTCGTTGTAGAACTTGGGGTTATATCTTGTAGAGATTGGTTCATGAGTGAATGCTATCCCACTCTTTCTTACAGCTCTGCTAGAGGTCTACGTATATGGCCTGTCCGTCCAAGCACAGGTACATCAAATCACACCTGCTAGAACAGTCAAAATGGCGTGGTGAAATACGTTTCGGCGTATTGATCTGAAAAAGACCGCCTTCCTCAGGACCTGAAGGTCAGATGTGTAAGAGCAATACCCCTAAAAGAAAGGAAATAAAAGAAAAAGGAGAAAAACCACAAGGCACTTAAAGGTAGGAAGATGAAAGTCTCTGGCTCTCCAGTCCTCTCCCGACGTCACTAAACATTTAAAACGAAGAGAAATGAATTGAGGAAAACTAAAAAATAATTAGGTTGTGTTAGAGTAAAGAAAAGCATAGAGCTTAGTTGTATTAAGATACAATAGGTAAAGGGATGTAGTTCTCAAGGTACAGAGCATAGGATATGGAAAGGTATATAGAGAGAATGCCAACACTTCAAGTACGTCAGAGCGTCATGCCAAGGAAAATAGGGGGGGGGGGAAGGGAGCCTACTTGGAGTCTGACAGTATGTCCAACTGGTGACCCAATGTCCATCCAAGTGAGGTATCTTGTCGTAAAATGGTATAAGGTGTGCTAGTGAGCATGCACACTTAAAGAACTGTTGCTATGAGTGTCCATCTATCCTAACATCGTCCGTGCTCTGTGACATGCTGATTGTGTGCATGCTAATCAGTCTCCCAGGACAGGAAAGGTCACCATTACCTGTACTGACGCTAAGCGTGGTGGAGGCAACTGCGTTTTATATGGAGTCCATCAACCTCTGCACGAAGGTGCATGCATACTGGGGAGCGTGGAGGTAAACTGCAATGCAGGCAACTCGTCCGGCAACTGCCAAAGAAAACACTATGTTTGTAATATGTACGCAATCCCCAGAACTCCACTACGATGCAATATAAACAGGCTCATATAGAACAGACAAGTCGGGCTCGCACTAGAACACGAAAAGAATGGCACACTCTACCTTATTGTACTGCTGGCAATGGAGCCATGTTGTAAACACGGCCACAAACTTGCACCTTGAATCTGTGTTCAAGCATCATCACCTGCCATTGATTGTTGGCTACAGTTAATAATGCTATTAAGCGTGCATGATGGGTACAACATGTATATTCCCACACATAAAAACCTACTTTAAATTAGTGAAATCTACTGGATAAGTCTGAAAAATGAGCTACCTTGTAAATGAGAGGTTTGAAATGTAAGTAAGATGAACAGTGCAGTTAAAAAAGCAACACAGGATCTTGCTAGTTGTAGTCTGCCGGCTTGAGCAAGTGTGTTACCTTAAATATAGGTGTGAATGGCCCTCCGTCTTCCTGGTCATTTCTGCTTTCAAGGCTGTGGGCCATAAATCATTGTCCAAGGCAAGCAAACAAATCTTGACTGGACCTCCTGGAGTGCAGCTCCACAGAATGCTAATTGGTAAATACCACCTGCCTGCAACCCCCTATTTTCCACAGTCCCAGTAGTAATAACTTGTTTTTTAATGTATTCCGTATGGTTAAAATACATAAACCCTTTTGCAAAAAAACAAAAAAGGAATAAAAAAACACCACTGACAAGGCCACCTTTCTAGGGGTGGCCACAAGCTGGCTTTGGGGGGGGGTTTGGCCCCCCTGCTGGGGTCGGGCCTGCAAGTCTCTCTTAGGGAAGGTCACTCACAACGCTTTGCAAGGTCCATTCTTTCCACATCCAGGACAGCCACCCCCATACCTCAAGGTCAATGGCTTAAAATGTTCAGTACCTATGTAGGAGCCATGGAGGGCACAAAGTTTGCTGCAGTGGGGAAAAGGGCGATGCTCGTGAGCAACTTGTGGCTAGAAGGCCATGGAGCGTGTCAAGGATTTGCATAGTTGCCAACATGATCCATTTCATTCTTTCGGTGCTTATCCAGTCCTGTATTTTTTCTTTGCATTCTGGGACTTGTTCACTTTTCCCATTATAAAACTTAGATTACTAGTCCCAGAATGCAAAGAAAAAACCAAGCCTGGAAAAGCACCTACAGATTGGAATGCATCATGTTGGCAACTATGGGATTGTCAGTGTTCGTGCCGCGTGGCGATGACAACACCAAAGCAGCGACACACCTAGAAAATTGGTTAATGGAGAACACCATGGACCGTATGCTTACGTTCCACAGCACGCAGCAAGGGAAGCAAGAGTCGATCGATGACTTCACCATAAAATGGGATGTCCCACCGATTTTGGCACCACGGTGGTCTTGCTCATAATCTATGCCAAGGACCTCAAAATCTATGTCAGCCCTTCATTCATTGTAGGTTTCTAATTTAAGTGCTATTAAAACTGGGTAATGGTAACAACACCTCTTGGGAAAGGGTGAGTCTGCCCAGCTGGTCAGATAGCACAGTGAGCGAAGTGTTGGCCCCTGATAGCTGTGCACAAGCTGCTGTGGCAGGTTTGAATCCCAGCAGGGTCAGCTCAGCCTTTCATCCTTTCATCCTTCCGAGGCCGATAAATTGAGTACCACTCTGTGGGATGATAATGTCGCCTGTAGTGTCAGCGCTCTGAGACCTATGGGTGTGTAGCACTATATAGGAAATAAGTCATTATTATTGCTATTACAGCAGGCTGCCGTTTCATGGGGGGTGATACACCTCTGGATTTGGGATCCCCCCATTTTCGTGTCGGATTGGCCCCTCTGCCTCTCGGCCCATGGCTGGACCGAAATCGTCCCTGGAGAATGGGGGCCGGTTTCTGCCCACACCTGAGCCGGTTTGGCAAAAAGAAAAGAAAAGTGAAGAAAAAAAATGTTTTGAAAAAGAAAAAGAAAATCCTGCAACTGCATAATTCATCAAAGCAAGGTAATGCATGTTACCTTGCTTTGATGATTGATTTGCATGCATGATGTGTGCATCATAAATTATGATGCATGCATCATTCACATGCTGCTGCAGCATGCAAAGTTGAAGGGTCGGGCCGCGCCAGGTCGGCGGCTGTTACCGTGCCGCCACTCCAGGGGGCACAGTGCCCCCTGAAGTGAGTGACTGCTGTTGTATTAGTGTTTTGAAAGGTCGTGTTTCATCGCTTCCCGGGATGCCACTTTGGGGTGGGGTCAAATGACATCACTTCCTGCGATGTCATCAGAGGTCAAGGGTCGTGAGACTAGGGGTGGTCCACTTTTTTGAGGCGAGGCGTGGGCCACTTTTTTTTGGGTGTCCGGGCATATTTCTTGTCCCAGTCCGACCCTGGTAACAACAGATACCCCATAAAAAAAACACTACTGGAAAATGAAGGGAGATGCCCATGCTGGATCTATCATAAATCCTCAGGATTTGGGGTCTCTAAATCAGGCTTGAGAATTCTCCTTTCTAGGGGTAGGAGACCTAAGTGGGAGCACGGTGCTGCTCCTCAATGTGGGCACCTCTGGGGGGAAATTGCCTCACCTGTTACTAACATCTGCATATTCTCCTCCCGCCCTTCCTTTCATCTACACCCTTGCTTTATTTCTACCTCGCTGTCCGTGCTGTGGAGGAGGGGTGAGAAAGGATGCACTGGCAGGGAAAATTGCAGTCCTACTGGTGATACTGTGCTGGTGAGCGTGCAGTGGCTCAGTTTACTTAGCATAGACCCTGTACGAGAAATCGGCTACGAGAAAGACATTGGGGGTCATTCCGAGTTGGGCGTTAAGGGAAAAACGATGCCGGTAAAGGATTACCGGCATCGTTTACCTTTACGGGCCATTCTGACCCTCTGGACCGTTATTTACGGCGCCGTAAAGTACGAGGCCATAAATAGCGGTCTTGTGGCGCGCGCACGACACCCCATGCCGAAATTAGCGGCATGGCGTAAACCGGAGCTGATCCCAAGTCATGCGGACATGCAAAAAACGGCCTCTACAAGGCCGCAAAGTACCTTACCGGCATGGAGTAAATACCGGCATCGCCGAGAAGGTGTTAAGAACCCTGAGCAGTGTTTCCAAGAGGCACAGGTGCACTTAATCAGCACAGGTGGAGGCAATGGAGTCTGGCACAGCACAAAAGGAGCACACCCACTCACCACACCCCCTCCCACACCAAGACGATACCAATTGTAGCAGGATTACTGGAGCTGGAGGCCCTGCTTGCAAGGCAGCAACAACAACAACAGCAACAACAACCAGAGCCCCCACCACAGAGGATACACAGGAGGAGAAGGAGGGTGAGACAGGCCCAGCATGCCCTACCGGTGCAGCCACCATTACCACGCAGGCAGCCCTCAATCCCTCGCATCAGAGCCTCCCCCTTCAACCTCACACCAGAGCAGATCCACACCCTGTACCGCCTTGACCGGGACACCATCACCACCATAGTGGACCTGACACATGACAACATATTTCGCCTCATAGAAATCCACACTGCATCCCCCCTCTACTCAGGGTAGTGTCTGTTCTCCACTTCCTTGCCACAGGCACGTAGCAGCATACAGTGGGGCACATGCCCCACTGTATGGATTGGTGGCATTTTGGCCGTTACCACAGGCCATATTTTCACAGATACTCAACCAAGTGCTGGATGCCCTCATCAAACACATAAGGGACTTCATATCCCTACCCCGGACACCCCAGGAGATATTGGATACATAAATTGCCTACCATGCACTGGCAGGCATGCCAAATTGCATAGGTGCCCTCGACTGCACCCACGCGGAATTGTTCTTTCCACATGCAATGGAGGTGGCGTATCGCAACCGCAAGCAATACCACTCCATTGACGTCCAGATGGTATGAAATGCCAGTAAAGCCATCACACATTGCTGTGGCCGATATCCCCGATCAACACATGACCCCCAGGTCCTGCAGAACTCCATGCTACCACGCTATATGGAGCAACATGCTGGACAACGTGCCTGGCTGCTTGGTGAGTCACCTGATTGGGCCATGGCAGCGCATTGGGGCCATGAGTAGGGTGGATGCATACCCCAACTTGGTGGGAACGGGGGGGTGCATACTACACCTGTGTGGGAATGTTGACGCCGGTGCACGATGTGCACCCCACAGAACACAGTGCCCCAAGGCAATCGATATGGCACATGACTGCCTAACCTCACAGCGATGCTAGAATGTAGAAAATACAACACTACTCGTCCGACAGGTAACCTGGCCCAATACCACAACACAAGCACCACTCATCAGCGGACCTCACACACCGTAAGGGCATCCTGCACCATGCACTGCATATGCACTATCTCGCCGCCTCCTGCATCCCACCACACAAGACAGACGTCCCTGGGAGTGCATAGAAGTGAGCCCAACAGGGATACAGCAGCGTGTCACTGGTTCCGCACACCCATAGTAGTGGTGAAAGTCAACATGGTAATGATCAGTGCAGTAAGACAAGTATGCTACTGACTACAGTCAACACCCCCTGCCACCAAATCTCACAGAACCCAACACATCAACGAATTCAGGCCAACACTGCTGCACGCACATACGGTGCACGTGCAACAAGATGTGAGTGCACACCATAAGCCATCTTGAAGAAGCTACCCCTCCATCATTCCATGGCACAGGACACATAGCCGGGCCAGTAATGGGGTTGATGCAACCAGGGACATGTGTGTATGGCCAGGAATCACCAGCTGCCATGCAAGACTGCTACAGTTCGCCACCATCAATGTACAAACACTTACCTTCATTCCCCTTCCATGCAGGTGATGGTGGCTACCCTTCGAAGGCGTGGCTCATGGCCCCTATCCACAACCCACAGAACGGGCTTGAGGAGGACTACAATCGAGCCCATACCCGTGCACGGGTGGCCATAGAGCAGACATTTGGCCTGTTGAAGGCACCATTTTGTTGCCACAGCCGTTCGGGTGGAGCACTCATCAACAGCCACGAGAAAGTGTCCAGGATCACCATGGCATGTGTAAAGCTGCACAATATGTGCATCCGTCGGAACGTGCCACTGCCCCCTGACCTGGGACTGCTACCACCAGATGATGATGAGGGGGTGGATGAAGAATTGGCAGGACAGCATCACAGTGCAGATGCACAGGAGGGATGTGCCGTGTGGCAATCATTGATTGGACAATATTTCTGACACTCAAGTCAGATGAGGGTGTCAGGATGACAGGGCATCGGGCACTGGTTGTGGGGATACATGTACACCATGCACTGTGAGTCATTAAAAGAAACATGCACATTGATCAATGTCCACTCTGATATTTTTTATGCACAACCGGTGTATTGTATTAGTAGGTTCACACGTGAACAACAAAACCTCCACCCTCCCCCCTCCCCCCAACTCCCATACACACCCTCACCCCCCTGCCCCCAACTCCCATACACACTCTCACCTCCCTCCCCCCAACTCCCATACACACCTTCAACCCCCTCCCCCCCAACTCCGCAACAGTAGTCCCGTGTGGCACATTGAGGCCACATGTGGCAGCATTGTCTATTGATCCATGCTCCCGGTGCCCGGGGGGGCATGTTCCTGCGCCGCTGAGAACGCAGCAAGCGGCGCGCTAGGCTTGCCGGGGTGGGGGGACTGGTTGAGGGGGTGTCCTCCTGCTGAGTTGCATGAATGGGACGTGCTGCCACAAGGGCGTCTGCAATGCGTCCAAGTGCTTCACACGCACGGTTGGTGCTTTCCGTGAACACCTGATGCATTTGCCTGAGCTCCTCGAGTAACTCCAACCTGCCCTGGTGGTTGTCCTCATTGAAGTCAGTGATGAGGGCAGTGAGCTGTCCTGCACGTAGTGCTTCCTGAGATGGCGTATCATCCCTGCAGGGGATTGGGTCGACATGCCCTGACAGGGCTTCGAATGGGGTACTGGGCACGGGATCTGCGTCTCCCGGTGCATCGCCACGTGCACTTCGGACTGGTGTGTCACCCTCCCCAGAGTCACTGCGCGACACCTGGGGGACATTGCAGGGCTCGGGGGTGTATACAGTGGGGTAGAAGTCCTCCTCTGCCGCCCCACAGATGGACAAGGGGCTGTCCACGATTTGCAGAGGGGCCGTGGCTGCCACCTCCCCAGAGATGCTGGACTCCTCTGACCTTGGTGTGGTGATTGTTGCAGGCGCTGATGCAGTGAGGGATGGGGGTGGTGCAACCTCAATGGGCCTTGGAGGAGCTGTGGTGGTTTTGTCCTTCCTGGCCGGTACGCGGTGGTCCCTGCCTTTGGCACTGGATGTGGTGGGACGGCTTCTCTCAGGCTCATCGCCCTCATGCTCACTGCCTGTGGGTGTAGAACAAAGGTACCACATGAGTGGTTGTGTGAGACGCTAATGTCATTAATGGCAGCATTCACATTTCAGTCATTTTGGATTGGTGGCATTTTGGCCGTTACTACATCACTGGTTTCTATGGATGTGTCGGATATGTACGCAGGTGTGGGAGTCACTAATCCTGGCCTGGTCATGTGCAGTCTGACTCGCACACTGCCAAGCCTGCTGCACAGTGTGCTTATTGGGATGTGCTAGTTACTGCACTGTTGTTGGTGGGCATTATGTGGTAGCACTTGTCCCTTGGTGGCAGTTGTCTTGCCATTAACTTTTTTTTTTTTTTTTTTTAATTTTATTAGTTTAAAAATCAAACCTTTAAAATATGACAAATTCAAAACAAAACATTTAACATCTTAATGTTGTTATTACTCCTCTACTTATGCGCCTGAGATGTTCGTCTCTTCTGCCTTACACAAGTAGTGTACGGACCTTTCTCCAAGGTGTTTATCTCATTGGTCAGTCCACACTTGTTATACTTTCGTTTCAACGAATCGGGGATCAGACACTTGAGTTTTTAGATAACCTCTCCTTGATTACAGCCAGGAAAGAGGTCAGGGGCTTAATTAGTTTCCAATCCGATCCATTCCACATTTTCTGCCACCACTCGTCCGCGTGCAGTGTTTGATGGTTTGCGTACCACTTTCCCAGATGAACAGATCTTTCATTTTTTAAAGAGTGACAAAATAACACCAAGGCCCTCATTACAACCCTGGCGGAAAGTAACTGACATGACCGCCATAGCGTAAATAGCGTTTCCGCCATTGCACGATGGAGCAAAGTGAGGCTAATTCCGACCCATCGGGCACGAGCATCACGCCATGGCGGAAGTGCAAAGTCCGCGATGGCGGAAATGACCCCAAAACGGCCCATACCGCCGTCGTACGCCGCCCTAGGTGCAAGTCCGCCATCCATCTTAGCGGTCACCGTAATGAGCGGTCAGCGCAAATTACGGTCACCGTAAATATACGGAAACGGAAGTGAAAACATGGGGCCGGAACGGGAAACAGCACGCCGTACACCTATAAAATCAGAATCCAAACACAACCATTAAAAATCCGACCCAGAGACACATCCCAACCCGTTAGCCACCCCATCATAAAAAAATAAATATGGGAAAAGTTGCTAAAAAAGCGTGCGATCGCAAGCGGCAGGTCCACTTCTCCCATGAGGAACTCACCGTGCTCACAGAGACCCTCCAGGAGAACGCTGCCGTCGTCTTCTCGACACAAATGACCAGGACGGCACTTGCGAACAAGAAGGCCATATGGGCCCTGGTGGCACAGCGGGTAAGTGCGGTGGGGACCGCACCCCGCAACCCACAGCAATGCAGAAAGCAATGGGACGACTTGCGGATACGCTTCCGGAGCATACTTTCTGCCAACCGCAACATTGCCACAGCTACCGGGGGAGGATCGGAATCACCCATCAAGTTGACCCCCTGGGAAGAAATCCATGCCTCCACCATTGGAATGGAGAGCATAGAGGGAGTCGGAGGGATGGAGAAAGGAGTGCAGACATCCGAAGAATCAGGTAGGTGGCCCAAATAAAACAATGCAAAATCCACAATGTCCAATCATGTGAAGTACCATGTGTCCCCATAGTGCAATAGAAACACATGTCCAGGAGAACGTCCACATACATTGCCATGATAGCGCCCTTTAAAAGTCAGATTAAATACATAAATAAGTAAAAATCCTAAAAACACCCTCTACATGTGCAGCATGCACACCCTAACTGCAGGCTGCAAAATAACTGCACCCTCAATCCACACGAAAATGAGACCTCCCCCAAGGCCCTGACCCAAATCACCCTCAGGTACCACCCCAATGCATGTGATACATTGCCATTCCAATTACCACAGACCCATAAATAACGCTCGCCCTCCTTTACTCCACCACAGGGTCCGATTCAAACGACGAGCTGCAGGACACCCCTACCAGCACACCTGCAAAGAGGGCCAAGACCAACGGCCAAAGACCCTCCACCTCAGCTGCACGGATCAAGACACGGCAGCAGCACAAATCAAGTGGCAGCACACTGGAGGGGACATCAACAGGCACCCCAGCAGGCAGCATGTCCACAACAGCAGCACCACAGGTCCCCCCAATGGATGCCACAGAAGGCACTGATTCTGGTGGCAGCAGCACCATAGGTGACACTGCTTTCATGCCAGCATGCTCCGACACAGAAAACGGTGCTGCCGATGTAGGAACCATCCATGACCTGTCCCAATCCCCCTGTATGTTTCATCCCGTACACCATGAGGAAACCACGCAGGGGCACCCACAAGACGACGACTGGCCAACCCCCACAAGGCCTGTGGCAAGGCAACATGAGGTGATCAGCCCCTCTGTGACACCACCGCAAATGGGCATGGCCCAGCAGAGGCAACAGTCCCTCGAGCGGATGATAGTGCAACAGCAGCAACTGGCCACGCTCCTCAAGGAGCATGCTGCGGAATGTGGGGGTTCTGAGGCAGCCATTGAAACATCTACTGAGACACTCAGGGCAGAAATGGAGCGAAGTACAGAGACACTAAGGGCACAAATGGAGGGAAGCACCGAGAGCCTGAGGGTACAAATGGAGAGAAGCACCGAGAGCCTGAGGGGGGAACTGCATGCGACGTCCAAAGACGTATGTGGTGAACTTGCCGCTGTGCGCCGTGTGCTCACTGAGCTCTCACAAACCCTTAGGGACATGCATGGACGTGAGCAGGCAGAGACATCATCCGTTGCAAGTTCCGTCCAGGGCAGCCCCCAACGTAGATCTGGGAGGAACCTGCGCTCCACAGGCAGGGGTGCCCCTGATACCCGGAGAGGGGGCTTGCAATAGCGTCTGCCCAATGACAATGAGCATCTTTGGACACTGGTGTTCGGGGGGGAGGTAGGAGGGTGGAGGGGCTGTGTTGGGCTTTTTTGGGTGGCGGGTCGATTGGGTGTGTAATATCATTCCACATTTGCTATACATACATTCACATTAATCCAATGAGATGTGTGGACATTGATCTTTGTGTACGAGGCCTTTCTTGGCGTACAGGCCACATTGTGCATGTTCCAGACACACACAGTGCCACAAGTCCCGTGTCCATGTAACAGCCACCAGGCGTGAGTGCTAGAAGCATGCATCTATGATATTCTGACGAATCTCACGGGCCTCCTGTGCCTCGCGGACTCCTTGAGGTGCTGCCACATCCCCACCCTCATCATGACCATCTTCAGGTGCTTGCAGTTCTGCGTCAGGGGGCATGGCCACATTTCTACATACGCACATGTTGTGTAGCATGACACATGCCATGACCATCTTTGCAACCTTCTCATGGCGGTACAGGAGTGCCCCTCCAGACCTGCTGAGGCAGCGGAAACGAGCCTTCAGTAGGCCGTATGCCTGTTCAATGACTACACGGGTACGTGAGTGGGCATGGTTGTAGTCCTCATCATGCTGGTTCTGTGGGTTCCGGATTGGTGTAAGGAGCCATCTCTTCAGTGGATACCCGGCATCACCTGTATGTGGACAATGAAGGATGTTTGTGTAATGACATTGCTACGTACGCATCCCCCCCTTCCTGCCACGTCATTGACGCATCACCCACCACACATTCTCATGCATCAAATGAGACTAACCGAGTAGCCAGGATCGGTGCCCTGCGTGTCGCTCCATGTAGCGTGGTACTGTAGAGTTCCTCAAGACCATAGAGTCATGGGTTGATCCTGGAAATCGGGCACAACAATGTGTAAAGATCCTGTTGGAGTCACACACCATTTGTACATTGATAGAATGATATTGTTTCCGGTTGCGGTACTGGACCTCCATGGCATGTGGGACAACCAATTCCACATGGGTGCAGTCGATGGCACCAATGCAACCCGGTATGCCGCCAAGTGCATGGTATCCCACTTTTGTGTTTGTAAGCTCCTGCTCCGAGCGTGGTAAAGAGATGTAGTCGTCTGCATGCTTCAGGAGGGCATCAAGCACTTGGAATAGTGTCCGTGACAATAGTGGCTGTGAAATGCCATGCAACTGTCCGACTGTGTGCTGGTAGGTGCCTGTGGCCAGGAAGTGGAGTACAGACACCACCTTCAGTAGGGGTGGGATGGCGGTTGGGCTATCTATCATGCTGACAAGGTCAGCGTGTGTCATGTCGACAATGGCGGTTATGGTGTCCCGGTCCAAACGGTAGAGGGTGTGGATCTGCTCAGCAGTGAGGTTGAACGGATTGGCTCGGTGGCGTGGGATTGCGGGCTGCCTGCGTGGCGGTAGTGGCTGTGCTGGTGGGCCTTGCTGCCCCTGCCTTGCCCTCCTCCTCCTCCTCCTGCGTCTCCTCTGTGCGGCCGGTTGTTGTAGTCGTTGGTGTTTGTCTTCTTCTTGAAGTTGGAGTACTTGCAGTGCTATCAGGTCCCCCATGCCCAACATCGCTAGTCCTGTCGGTAGCATTTGGGTGTGGGAGGGGGTTGGGTGTGCAATTTATGTGTTTTCAGGCTGTATAGCCTCCACCTGTGGTGATTCATTCCACCTGTGCCAGCTGCAATTACTTTTGGGCGAGCACGTCCCGCACACAACGCTGCAATTTGACGCATGGCATCTTGCAATTACAATCATGTATTTAATCCCGATGGCAGTGAAATATTGGTTTATATGTTCATTCTGCTATGGTCCCACTGTTTCACATGCTATTTTTGCAGTCGCTAACAAACTTGTGAAGGGTCAGTGGAATGTAGTACTCGATCAACGGTGGACCCTCATGCAGCACTGTACCGACGTTCACCGACGGGCGGGGAGTCCCATTAGTGATTGAAGGCAGTTACCATTTTCACACACAGCCGCACTACATAGATGTATTTGTGAATTCGAGCGTCCACAGATGCCTTTTCGACGTGATGTTGCAAATGAGGAATTCGAAGGACAGCGCTTTTGGTTTTCAACTAGCGGCGAGGAGACGCCCACAGGTCTGACTGGAAATGTAATGTTCTATTGTTGAATGTCCTTGGGACAGGGCCCATGGCGGAATGCAATGATTGATATGAATTGAATGGGATGCGCAATAGCGTAGTGGACGATAAGGCAGGACGTCCCCAAATACATGTCACTTCACTACACTAGTAATCCGGGCAGGAGCACAGTGGATTTTGCAGACTGCATTACGCACAGACTCAATGGAAATTTCTAATGTAATGTGAGTAAATATTCAGGCGTTTTCATACCGGGATGAGGGAATGATGAATGGATGCATGGACGGATGATTTAATTGAGAGTTTGTCATGTACATGGCTTTTTGGAATCTATCCCCTTCCACTGCGCTATGTGATGCAAAGCTGCCATAGTGGGTCCAACATCTATCTGCCCTTGTTGAACCCTCCCTGTCTCGACGCGCCTTCAAACACTTGTGTCTGTGCACGTTACTAATCCCATCTAATGGATTCTGTTTTAACAGACGCATGCACACAAACACTCGTTAGCAATAGTGTATTAGCCTCGATTTATATCGTTATGATTCGCAAGTGATTTTTGGGTGAAATTAATCCTTTTGAGTGGGCTAGCATGCATATGGTTGTAGATTTAGTGTGTTGAATGAACTGAGTAATACATATGGAGTTCGGATGCCCATACTATTATTTTTTTTCATTTGGGTGACAGGTATCTCCTCCCCTTTTGCCGCTGCCATCTGTACGCCACTCCTGCAGATGGCTTTTTCACTCGACACCTGCAGCTTCGAGTTAATCAGTGGAGCACCATTACGATCTTATGGGACGATCGCCAATGGGCAACATGCCCTTACGCAGTGCTAGTGGCTAGGAGCAACATATGTACCTTTCAGCTGGACTAGTGCCTACTTCTTGGGACGGCCCTGCGGTTCTGGGCACTTCCATGTTGCCTTTTTGAACGTAAATGTAGCCCCTGTGTACCATGAAGGAACAGGGCGTCACACAAGAAGAAGCTGGTCATTTATTGCGGATGCAGCCCACAGTGATGGAGATAATTTGGGAGTTTATGAGCAAATAGCTGTATGGGCTTGGTGATTTTGTCGTGCATTAAATTTATATTCAGATATTGACCGTGTAGGCTTATTCTTTGCTAGTGATGTAGCATATTCCGATTTGTGGCGCGATGTATTGTGAGATGATCTGCATTGGGTTCCGGCTTCTGAGTAGAGTTGTGTGGTACTGTACTGGCCGCGTTTGCCTACGACGCCCAGTGAGGTCAGGGATAGGGGCTGCCATTATGACTGTTTTTATGATGTCGTGCTCAGGGGCGGGGGATTAGCTTTTGTGCAACAGATGCCGGTCAGCCAGGTGGATTGGTGAAATGATGGGATTCTCAGAAAATGGCTGGCCACAGGTGCCTGTGTTTGCGTGCGTTTCTTGGAGGGAGACTGAGGTCAGGCCATTGGAATTGCTTCTGTATTCGTGCCATCTGTGCCCTACAGCTCCCATTGGCCCCTCTTGAGATGAGCCTGGCTGCTCAGTCACTCTGCCAACTTGTGTGGTACATGCTTATGCTGATGGTTGGTTTGTCTACTGGCAAGGGTACAGGGCTGGTGCAGTCTCCCTCAGGATACTGCTTTGAATGTTGATTTACACTGGTGGCAAGCGATGGGGGACTATTGTTGTTTTGTCTCATGGAATATTTCAGTTCATTTTGGTGTACTTGAACCTTCACATGCCTGTGCTGCATCAGTACGGCGATGGTGTCATGTCGGATATGGATGGCCACTCACAAGGCACTTGGAGCCCCTGCATGCATTTGTTCGTTGGCATGCATGGGTGACTTGTACATTTCACTGGTTGCATGGTGTGACTGCATTGCGCCTACGAGGAGTTGTGCAATGTGGGCAGGGAGTGGAGTACAGGCACTCAGTTGGGCCATGTACGGTTGGTTCGCGATGCCGTAATTCTCACCATGGCGGAATGGTACTTTCCGCCATGCTTGATGGCGTTGTGTAAATGTCCGCTAGGGTCAGAATTCGCGTACCGTTGCGCCATGGCGGAAATGACGGTTTTGCATGGCGCGCGTGCGCGTACTTGGTGCAGTTAGCGTTGGCGTTCACTACGGTGTCGCTAATGGCATCGTACTTTACGGTGACGGGTCATGATCGCAACGAGCGGTATTCGATGGCGGTATTACATTTCCGCCTTCGTTTTTGGAATTCCGCCAGGGTCGTAATGAGGGCCCAAGTGTTTAAGGGATTCCGTCTCCTTAAGGCAGATACGACAAATGGGATTTGAATCAGTGTCGTCTGCTCGAAGTCTGATGCGGTCCTTCGTCTTGAATGAGTTCAGCCTGAATAACAAGAATAGTCTACGTGCCTTCGAGTTTGGAAAACGAATCATATAAGGCTGCAGTACGTTGTAGCTTTTCGCTTCAGCGGGCGCATCTTTCATCGCGCTGGCAGCTTGGCGTTCACTACCTGTGTCAATCCAGTCAGCGCGCCAGATCTTCACTTTAGCTGCTGTCGGGTTTACTGCAGGGCATGTAAACTAATGTTGTTGATGGTTAATAAATCTTCACCTTGTTTTACCCATTGGGACAAAATGTCGGAGCCTCCACTGCACGCATTATGCAGGATCTTGAATTATAGGATTACCTCTTCAGTTTTGGATTTCCGGAACAACGATAGTTGGTTCCTGCAGACCCTCGCATGCAATGAGACCAGCGCAAGTTCATACCTTATGCATGCAGTAGATATTCCTATTGGTAGGCTTAGAGCCTTCGTTCAGAACATATGTTCCAGTGATGCCCAATGTGTAGACGGGCAACCAAAGGCATTTTCAGCTCCATATGTTAAAATCGGGACCATTTTCTGTTCGTAAAAATTTCTCAGTGGTCGCATTGAGAATCGCCCATATTTTTTATGGATCACAAGAGCCTGACGTGCCAACTGTCCACATTTCCTCTTTGATTCAGTCACCCAAGGGTCATCACAAATACTGGAGTTCAAAATCATTCCTAGATATTTTACAGATTTTGATGTGCAAAGGACCACTTGCTCTAGTGACCACCTGTGTTTTGAGCACCTCTGGTTTTTGCGTGATCTTAGGTTCTCAAACATCAAAATTTCAGTTTTTGCAGGATTTAACTTCAAGTTGTTTGTATTCACATATCCTTGACCGCGTCTAGTTTGCGTTGGATGCCGATCGGAGTTTGATCTAGAATTACTAGATCGTCGGCATACAACAACCAACTTATTGGCGTTGAGTTGAGTTTTGGAGGGAAGGCTCTCTCACAGATTCGATTGCTTCTCCAATGTCAAAGATAAAAAGGCTGAAGATTGCAGCTGCCAGCGGGCATCCCTGTTTCACTCCCTTGAGAGTTTTGATTTCAGCAGATAGGGAGTCCAAATGATCAAGACAAGTTGAAATTGAAGTGTCTGTATGAAGCTCTTTGATTGCCGCAAGTAGATCTTCCGGACACCCCCACCCTTCCAGTTTAACCCATAGCGCTTCACGATCTATCATATCGAAGGCCATGGAAAAGTCAACAAAAGCTGCATACACCTTTGTGTTTGTGCGCAGGGCTTCCATTTTTAGCAGATTTAAGATTAGCAGGTTCAGTGAGCAACCCACCATTTTCACAAAACCTGCCTGTCTTTTGTCCACTTTTTTTGCTGTTTGTGCCCAATTAATTAATTTGACTTGCAGCAAAGATGCGTAAAGCTTGCCTAGGACGTCAAGGAGGGCCCCTGGTCTGTAATTTTTCGGTGACCCTCTGTTCCCTTTCTTAAATATGGGCACTATTATCCCTGACTTCCATGATGTCGGTACTTGCTTTTGCGAGTTTATTCTTGCAAAGAGATCGAAGCACAAGTCAGCCCACAGGTCTGGGAACTGTTTAATCATAAAGTTCAATAGGCCGTCGGGACCCGGGGCACTAGAGTTTTTTGTTCTCATTATTGCATCTCGTATTTCGTCTCGTGAGAAATTTAGGTTCCAATCTGATTCGATAAGTGAGTGTGCATGCGGGACAAGGGAATTATGATATAGCGCAGTGAAGTGCTGGACCCATTCAGCTTCCGTCACCTGACTTATAAGTAATGCCTCTTGTGGTGATTCCATCGCGTTTATTGTTCGCCAAAACTCACCACTATTCTTATTGGAAAGAATCTTCAACATTGCCTCTGCATCATTTTGATGTAATATAAACTGGTAACTTTTAATCCAGTTTTTGTAGTGTTGTTTAGTTACTTTGTTTCGTTGCATTCTTTCTTCTTTTGGACCTAGATTATTTTTCCGAATTTCGGCTCGCATGGCTCTTTTGCGTTGCATCACCGTTAGATCAAAGGAGTGTTTTTTCTTGAATGATCTGTTTTTCATTCCGTTATTTGTGCTTTTAAATTGCGCCAATATGGGATCTGCTTAAATTGGGAGCATATGCTGGCCACTTCGTGTTCTTCCAGTCTTATTCGTAGGTGATTCGATTCTGCTGAGATTTTTGAGCCCCAATTTTTACTCAGGGCACCTTTTGTGTCGTAAAATTTTACTACCAGCATTTCGTGGTCGCTGTTTATCATTGCCCGAACAGTCAGAGATTTTGTTCGCGTGTGCACGCTGTCAGAGACAAAAATGTAGTCGATGGTTGAACTACAGAGCTCACGCTGCCACGTGGCCCTTGGTGGAATGTCACCTTGGGTACAGCCGTTTAACATAGACAAACCTCTTACAGACATTTCATCTGTCCAGGTTTGAGCAAGGTGATCTTTAGTGACGCTCTGGGGTTTAAAAAAATCGATATTTAGATCAGCACAGAGTATCATGCCTGTTTCTCTTGATGATTCAAGCAAATTGTCAATTATGGTGGAAACTTGGTCAATAAAGGAGTAAGACCCGGCGGCTTGATGATTCCAGTATACATTAAGTATGTGGACTACATCAGAAGGTGATGGTTTCTCTGTGAGCTTTCTTATTTCGCATACTTGAATGTAGGGCGTATAGTTTTTAGAAGTTATCAAGCGGTAACCTGAAGACAGTTTGATCAGTGTTAACAGCCCTGCTATCGGGCGCCCCTTGTCCGCTTTAATAGCAGGGTTTAAAGCACATTCATATTCAGAGATCACCGGCAGTTCGCGCAGCCAAGTTTCTAGCAAGCATATGAGATGTAAATCTTGGGCCCATGCGTTATTTAACAAGTGGACAAAACCACGTGTGTTCCAGGAGGCAAGCAGACATTCTTGGGCCATGTTGGTCTTTGAGCATTAGCTGTGTTGTTTACTATTTAAGGCCAGCCAGTTCCATTCCTGTGTTACTTCATTGCCTCGCGTGCCGTTTAGTGCAGTTTCCACAGGGATGACCTCTGACGCTCCGTTATTTATCGTTATTTTAATTTTATCCATCGTGCTTGTTCCGACTTCCTCGACATGCTCCATGGGCTCAGAGTTCTGGCAAATCTGCGCGGAGTTATGCCTCTTGTTGAGTGACTCATCTTGTCCCCAATGGCTCGAATGAGCCATGCCGAGTGCTTTTGTGCATTGAGAATGTTCCAAAGATGGAGATGTTTCTGTACGTAAGGGCCGAGAGACACATAGTCCTGCAGTCTTGAATGAAATATTGCGTGTGTCTGGTTCTAGCAATTTATAGGTATCAAAGCCCAACGATAACAGATCTTCATCAGCCTCTAAAATAACATTTGCAATTATGTGAGAATTTATATGCAAAATCACTTTGTCTGTTTGCCGCTCGTCCGAAAAATTCAACCGTTTTCAGGTCTTTCGAATCAAGTGAGCTCAACCGAGGTATATGATGAAGTAATCTCAACACGTTTGATCTGTTCAAAATTAGTTTGTCACCACCTACCAACCTCTCCAGCATTATTTTAATCAAGCTAGGCACTTCGTTCGAACCCCTGTTTTCATAACGGTTCTCTTTCTTCTGATTGTTTGTTTTAGACTGTGCAACATGACTATTGCCGATTTTTGGTAGTGGTAATTGTGGAACAGTCAGGACAGGCATCCCAGACCCTTCAATTCTTTTTGAGTGGTTCTCTACATTTACTACTTGATGGTTGCTTTCGTCAAGATCTAACTTCATCTTCCTGTTGTTCAGCCTCTGCCTTTCCCATTTTGCTTGAAATGTCATGAACTCTGGGCTCTTAGGTACAAAATCTGATTCTTCTATTTCTCTGACCAGGGGCACCAGCTCACATCTCCTCTGGTTAATGTCTCGTGTTGATATCTAGGAAGTGCTCTTGCTCACTTCGATTGTTGCTTTTTTTACAATTTGTGTTTCTTTTTCAACTTTCTTAGGAGCGTTGGTCGTTTTCGAGGCCGGAAGCACTGACAGGCTTTTTTGTGAGCGTAGGTCAACACACAGTATTTTCGTACTGGCAACACATTCTGTCTCAGGATCTTCATACGTTGATAAGTCTATTAACTCTTTGTCAATTGCCAAATCTTCCTCACAAGGCAATATTTCAGTAGATATCGTCACGTTTTCTGCTGTTAACGGTTGGCCCAATGTTTTATCCTTAATTTTGTCTGCTAGTTTCAGGCTTGAGGTGATTGCTTTGTCCACCAATTGGAACATATTCAGATTACGTAAAAATTTCTGTGCTCCTTTTTGCTGGTTTTTTTTATGAGCAGGTAAGTTCTTTTGCTTTTTCACCATCCGTGGAGGAGTTTTTTTTGTAATCTTGTTTACTTTGGCCTGATTTTGTTAGTCTTGGTTTCCAAAAATGGGAAATATCCCAGCTGGAGTCTCGGCTGCTACAGGGTTATCTCACGTTTCGCCCACCTGAACCCCCTTTTTCACAGGAGGCATTGAGCCGGATGCTTTTTGTGAATCTGATAAGGCCGGATTTGCAGCATTTCTAGCTTGATGGAAGGCCGTGTTAAACGATATGTCCAGGGGGTTAGAGAGCCCAACATTTCCGCACTGTGGTGTGTTACAGATGCTGGATTTCTCTAACGGAGTTTCGGACGACAGTGGTACAGCATTGCACCCTGGTAGCTCAGGTGCATTGTCTTCAGTTACAAGACTTTCTGAAGATGTAACAGTCAGGTGCTGAGATTGAGTCGGATGAACTTGGAAGGCCATCTTCATAGTCCCCTGGACGGCATTAGAAGCAACTTTAGCGGAACAATGCGCCTCCGGCATCCTTGTCACGCTCGAGTCGCTAGCGCAACTATGGATATCTCCTTTTTGAACGATCAGAGATTTCCGAAAAAGAGACAAAGCTTCTTTTGCGACCTCTGCGAACAGCTTTTTGTCGAATGTGTCGTTCTGTTTCACATTATTTAAGGAGTTTATTCCTACCAATATCTTTTGAGTTAGCTCCTCTTGTTTAGCCTTTTGGGCACAGTGTGATGCTTCCAGATGTAACACTTTTGAATTCATCATGGCCAATAGAGTTGTAACGTCTTTCACATTTTCATTTAAAGATTCGTACAACTTAGTGAAGGGTGTTAGAGAAATGGCCATTGTAGATGTTAAAGCTATTAAAAGTTCATTTGCTGGTAAATGAGCACAGGGGGCTCCACTACCCTCACTTCGTCGCTCTTGATAAGGCCGGGGTACCCGTCTATGCCACGTCCTTTCTCGACGGATTTTAGGAAAAGGGCATTCAATTAACGACGAGTCTCTTGTGGGAGAGTCAGTTAATGAGTCTTCACTAGATGTAGCCTTGTTTTCCAGACTTTGGGGTCTCCTCCGAGATGTTGATACTGGCAATCTTTTCTGGGAGTCTGCTACATTAGTGTGATGTGATGATGTTGTCTCATCTGAGGATACAGAAGTGGCTGCCTTAGGTCTTTTATAATTGCCGGATCCCCATATGTCACGGTTTACATTTGTAATGTTAACACAATTCCTTTTCAGGGGTGCTTTAGATATCGCATCCTGCACGGGGGTAAATGTCACAGACTGTTTAAATGAATGGGATTTGTTTAGATTAATCAATTTTTGAAGCACGGTAGAGACCACTTCCAAAGAGTTTCTTTTATCACAGGTAGGAGGACCTACGTTATGCCCCTCTGTTCACTACCTAAATATGGATCACACACCAAATCATCCGCATGCACCGTTGTTAGCGTTTCATCCACGGTCAGTAGTGATTATATCAAGAGGGGGATAGGCTCAGGAGCATTTGTCATTTTGTTTAGGGAAGAAAAATCACTTTGAATTATTGCGCCTACCTCGTGATTAGTTTCAGGAACATCAGTACGATTCACTGCACTCTTGGGTTGCCATATCTCTGCGAGAGCAGCCGTGGCAGGGCTGACGCGGTGGGCCTCTGCCAAGTCCAACAGGGGCTGTGTTGCCTCTGCGTCGCCGGCCACAGCGTCGCATCCTTCTACTGCTTTCGCTTCCTGCGACTGGCTCCGCCCCTCAGCGTCAGTGAGAGTGTCCTCCGCCTCGTACAACAACGCCGCCTCTCCGAACTCCCGCGGCACATCACTCGCCGGCCCTGAGCGGCCGGAAGCTCGCACATCACCGACTGTCTCTATGGAGGGACGGAGCTCCCTCACCCCTGCTGGTATGTCCTGAACCACGATGTGCGAAATATCGCCCGTAGCGCTCTGACAACTTGCGTTATTTGACATGTGCCGACTTATGACTTCAGCTTGTTTAGGGCTACTTAACACGGGCGTAGGGTGGATTTTTCCACAGGGGTCGGAATTTGGGCGAGCACCCTCATAAGGTGTAGTCCCACAAACTAGGTGTGGCAGAGGATGAAATACAATGTCTTGGATCGGAATATCATGGTCCATAATGTGATCCATATTTTCCGATGCAGATTGGCAGGAAAAGTATTGGCTCACCTGTTTGTTGCGTGCTCCTTTCACTGGCAGCTCATCTTGGAATGCCATGCGTTTGACTTGCGCTCGCGTCCTTAGGGATGTGGATAAGTTCAATGGATCCATCATCAGCGCTGCGCCACTCGCCACAGCCAAACAGTGGGTTCCTCAGCCCTTAGACCTCAGGGCTTAATGCCGCAAGGGTGGGGGAGGCAGCCTTTTGTGTCTGGTGACCCAGTCAGGTGACTTGGTCACCAGACACAGGTAGGTCTGTTAAAGCCACAGGCACAACACAGGCACCTCCTTCTCCTTTCTTCCTTTCTTCTGTTCTCCAGCAGGATGAGTCACTCGCCACAGCCAAACAGTGGATTCCTCAGCCCTTAGACCTCAGGGCTTAACCATTGCCATTATCAGAATGGGTGGAGGGCAGTATGACAAGGTGCATTGGACGGGGCTTGGAAGTGTATTCAGCATGTATTTCCATTGGCGGTGTTGACTTTGGACACTCACCTCCATCAGCAGACGATGGAGCCCCACAATCCATGTCACCGACGCCCTCGATTGATTCTGTGCCAATCAATGCAGCGCATGTCTCCTCCCATGGCGCTAGTTTCATTGGTGAACTTGGTCCAACTCCAGTCTGCAGTGCCTGGCTGCGGTTGGCTGCGAGGATGCTCCGCACCCTCAACCGCAAGTCGTCCCACCGCTTGCGGCAGTCCCTGGGAGTGCGGGGGGTGGTGCCTACTGCGCTCACCCTTTGGGAAAGTTCTGCCCATATGTTTTGTTTCTGGACCACTGCCTCTCTGCGCATGTCGCTGCTGAACACTACGTCTGCCGCTGCTGAACACTACGTCTGCGTGCTCCTCCAGGAGGCCCACCATGGCCTGCAGCTCCTCGGGGCTGAAGCGCTGCTTGCGGAGGCGGTCCGCTGACTTCTTCGGTGCTTTGGGCATAGCTGGCGGTTGTGTAGGCCTTTTTCCGAGGTTCAGGTTCGTCCCAAGGGTGCTGCCTGGAGAGGATGGCAATGGATTGTGTTTTTAAAGATGGCCGCCGCGCTCCTTCCCGTTCCTGTGCGATGACATAATTTCCTTATCCGTTAAATAGCGGTGACCGTAATTTACGGTATCCGTAAATTATGGTCACCGCTAATTACGGACGGTGAAGCTTCGATGGCGGTGTTGTTAAGAACGTCTCACTTCATGCCGGTAAGGGGTTTAACGGGCCCTTTAGCGGTATGCCGCTAGGGGATTTACCGGCATGGCGGAAAGCTCGTGCCCGCGAGGTCGGAATAGCCTGTAAATAGCGCCGTGGTACCAGATCGGACTCGCTCTTTCCGCCATGCCGGTAAAAATCAATACTTACCTCTAACCCCGGAATGACCCCCATTGGGTCTCATTAGGACCCTGGCAGGCCCATAATGAACGGTGCCGGTACGGGACCAGCACCGTTCATTACGGGCTGGCCAATGACGAGGACTGCGGCGGGACCCACTAAGGAACGCCCTTAGCGGGTCCCGCTAGCAGTCCAGGATGCCAACAACGGGCCCGTCATTAACAGGCCCGTTGTTTGCATCCTCCCCATTCCCACTGAGCCCTGTGGGGCTCGAATGGGAATGGGGAATGTTTTTTTCCAGAGCCCAGAAAAGGGCAATAACCGGGTACACCAAGGTCGGCATGACCCGGTTATTGCCCTTTTCTGGGCGCCGGAAAAAAAAATTACCGGCGGCAGCCGTGCCCTTGCTAAGGGCACGGCTACCGCCAGGGTCCTAATGTTGCCAACAAGATCCATTCCAATCTGTACGTGCTTATCCAGTACTGGTTTTTCTGTGCATTCTGGAACTTGTAGCCTGAGATTTATAATGGGAAAAGCAGAACTACCAGTCCCAGAATGAAAAGAAAAAAAAACACGACTGGCTAAGCACCGACAAAATGGAACGGATTATGTTGGGAACTAGAGAAAGAGTGCCCGAAAAATGACAACCAATCAGTGAGGTGGTGCTCCAATCGTAAGAGAGCCTGAAGCCGCAAATGCCCACCTAAATAAAGATACCACTCCTTGAAGGAAATCCTCACTGTGCCCAAGTGGGGTTGAATAGACGGAACTAGGATGTGGGACTCCTTATGAGTAGGAGGGAAATACCACCTGTTTAACCAGGGTGCCTGATTATGGGTCTTGCAACCTATTGCCAAAAAAGCCCGCTCGTGAATCGAGATGCAACCTCCACTCACAATGGTGGTAATATCGCTGGTGTTAATGGTGCTGGTGGTAATGACACTGGTGGTAATGGCTCTGGTGGTAATATCAATGGTGGTAATGGCGCTGGTGGTAATGACGTTGGTGGTAATGGTGCTGGTGGTAATGGCGCTGGTGGTTATATCGCTGGTGGTAATGGCGCTGGTGGTAATGGCGCTGGTGGTAATGTCGCTGGTGATAATGGCGCTGGTGATAATGGCGCTGGTGGTAATGACGCTGGTGGTAATGGTGCTGGTGGTAATGGCGCTGGTGGTAATGGCGCTGGTGGTTATATCGCTGGTGGTAATGGCGCTGGTGGTAATGGCGCTGGTGGTAATGTCGCTGGTGATAATGGCGCTGGTGGTAATGACACTGGTGGTAATGGTGCTTGTGGTAATGGCGCTGGTGGTAATACTGCTAATCAGCAGGGTAGGTCGAATGGGGAAGTGCCAACACCCATCATTAGGCAGTGGATTACAATTACCACTGGGGGTAATGATCATTCAATTTGGCAGCATTAAAAACGCTAAAAGCAGCGTGCTCACAATGAACCCCCAAGAGTATGACAAGTTATGTTCAACACTGTTTAGTTAATATTTATATTTAAAATCATATGTTTTTGCATTATTTTGATGAATGTGCTTGCATGGTTGTTCGATGTTTTCTGTCTCCTTGTATTGCATGTTTGTTGAGTATTTTCAGATTTACTTGTTTTAAATGAATAAGATACATTACAATCAAAAATCATTTGCGCAGGTGCGCACATTCACTGGCCTCCTGCTCTCTTTGTGTCTATGACCAGTACCTAAGCAGGAAAGATCTCTTAAAATACACTGCTTTGTTCCCCTGTTTGTACTTTATTCTAGTATTCGGTTCTACATGCAGGTAATGTAACTTATGGTCTGTTTCTGGCTTGTGGCAATCTCCCCAGCTCTTTTTTTCTCCCTTTTGTGGGTCACTCTCTGTTCTGTATTATTGTCTCCATCCAGACTATGTTCATTATGGTTTTTATCATCATCTGCATTGTTATTATATCGTTCTCAATCTGTTATAATCACAATAAAGATTATTAAACAAAAAAAACAAATACAGCGCTGCTTCACTTTCTTGCCATCACCCAGAGGCGCTTTGTTGCACCGCTGCTTCACTTTCTTGCCATCACCCAGAGGTGCTTTGTTGCCGCTGCCTCACTTTCTTGCCATCGTCCAGAGGCACTTTGTTGCCGCTGCTTCACTTTCTTGCCATCACCCAGAGGCGCTCTGTTTCAGCGCTGCTTCACTTTCTTGCAATCGCCCAGAGGCGCTTTGTTTCAGCGCTGCTTCACTTTCTTGCTATCGCCCAGAAGCGCTCTGTTGCACCGCTGCTTCACTTTCTTGCCATCACCGAGACGCCCTTTGTTGCACCGCTGCTTCACTTTCTCTCAATCGCCCAGAGGTGCTCTGTTTCAGCGCTGCTTCACTTTCTTGCCATCACCCAGAGGCGTTTTGTTGCACCGCTGCTTCACTTTCTTGCCATCACCGAGAGGCGCTTTGTTGCACCGCTGCTTCACTTTCTTGCAATCGCCCAGAGGCGCTCTGTTTCAGCGCTGCTTCACTTTCTTGCCATCACCGAGACGCGCTTTGTTGCAGCGCTGCTTCACTTTCTTGAAATCGCCCAGAGGCGATCTGTTTCAGCGCTGCTTCACTTTCTTGCCATCGCCCAGAGGCACTTTGTTGCACCGCTGCTTCACTTTCTTGCCATCACCGAGACGCGCTTTGTTGCACCGCTGCTTCACTTTCTTGCAATGGCCCAGAGGCGCTCTGTTTCAGCGCTGCTTCACTTTCTTGCCATCACCCAGAGGCGTTTTGTTGCACCGCTGCTTCATTTTCTTGCCATCACCGAGAGGCGCTTTGTTGCACCGCTGCTTCACTTTCTTGCAATCACCCAGAGGCACTCTGTTTCAGCGCTGCTTCACTTTCTTGCCATCGCCCAGAGGTGCTTTGTTTCAGCGCTGCTTCACTTTCTTGCCATCGCCCAGAGGTGCTTTGTTTCAGCGCTGCTTCACTTTATTCCCACAAGCCAGATGCGCTTTGTTTCAGCGCTGCTTCACTTCCTTGCCATCACCCAGAGGTGCTTTGTTGCAGTGCCATGTTTCGGAATTGAATCTGCGGTTCTGTGTGATTTGGTCGAGTTTCTTTTGTCTAATTCGATTTCGTCGATTACTTTTTTTTTTTTTACATTTGGCTTCAAATATATGTGGGGGAGACCCTCTCCCGTAACCCCCACGCCACCCCTCGACCTTCCCCATTCTTTATTATCACAATTAACCACCCCACCACATATATCTATGAGCAAATTTGTCTAAATAAATTTGCCAAATTTGACGAATTCTGCCGCGATGTAATCTCCCTATCCCGAATCTACAAGATGGGTCCTTGCTCCTCATCTTCACCACTCAGTGCCTTTTCCTGCAGCTTCTGTTCTGGCATGGCAGGCTGAAAAGCCATGGTGTGGGGAATTACCCAGAACAATGCCAAGGGTTATGATTCATTCACAACCTTCCAGTCATCAACATTCAGATCTGCTTGTGCCACCCTGAGTGGAACTGAAAGGTCAAGAAGCGGGTCCGGGGCATGCATGGATCTAAAAGCTACACCTCATTGACGATCCTCAACGAGGCTGAAACATGTTTAGCAGTTCGGGCTGAAACATATTTAGCCATTCGGGCTGGACTGCCATTGCTTGTGGTGGAACCAAGATTGATTTGCATATGGTCTTTCCCCATCTTTAATTTATTTATTTATTTATTTAAATTTATATAGCGCGCAAGCAGCCCACGGGCATTGAGGCGCTGTTACTTGTGAGAGCTTAGTTACAGAGGTACCGGAATGGTAGCAGTCGGTGGTACATTATAAGTATAACAGACATAATACAATGCTTACAGCTTATGCAATTGGTCATTACATTCCAGCTTATGCAGTGGGTCATATGTATAGTATTCATGCTGATGCGAGGGACCTTATGTGAAGAGGATGGTTTTCATAGCTTTACGGAAGGCGATGAGGGAGGCCTCAATGGCATGGCAGGCTGAAAAACAATGGGTTAGAAGGTTGGCCAGAGCAATGCCAGTGGTTATGGTTAATTCAAAATGTTCGAGCCATCACCCTTCAGCTTTGCCCTGCCTAATTGCCATAATTATGCTTTGTTTTTTTTTTAATGTAACATTGTTACAGCGGAGAGGCTCACTTATGATTTTTTTCAAGCATTCACACAAAAGCTGGTGAGTTTGCGAAGTTTAAATTGTCAAACTCGAAATTTATCAGGGTGCTTAAACATCCGGAATTCCCAAATATTGGATGTTTTGCCATTGCTGGCTAACTTGTAATGAGGAGGCAGATCAAAGCAGAAAACCAAAATGCAAATTTCAAAAGTGTCCAACCAATAATTTTTTTTCAATCTAAAACCTTCTTCAACATAGTCTCCTGTCTTAAAACAGGGTTTAGATCCTGGCATCTGAAGGGTGAAAGGGCGAAGAGCTTACCCGTTCGCTTAGCTGTTGCCCCCAAAATAATTCTGCATAATTCGGAAATGAAATATTCATTTTTCCCAAGACCACCTGGGGGCCTCTAGCATCATTTTTGACTTTAAACGTCTTAAACAAATAAGCAGTTACTTCTTTATTTTTCTTCTTCGCTCACACAAGCCTTGGGAGATCTTTGAACCCGGGTGTTTATTGTCCCCCGGCATGAGCTGTGATTTTAATTTTAAAAGGCCTGAGCTGCACAACAACAGAGGCTGGTGGGGGCAGGGAATGCAATCCCTGACCCCAGCGTGAGACTCAAGGAGGAAGTGACGCAATGCGGCCCTGCCGGCCGGTCTCCCACTGTTTATTTATTTATTTAGTGCGCATTAATCCTGTGATACTGCGCAATGCGTGTGAACGAGGGCGCACGATGACGTGCGGTCGTGCTAGTGAGAAGATCATTGGACGGGGGCTGTTATGCTACGTTAATGTAATTACCACCACCAGAGCACGCCGGGGTATCACATGTAAAATGCACACGTTCTGACCGGTGGACATGTCCCTGGTGGAGAGTCCAGAGGGTCTGTTACAAATGCCTTCTATTATTGGGGATGGGTGAATCAGCTCGAAAGGGATTCAAGCCCATCGAAAAAGTGGGGGTTCGACTCAGCTGCACAGATTCAAAGCATGTGGAGCTGAGGCTTGACAGGGTTCCAAAACAGAATGTGAGCCGCTCGTACAGATACAAGTATTTTATGGTACACTTTGGCTTGAGTATAGCTCTTTGGTGACACTGAATTCAAGGATACTCGATCTGTTTCCAATCATTCGGTATTACTGGCGGCCAATGAAATGATGGAATGGGGAAATGACATGAACTCAAATGAGAACAGAGTAGAGAATGCGCTTTTTCATTTAGGTCATCATAGAAATGCAAAGATCACCTTACCACAAAGGTGACCGCCACATTTAGAGGTGGGTGGTGGGCGGGCGGTCTGTGCAGCAGGCTAAATGAGGCCCTTGCCGTTCCGCTTTCATGCATATGTGCTGAGAACCGTACCCCAGCACTCATGTACGACAGGCCTCCACTTGGAAGCTGGGAGCCCATTTCACATGACCCCTGCATCTGTCCATTTGCACCAATCGCCAATTAGCCATCCTTAGCTCACTCATTCGCAGTACCGTATTTCCTTACAAGCAATGAATTGGCATGAGACAGTAGTTTCAAATGGCAAACTTGGCCGCAGTTTTATTTCCACAACAAAATAATTATTGTACACATTTCGTGAACTCCAGTCTGTAAGTGTGGTGCTTGCTCCGTGTTGGACCTCACTTGCTTCCCCCTATACCATTGTATAGTTTCCTTAGTAGGCCCAACTCTCCCAACCCTTTGTGCCTGAGCCTATCCTGCCCATGCAGGTGTCCGTGGGTGGGGTGAGCGCCGTTTCTCTTTTGGGGGAAGCTGAGCCTTTGTTGTTACCACCAGATGCCCCCGCCGTTAAGCTCCCAAGAGGTGCTGGTCCGGAAGAGCGAAGACTCATTCCGGTTTCCTTCTGGCTCATCCGGAGTCTATTTTTTGTGCTTGGTCACCCAAACACCGCCTTATACCAGCCTGACCGTCCTGCGACAGCGACGTCCAGGTGTCACCCTCCTTTCCTTTCGTGGGGTGGGTGGGTGGACACGAAATCCTTTCTTCACGGCGGATATGCAGGGTCCTACTGCAGGTGATGGATGCTCCCTGCTGTAGGACCCTGCTCGTTATAAAGGGGCTCACCCTGCCTCTTTCCTTTGTTTGCCCTTTGCGGGCTTCGGGGTGCTTTTGGCGCCGTTCCCCCCATGACCCTCCCTCCCCTTACCCAGGGGGAGGGGGACAGGTGAGAGGAGGACCCTGCAGCGGTTACCATGCTGCCTCCTCCATTTTTATTTGTGTGGTCTTTTCGTCGTCAGCGGCAATCACAGGCCCTGAATGGCCCTGTAATGCCTTGTGCATCCTTTTGAGCCTAGTGACTATTTCCTATGCATTCAAAAGGGCATTCGGTTTCTGGATTCGAGATTTGCTTAGAAATGCGCAGAAACACTATATTTGTGTCACAAATGAGAAAAGGGGTAAAAGAAACAGGAATCTGAAAATGCCCCTTGAGAATGGGGAACACGTTTTCTTTGCCGAAAGTGATAAGATGCATAATATAGATTTTTAGAGCATTGACAAGGCTCCAAAGGGCCTTATGTTGCTGTACAAGGGACACTGCTACAATAAGCAATTTTGCATATCACTGTGTACAGAAAGAAGCAAGAGGGAGCAATAGGATGTATATTTGATAAACTCACCAGTGCAGTTTTGTAAAGCAATGAGTACAAACATTTTTAAAATAATTCCAGAAACATCCATGGGAAATGCTGCTGGAGATATTGTTGTGGACCGGCCCATGAGGTGCAGGGGTAACCTAGCTACCAGGAAATAGAGTGTGATGGTGGAAGCTGCGGCAGATGCATACTTAGCAAGTAAGCAAAGAGAGTTCCATGGGTAGTAGGAAGGACAAGAGGCGTGACCCTGTGAGTTGGAGGAGGCAGTGGTGGATGCAAGGAGTGAAGACACTGAGATGAAAGGTAGATATAAGGATGGTGTGTTGTAAGATCTTGTAGGAGTTATGTAGGGGTTGCCGACTCCAAATTTCCAATAGGGCAGAATTGTATGAAAGACTCAGGCCCATATTCTCATCAAAGTGTTAAGTACCGAAAAGGACGTTAAAAGGGTTTGGTACTTAAGACCTATTCTGAAGGTGGCGCATTCTTCCGAAGTCGGAAGGAATGTGCCACTTTCGGAATACATGTGGCGGTTGCTAGGATGGGTTGGAAACCAACCTAGCAACCGCCACATGCATAAACTGGCTTTTTAGAATGCTATTCTTGTGGCACTCCACCAGTATAATATGTGCGCTAAACTAACGCACATATACGGTACCCTTTTTGTGGCGTTAAACTGGAGGAGTTCCACAAGAAGCCTTGTTTGGGGAAAATGAAAGTGTTCATACGCAACCGTGTGTTGTATATGAATACTTTCATGTACACCAAAGCAAGCAGCTTCAATGTTGCATTATGCAACACGGTTGTATATGAACACTTTCATTTACACCAAAGTAAGCAGCTTCAACATCCTGCAATGTTGAAGCTGCTCACGTTGGTGTAAATGAAAGTGTTCATATACACCGCACGGGTGAATGTGAACACTTTAATTTACACCAAAGTGAGCAGCTCCAACGTTGCATCTTGCAACATTGAAGCTGCTCGCTTTGCTGTACACAAAAGTGTTCATATACACCACACTGGTATATATGAACACTTTGCTATACACAGAGTAAGCAGCTTCAACATCCTGCAATTTTGAAGCTGCTCACTTTGTGTATAGGAACATGTTCATACACACCTGTGTTCTCTGCAGCATTTTTGTAAATTAACAAATTTGACGTTATTTTACAAAAATGCTGCCGAGATTGGAATGCGCCCGTTACACCTTAAAACAGGGGCAATCCACACAGAGCACTGTTATGCTCTACGAGGACGCATAGGCCCACTTGAGAATACTAGTGGAGCCTGGGTGTCCTCTTTTGGCGCAGTGAATCGTGTTGTTTAGCACCTTCACTACACCAAGTTTAGAATAGGGGCCTCAGACTCTTGCAAAAGAGGAATGATTGTGTGGCAGACTCTGGTGTTACTCTGGTGTTAGACAGTGCTGTGAATTCATATTAAACAAAACAAAAAGGAGTTTGGATTCAGCATTGCATAGCAGCAGATACCATAGCACAATGCACCATACCATAGTATAGCATGGACTGAGTTGCAATGAAATGTAGGAATAACACTTACTACTAACATCTTAAACCTACTAATCTCTAACACATTAACAATATTAGCAGCAGCTAGTCCATAGCTCCTTGATGCAAATCATTGGTACAAATTGCCTGTCTTCACGAGGTTGCAAGCACAGACTTTGCAAGGAAAATAAATGAATAGAAACTGCTTTTGCGATGGAGACGTGAGTGAGGAATTTGTGAAGTAATTCTTTTTGAAACAGGCCATTGTTTAAAGCTTCCAATGCAGGAAGTCGAAAATGTTACAGCTAGGCATTCCACTTGCTGAGCTGAATTCTGTGTAAAAGGTGAAAGGAACGGGGCACGTGTTAAAAATCTGGAAGGTTCTAAGGGGCCTGGCTTGGTGAGAGGGAGTTTCTGATTGATGGGATGACATCACGGTTAGAGGCAGGGATATTGCATGCTTTCTGTAGGGGGATATACCTTGAAAGGAGGAGAGTTGTGAGAGTTTGAAAAGGTGTAATCAGAGAAAGGATGGGGGAATCTTTGCTGCTGAAAGATGGTGGCAGAGAGAGAGGAGACAGAGAGTCAAGCTCCCCATGATACAGAGGCCTTTCCTACTGCAATAGAAGAAGGAGGGGGAGAGAGACACCCAAGCAGCCCAGGCTATGAAGCAACATCTCTTGCTGGTGTGCAAGCAAGATCCATTTGGACATATTTGGATAAGCATACCAGTACCAAGTCAGGCATCTTAACGTCTATTTGTTCTCCATGTGCTGAAGTGAAGTGCATTTATCTATGCGAGATTAGTTGCCAAAAATAATAATACAAAATAAAGAGGTAAGAGAAATCAGTTTTTCCTCAAGGTTGTTCGTACTGTGGCTTCTGCCAAGTTTAGGACGGGGTGAGAGAGTGGCTGTGTTTTCACTGGGCAGACGGAGGGAAATCTCGACTGGGGTGAGAGAGTAGAAAGTGTTCTAAAGTTGCTACTGACAGTTTATGAAACCAGCATGTGTCGATAAATGAGTGCGCTTTTCTTTGCTTTCAGCTGGCCTACAATGTTCAATGTACAGTGATGGCATGTCTTGTTTCCTATGTGCATTTGTGTTCTGATCTGCAGGCATTATAAATAAAGTGTCTTGTGAAATAACGAAGCTGTGCATGACTATTTACTGTGTGACACATTATTTCTGTAAGGTGTAAAGAGCAGTGCTTGGTAAGTCTATTCTGAGTGATTACACTGAACCACCAATGCAATACGAATAAAATAGAGAAATTGTGTCACTAGTGCAATACTAAATCCGGTTTTTGCTCCAGCGTGTGACCCTTTAAGAATCTAGCCCTGTGTTAGAGGCAAGCTAGGAAATCCAAAATACCCTACAGATTTAAAGGGATGGTCTAGTAAAAATTTTTATTTAAAAAATAGATAGGCCACATAAAAAAAATATACTAGCATCCTCCGTTTTAAAACTTCCTATGTAAAATGTTGAGCCATTCAAGCTCAAAATTCGAAAAAGCAAGCACAGGGGCGCCGCCATTTTGTGAAATGGAGGTCCTCCTGTGCTGGCTTTTGCTTTTGCGGCACTAATGAAGGAAAAGCCAGCCAGCTGTAGTAAACAAAGTCTACCGCTGGGTGGCTTTCCCTTCATTAGTGCCGGGACTCGGAGGACGCGGACCGGAGACCAGAGCAGGAAAGCTGCAGCTGAATCTCGGTAAGTGCTATTTATTTTTTTTACAAAAAATAAGCACTAGCTGCGGTTTTTTTACTAATTTTTCCGGGCTGGAGGAGCCCGGAAAACTTAGAAATAAAACCGCAGCTTTAAAAACGTATTTATGTTTGTGGTCGCTTTTGAAGCGACCGCAAACATAAATACAACGTTATTGTGTTGGAAAACGCTGCGGTTTTAAAACCGCAGCGTTTTCCAACACAACCGCGTTGTGTCTGCCTGAATCTGCTTTACCATTTGGGGCCCGAGAGCCCCAAATGGGAAAGCAGATTTAGGCAGACAACGCAGCATTTAGCATTTCCCATTTGGGGCTCTCAAATGGGAAATCAGCTGCAGGTAGAAACACTACGTGGCATGTAAACATAACCGCGTGTGTTTCTGCCTGCTGTGGCTTTCACTTTGGGTCTCCGGTGCTCCCCTGGGAGAACCGCAGCGTTTTCCAACACAATAACGTTGTATTTATGTTTGCGGTCGCTTCAAAAGCGACCGCAAACATAAATACAACGTTTTTAAAGCTGCGGTTTTATTTCTAAGTTTTCCGGGCTCCTCCAGCCGCAGCTAGTGCTTATTTTTTGTAAAAAAAATAAATAGCACTTACCGAGATTCAGCTGCAGCTTTCCTGCTCTGGTCTCCGGTCCGCGTCCTCCGAGTCCCGGCACTAATGAAGGGAAAGCCACCCAGCGGTAGACTTTGTTTACTACAGCTGGCTGGCTTTTCCTTCATTAGTGCCACAAAAGCAAAAGCCAGCACAGGAGGGCCTCCATTTCACAAAATGGCGGCGCCCCTGTGCTTGCTTTTTCGAATTTTGAGCTTGAATAGCTCAAAATTTTACATAGGAAGTTTTAAAACGGAGGATGCTAGTATATTTTTTGTTATGTGGCCTATCTATTTTTTAAATAAAATTTTTTACTAGACCATCCCTTTAAGTTGCGTTGTCCGCGAACATGTAAAGCAATTGCTGTGCATAGGTTTTCATAGAATAGTATAGCCATATTGTGTTGTGTAGATGAACTTTCAACTTTTGTTTACTTGGCTCTACTCCTGCCTGAGGTATATTGTGTGGGAAGCAGTGGTGATTGTGTTGGGTGCACACTGAATTTATCTGTGTTGTTTTACTGTCATTGGGTTCTAGTATGTCAGAAATTGAAGTGCATTTACTGATCAGTCTAGTTATCTGGTGACTAAATTCTTTGCTTTAGCAACATGGCCATCCGATAAAATATCAAATTGGAGGGAAAGAATTAATACTGAAATTGAAAAGGAAGCTTTTAGCAAGGTTTTTGCGAAAGGGAGCGTTTTACAAATGTGTCTTCTCCGTCTCTTCCAGACAGGAGACCAGAAACAAGAGGTTGAATGTGTTAGGGAGAATTCTCTGTTTAGGCTGAATTTCCTAATCTAGTGAGTCCCCCAGCAGCTTTGCTGGATTTCTGGAGTTTGTTTTTTTCATCCTGCCAAGACTGAGACTCTTTTTCTCCCACTCTTGGACATGATTTGTGGTATTTCTTTGAATGTTAATGTGTTCTATGGGCTATGGGGTCTTTTACTCCATAGGGTCTCATGTGTTTTGCTATGTGTGTTAACCAGCACCCTCCGTCCCGTAACACTGGGGTGTCCTAGGTGACCCCCACCATAGACTCCATACCCTGGGACTGACTACTGTCTCCCAGGGCATGTAAAGTCACCATTGGCTTTACTAGACCTAAATTTATTAACAAAACCAGTACAAACCATCCTATTGTGGACGTATTGGTAGGGGTAATTCGATTACTCCTGGGTCTGTTGTTCGAGGGGGCACTGTCCCGTCCCCCCTCGTCGAGTTTTGGCTGGTGGCAGTGGATACTACTTTTTATATTCGACCGCAAATATATTCCTATGGGATTTTCCCATTGTTCGAGGCTAATACTATTTCTATGTAGCCTCGGTCATACCGCCGGTTTATTAAATTAAAATAAATTCACTGGTTGGTATTTTCTGCCAGAACTCGGTTTTTAAATGGCGTATGTGTTCGCCTCTGTAACTCCAAACCAAAGGTTGAGCCCTTTGTTCCACTTTTGGCGGGCTTCTGCACAGAAGCCCTCCAGAGTGGTGCCATTCTGTCTGGGTACCACGGGGGGTGTTGGAGGGGGTTTAGGCAGCCTGGAATGAGTTGCCTTGCCAACTCAAGTCGCACTCTGGTGTGATTGGCTCAAGTGGTGAGCCGCCCCGCTCACCACTTAGCATGTTTGATTGACAGCTAGGCTGAATGAATGGGGCTTTTCTGCATAAAAGCAGGGCTTTGGGGACTGGAACTTCAGAAGTCGCCACAGGACCTAAGAATCCGATGAGGGAGAAGCTGAGCCGACCTGCAACGACGACACCACCGGTGGAGCCCTGCTGAACCGACTCACCACTTCCCAACGACAGAGGAGATCTCCCTGCTGGAGAGTCTTCTTCACTTTGACTGGTGGGAACAACCAGTCCCTTGCTTTTTCTTCGCTTCCAGGACGTCTAGTGGTCGAATTGCCCTTGCTGAGCACCCCGGCAACCGGATAGCCACTATTCACTGTACCACGACCAAAAGGTGGTGCCTTGTGACTGAGCACTCCGCGGCTGGTCTCTTCCCTGGTGGTGCAACGATCTTCAACTTTCCTCTATGACGAGATCATCTCTTCTTCTGGCAAAGCCCCGACTTGCATTCACCACCAGGAACAACTGCCCCCGCCGGAGCTGTCTCTTCACTTTCAAGGTACTGTGTCCGCCTGGCTTCCCTTGTGACGGTTAGCGTGAGGTGTCTTAAATCCTTACCTTTCCACTGGGTCGCCTCCGGACCTTCTTAACTTTTGTTCTAAAACTGGTCCAACCTTTCTGTGACATTTTGCTACAAAGACTTGAAGTGCATTTCCACTGTGGTATTTTTGGGACATACCGCCTTGCCTCTCTCCGAGTGGGCCTGGCCTCTGAACTTTGTGATCTACAGTAGACCCTACCTTGATTGCCATGCATTTGCTTCGTAAAAGTGTTGGTACTGAGTTGGTTTCATACCCTGCCTTTTTCTATCCCTTTCTAACGAATACTAGAGTGCCATCTAGGGTAAGCACTCACCTCTGTCTGCAAATACGTGGTGTCTTTGAACCTAGACTTGTCGACATATTGTTATGGGATTGATATATACTTATAGTAACTGTGATTGAAGTAGTTTGCCATATTAGTGCCAGTGTTTTTTTCATAGATGTGTTTTTAAATAAATAATTATATATCTTTACACCCAAGCTCTGATCCGTGTCTGCTTGTTCCACTGTGTAAATTGCCCTATCTTGTATAATCCATATACTGCCTAACTCGTCTTGAGAGAAGTCTGACTGCTCAGCCACAGCTACCAGGTAAATCTGGGTGGTGCAGACTGCTACCAATTGGGTTTACTGCTAACTCCTGTAGTCTTAAACTTTTTGCAGTGGTCCCAGAGGGAACTGCACAGGTTTCTGCCTAACAGACTGTCTTATCCGTTTGTGCACCAAACTATGGTTGACATTGCACACACTTATTAAGTTGCATGAAAAAGGTTCAGATGAGGTTGCAGGATTAGTGTGATTTGGCCGGAGAGTGCAAACAATTGTTACAAGTGCAAGCTGAGTTGAATTATAGAGAGCTTGATATGCAACTACAAGCCACATTTGATGATGTTAGTGCACAGGTGAGTCAGAGAGAGAAACCATTTTTCAGAAAGTGAGAAAGAATGCATGCATTCAAAAAACCATTTTAGTCTTGTCCCGGGTGATAGAGATGAAGCAATTGTGGAAATGCAGATGCTCAGGAAGGCTGGCATTGAAAAGGCTAAGGAATTGCAAGCATTAGAAGATTACATCTTTAGACTTATGGATGAAAATGATAGGAGAGTTCACACAGCTGATCATTACAAAATGCAGGTTATTGAAATGCAGGGAGAAGTGGTACATTTGAGGAGAGAGAACGTTGCCCTTTCCAGACAGGCTCAGGATTTGCAAACCCAGTGCAGGGCAATAAGAAAGGAACTCAGTGTCCGGGGTGATAAGAGCACATAATTATTCTTGAATCCCTGTATACAGCAAGGTAGTACCTTGCATACCGAATGCAGTCACGATCTGGGGGATGGGCCGGCTGTTATTCAGCCAGCAAGAACCTGCTGCTCTCCAATGCTGGAGGCTGAATTTGCTGTAGCAGCACAGAGAAAGGGAGGCCAAAGTGACTGCACAGCAAAAGGAGCACACCCACACACCACACCCTTTCCAAGACCAAAATGATTCCACTTGCAGTTGCGATACTGGAGCTGGAGGACATGGCTGCACTGCTACTTCTTGAGCAGGCAGTACACCAGGGATTACAGAGGAGATGCATGAGGAGAGGGAGAGTGAGACTGGCCCTCCTGAAGCATGCAAGGGCCTACATATCCCTACCACGGACATCACGGGAGGTGAATTACACCAAAATTGCATTTAATGCACTGGCAGGCATGCCCAATGTGATAGGTGCCCTTGACTGCATCCACCTGGAGTTGGTAGTCCCGCATGCCATGGAGGTGGTGTACCGCAATCAGAAGCTATACCACTCCATTAATGTGTAGATGGTGTGCGATGCAAGCAAGATGATAACACTTTGCTGTGCCAGATTCTCAGGATCCACACATGACGCAATAGTGCTGCGTAACTCCTCGCTTCCCCACTACATGGAATGACCTGCTGCCCAACGTGTCTGGCTGCTGGGTAAGTCCGATCACAGGGCCATGGGTATGTTTTTGTGGGGTTGGTGAGGTGACATGCGTATGCAACCTGACTGGTTTCCTGGCAATGTGGGGTTTTTGGATGACTGGACACTGTCCTTGGTGGCAAACACTGTGCCCTTGTGCATCCCAACATGATGCATGACACTGACAATGGATGCAGATGTACCATGGCTGTACCTCATTGTGCAAAAGCCAGATACAAATCTGCACCCACCCCTGCACATGTCCACTGGACATCATCAGAACGCAGCCACAGGTACCACAATGCACCACCCTGCAGTCACAAAGCCTAACACACATGAGCGTATCAAAGGCCCTCACAGATCATGCATCCATGACTGCTGAAGACCTAATACCACACATGGAATGCCCTATCACTGCCCCTCACCGACAGAAACACCACATAACACCATGCCAACATGTGAACATGAAGGCAAACTCAAAAATGCCATGCCACAAGGTATTGAAAATGGAATCCATCAAGTAGTCAACATAAACAACATGTGTGCCATGTCAGCAGTCACAATCCACAGCACTTCAGTGCCAGCATGCCAGTCGACACCAAACCTCATCCAAGGAAAGCATCCCTACATTGGCAGACCATACCAACAACCACATTGTGCCATTGTCACATGTGTGAAGATGCTGAGGGACATGTGGATGGCGTCACCAATAATCAGAAAGCATGATTGCCAAAAACACCTGTAACATGATGGACGGCAGCCTAATGCATCGGTAAAATCCCTACATGCATATGGTAATATCCTCTCCCACACATCCGTCACATGTGAGTACATCATGGACCTTCATACCCCATCTAGGTGAGTGGTGATTCGGATGTTAATGCACATAAGTCGTGTACGTCTGCCAGGCCCCCTATCATGTATTGCAAAGTAGTACACATACCTGATATTGGCGCAGATGCATTGTCAATAGCTGCCGTTGAAAACCCACTGCACATGAACATGAACAATGTACATGATGTGCACAAATGGAATGGAAGAAATACTCACACAAATACACCATTGTGCTCCCATGCAGGTGATGCTAGATATCCCCTGAAGCCGTGGCTCCTCACCCCTGTCTGGAATCCGCAGAACAGGCACAAGGAGGACTACAATCGTGCACATACACGCACTCGTGTGGTGATAGAGCAGATCTTCGGCCTGTTAAAGGCACGGTTTCGCTGCCTCAGCAGGTCGGGTGGCGCACTCATCTACGGGCCTGAGAAGGAGGGCAAGATCATAATGGTATGTGCCATGCTGCACACCGTGTGCATCCGCCACAATGTACCCCTGCCACATGACATGGATGAAAATCCACTGGAAGATGAGGAGGATGATGGGGAAGATGCTGCATATTGGCCACAACAGAATGTGCCCGAAGGACGTGCTGTACACCAATCTTTGATTGAACAATATTTTGAATGTACTGGGTAACCCATGGCACTTTGAATGTTGAACACTGGGCACTGTTGCCAAATAAATTGACACACACTCAATGATCAATGTCCAGTCATGTGTTCTTCATGTGCAAACCAGTTGTATTAAGGAATTGTGAGCTATGTAAAAAAACAGGTATCAATGTGCAACTAACCCCTTTGTTGTTCTACAAAGTGCCCCCAACCTACCAGCCCCTACCCCTGAACTCCCCCACACACCCATGTCCCCCACCGCCACCCTATTCCTGAACTTTCCCACACACCCACGCTCCCACCCACCACCCCATCCCTCAAGTCCCCCACACACCCACATCCCTGCACCCAATACAAGTCCAACCAGACTCCCGCCTGCATGTATGTCCGGCTACTGTCGGCCCCTTTTGGGTGGAGGCTGTTGCTCCTCTGGCCAGCGCATGCTGTGTAGCGACCTACGCATCAGGCTCGTCTGAGTCGAGCTTGCCGGGGTAATGCTTGCCGATGGTGGGGGCTGTGGCTCGGCCAGTGCAGCATGATGTTGGGCCATGGTGGCAGCCAACTATGTGAGCACCTGCGTCACAGATTCCATGCACTCGCACGGTACATAGCATGGGTGAGTGCCTGGTTGTTGTCACGGTGGGCCTGGCATGTGGCCTCCCCTTCTGCGATGTATTGTCACACCATATCGTGCTGGCCCTCCTCCATGCAGGTCATGCGGCCCTCTAGGTCCCGTATGTTGTTTCCAGCTGGTGGTTGCATGGGTGGGGGAGTGGGACTCCTTTGAGGGCTGAATACGTCTCCAGGCATCTCCTCCCCGGAGCTGCGACCACCAGACCCATGTCCCAGGGAGTGCTGTGGTGAGGGCAGCAGGGATGGTGTTTGCACAATGTCCTCTGACATGCATTGGCCTGCTGTGTCAGCCTCGTCCTGTTGGCCGTCCTCCTCTGCACTATGTAGGGCGGATTGGGCCGCCTCCCCTAGGTCACTTGTGGCCGCTAACTGCAGCCCCTCAGCATCGTTGCCCGCTGGTGAACCCTCCTCATCCACATGAGGTGGCTGCAGTGGAGCAGGAGTTGTCTTGTCCGTGGCCTTTGGGGCCGGTGTGCCTTGTGGCATGTGTACCATGATGGCACCAATTTTCCCTGGCTGGGGCACATTACCAGGTGTCGGAGCTGGCTGTTCTTCAGGTCCTCTGGCCTGTGGGCCCTGTTTGCCAGGCTGCTGTGGCTTGGGGATGGTGGTTCGCCGTCATCATCCCCTCTGCTCCAGCGTGCTGGTGTTGCCATTCTCTTTGTAGTGGGCCTGGCATCGCTGTCTGATCCTGCGCCTGTGGGGGATGGAGAGGCAGGGCAGGAGTCATGGGTGAAGGTACATCCTACATACATTGATGCCTGTAAATTTTGGGTCCTGTGCATTGCCGTGTGCATTTTGGAGGGGAGGACATGGTGCTTACAGGAGTTGGGGGTGGGGTGCTGTGTCTGTGCATCCTTCTAGCGCAGCCATGTTGTCCATGCTGTCTGTTGGGTGGCCTACGGGTGTGTCGTGGATTGCGTGCGGTAGGCATGCCTCAGGGTCTGCGTGCCATGTGCTTTGTGGTTGGGGCTCAGGTGTGCACTCGGTAGTGGAGATGTCTGCATCATGCAACGAGCTGTCACAGTGGTGAGGCCTGCATCTATACGGTGATGCATGTGTGTGTCTGCATGCAGATGGTGCTTGTGTTTGCAATTGGGGACTCATGTGGTTTGTGTCAGTGGGGTTGGTTGTGTGTTTATGTGACAGGGATGTAGCATTTCTGTTAGGGCAGACTTTAGGTGGGAGGTGATGGGCGGTCTACTTGCTATCATCTACTTGCCATTATGACTCCACCATTGTATTTGGGGTGTTGTGTGTGTTCACCTTTGTATTGTGCTAACAGTCACTCACCTTCATCAGCCGATGATGCGGCTCCCGTCTCGGCATGCCTGACCCCTACGATGGCCTCCATGTGAATCACAGAGCTGCACGTTTCCTCCCACCATGCCAGCTTGATGGGAGAGGATGGCCCGCCACCTTTTGCCTGTGTACGGTTGTCTGACATTATGTTTCGTACACACAGCCGCAGATCGTCCCATCTTTTACGATAGTCCTTTACACTGCATGGGGTTGTCCCCACTGCGGACACCTTCTGGGCCACCTCCTTCCAGATTTGTGTCTTCTTCATTTGTGTGGAATGGCGCAGGTATGTGCAGAACACCACATCCGCATGGTTTGCGCTGACGAGGTGTGCTTTTGCGGGTGGATTGAGTCATTCTCTAGCAGGCAGCGTTAACAGTTTCCAATTGCAGGTCCTGTAGCCAAGGGATTGCAATGGATTGTGTTTTTCAAGATGGCCGCCGGAGAATTTCCCCTTCAGACGCGATGGCGTTGCTTCCGGTACCGGCACTTCTGGTGGTGGTACGAACAGTATCGGTATGTACGGTGTCAGTGTCAATGATACCATTCGGTCCGGCATCTGGTATGCCGGTGCCCGTGTCTGTGGCATGGATGATGCCGCTATCGGGGGGTTTGGAGGCCCTTACCGGCATGCCGGTGCAGCCATTACCGGCATGCCTGCACACGCGTGCACGCTGACTCGTAATCAGACGCTGATTACAGCGCCAGTGCGACATGGACACGTTCGTACCGGCATGCCTGTAATTGCCAATTCATACCGCCAAACCCGTAATGAGGCCTATGGACAGGTTCCAATGCTTAGAGGCTCAGGTTGAAATGTCTGAGCAAATAGAGAAATTATGTGCAGTACAGAAACAACAGACAAATGAAGTGACTAGTTAATCATACTTGCCATGCTGTGAACACAGATGACTTTGAATAACCTTTTAATAAAACCACTGATTTGTTTAAAGATTTAAAATCAAGAAAACAAACAAATGAAAGTGAGGTAGAAAAAAGTAACACTTACAAAGTCAAATGTAATTTCATATGCCTCTTTGCCTAGCAAGACTGAACCTAGAAATCAGTGACAATTCCCATTTCCTATGTGTGCTTAAAGAATGTGAGAACAGATATCGTGCCCCTATTACTATTTAATAGAGGTGTAACAAGTTTGCAATGATTGACACGGGTTCCCAGCAACAGTCATGTCCCAGAAAATAATCTAAAGCATCAATGAGGGAAAATCCCTGCAGGACATGCTGGTGTTGAGGAAGAGTGAAGGCCCCATGCATCATTTCAATGGGGAAGAAATACCAGTGGAGTGTGTCACTGAAGTTGACATCAAGATAGGTAGACATAGAATGACACAGGAAGTGGTGGTCCTACCCATAGATGAGATACCTTTCCTTATAGGAACAAATTGCCTTAGGAGAGTGTCACCTCTTATTTATGGGGTAAATAGGGTATTGTGGTCTTTGGCCAAGAAAAAACAGAAACCTAAAAATGTAATGAGTCTGAGCCAGAGCAACAGTGCAGAATGTCACACCATTGCTAGATCAGAAAGTGCAGTGGAAGTGTATCTTCAAAATGGCTGTGTGCCTGGTGTTACTGTCACCCTCAGGTGGAAGGAGGGCAGGCCTGGATCCCGGTGCGACGTGGATGGGTATCCAGAAATTATTGAGGCAGTGATGGCACTAGAACAGGAAAAGAGTTTCATTAATGAAAATATGTTTAAACAAATGCTTGACAGAGAGTAAATACCAAGTTGTAAAATAAAAAAAAATCAACATATCTTTGGTCTGGACTACCCTGAATTGGCGCAAAGAATTGTGGGAAGGTGCATGTTGAGAATCACCATTGGTTCCAAAAGCATTCATCACAATGTTTGGATTGTAGGTGGAACCAAAAATAAATTCTATTTAGAAAATGACATCATGCACAGAATGTGTGTGGCTTTAGATTTCTTTTTTTTGATCAAACAATTTTATTGATTTTATTACATAATACACAAAAAGAACAGTGACCCTGAGGGGGTCCAACCACCAATAACATCATAAGAGGAAATAAGGTCCGTCTTTCAACAGGATATGTTAACAAATACTCGTACACTCTTGCTTTGCCATTACATACTGGCCATCGGCCTGTGTCATACAATAGTTTTATTGTGCGTTCTCCCACTTTTCCCATATTTTCCCCGCTTTCCCAGGGCATCCTCTGGCTGCATATAGTCTTCGCTCCATCGCAATGCATGCTTCTACATCATCTATCCATTGTGCATGCCCGGGGGTACAGTCGAGCCCCATAGCTTGGCAATGTTGCGCTTGATCAGTAGCGTGGTGGTTGCAAACAGTAGCTTGTCGGTGCGAGACATCTCACCCTCTTCCTCGACACCCAGCAACATCAATTTAGGATCTCTGGGCACAGTTCGACCCAGTACCTTACTAAGTGTGTCGCAGCAGCGTTGTCAGTATAGCGTGATGTGTGGACAGTCCCATATAATGTGGAAAAAGGTGCCCTCTTCCTGGTGGCAGCGCAGGCAATTCGGGTCTGTGGTTTTACCCCATCTGTACAATGCAACCCGTGGATAGTAGACTCTATGCAGTATTTTGAGCTGGACAAGGCGTAATCTGGCCGAAATGGCAGTTTCCCTCGGCTACATTAGGATTGTTATCCATTCTTCAGGCAGTATTTCTCCCACATCCCTTTCCCATTTAGATTTTAGACTCGATAGCTCCGGTGTGGCGAACGAGGTGAGAACATTGTACATCACTGAGGTGATTTTGGCGTCTATGCTATCTAGTACCAGGTTCCTCTCTATGGGGGTGCAGTCTGCCATGTCCCGTAGGTCAGGCAAGTACCGCTGTAGAGCATGACTTAATTGCATATGCCGGTATCGGTCAGTGACAGGGAGGTTAAATTCCTCCACCAACCTCTCGAATGTCACAATTCCCCCGTCCCGAATCATATCTCCCACTTTTGTTATTCCCGCAGTTATCCAGTTCCGCCATTTTGGGAGCCTGTCCAGCTCAGGGATGTGTTTATTTACCCACAGTGGCTGTACCGGCGTGGTTTTCCCTTCCCAGTTTATGTGTTTATGCGCCTCTGCCCAGATTAATGCCCGGTGAGTAGCCATTGTTTTGGTGGTGTTGCTATTAGTTTTCTGGTATAGGGATTCTAGTGGGGTTATGCTTGCTCCATCTAGGGTATCAGATTTAATGTGAGGTAGCGAGGGGTTGCCGTGTAATAGGTCATTTATCACTGCCATCTGACTCGCCCAATAGTACGTCTGTATAAGCGGCAATCCTATGCCTCCCTCCCAAATGGAGCGCTGCAGGATGTGGAGCGCTATTCTCGGGTGTCCATTGTTCCACAGGAGTTTCCGGAGGATTCTGTCGATTCTGTGAAACTCCCGTCTGGGGATGTGTAACGGGGCATTTTGGAGTATGTACAGGAATCTAGGTAGTGCCATCATCTTAAATAGTGCCGCTCTCCACAGTAGGGTCAGTGGGAGGGTGTTCCAGTGTTTGACGTCCTCTGCAAAGCGGTTTATGATTGGGTGGAGGTTTTTTTCTACGTACTCGTTTAGATTCGTCGTTATCTGAACCCCCAGGTAGCGAAACTGGTCAACTTCTAAACGAAAGGGGCAGTTCTGTATCTCTACGCTACCCATCTCTCTCAGTGGGAACAGTGTGGATTTTGACCAGTTTACCTTCAAACCACTAAAGGATTCATATTCCTTCAGTAAGCGTATCACTGCAGGACAAGAGGTTATGGGGTCTGATAGATACAGGAGCAGGTCGTCCGCATACAGTGAGACCTTATCCTCCCAGTCTTCTGTCCACCGGAAGCCCCTCCACATTTGTGATTCTCTTAATAGAATCGCCAACGGCTCTATGGCAAGCGCAAAAAGCATTGCAGACAAGGGGCATCCCTGTCGTGTCCCCTTGCCCAGTTTAAACGGCTGCGAGAGCCACCCATTTCCTCTGGTCACGGCCTCTGGGGACTTATATAGCAGCTGCACCCATCCCAGGAATTGGTCACCAAAACCCATTCAACGCATTATTTCCCACAGTGCTGGCCAGTGCACCGAATCGAAGGCTTTCTCAAAGTCTTTTGCTAGAAGCACCAAGGGACCCCGAAATAGGGAGGATTTTTCGAGTGCAGCGTGCAGTCTGTGTATGTTCATACGCGTAGACCTCTGGGGCATAAAGCCACACTGGTCTGGGTGTATAAGTGACAGGATAACTTTCTGCAGTCGGTTTGCTAATGCTTTCACCAGGATTTTGGTCTCAGTGTTGATTAACGAAATCGGCCTGTATGAACTACATTTCTCTGGAGGCTTATCTGGCTTGGGGATCATTATTATAGTTGCTTTCCTTAGGTCTGGGGGAAGCTGTCCTTTCTCCCTCGAGTGTGTGTACATCTGCAGGAGATGTGGAAGTATCGCACTTGGTTCTATCCTTTTCCATGTCTCCACCAGGAAGCCGTTCGGCCCCGGTGTTTTCCCGGGATGTAGTTGTAACATGGCCAACCCTAGTTCCTCTTCAGTAATGGTTGCCTCCAGTAGATCTCTCTGTGTGTCCGTTAGGCTGGGAAGGGTGATCCCGTTCAACACAGAGAGGTTAGTGGGGGCTTCCGGTGACCCATAGAGCGTTGCATAGTAGGCTGCAAAGCCTTCTGCGATAGCCTGATCTGTCCACAGTGGTTCCGAATTGTCGGGTTTGATCATCCTGACCTGTTTGTGCCCTTCATCCCTGCGCTCCAGCCAGGCTAACAATTTACCTGCCTTATCTCCAGTCTCATACAGTCTGGCGCGCATCGTGGTGTGCGCCTGTTTAGCGTTGTCTAGGGCTACATTGTGCAATTTCTTTTGGGCAAGGACCAGTGCTCGGTTCGTTTCAGGCAGGTCTCGCGCCAGATGTGCGCGCTCTGCACGTTCCACCTGTTCTTCAGCCTCATTTACTTTTTGCATTTGAGCCTTTTTGTGCGCCGTTGTCCAGGAGATAATCTCTCCCCGCAATACCGGCTTGTACGCCTCCCACAGCAGTCTTGGGTCATCAATTGACCCAGCGTTTAGTTCAAAGTAATTGGTTGTGGTTTCTTGAATACGCTCTACGAGCTCCGGAAGCCTAGGTAATAGTTGTTAAGGCGCCATGAAGGTGGAGGGATTGGCCTTGACGTTGATAGTTCTATTAGTAGGGGCGAGTGGTCAGAGATGCCGCGTGGAAGTAGTGTGGCACTAAGTACTCTATACCCCTATGTGGTTGGAACGAAAAAATAGTCCAGTCTTGAGAGGGAAGCATGGGCGCCTGAGTGGAAAGAGTATTCTCGCCCCTCGGGGTGAAGGTCACGCCATACATCCCTCAGTCCCAATGCTGATGTGAAGGTGGCTAGCCTAGTGTGCGTGTCGGGATTCCTGCCCCTTAGGTGTGTACGATCCATACCCAGGTTCATAACATCGTTAAAGTCGCCACCAATGATTAGTATGTCTGAGGAATCTTGTACTATTAGGGGGGTTATTTCTTCTATGAGATTTGGCAACAGCGCGGGTGGTGCATACACAGCTAGTATTGTTATGGTTTGATTCCATAGGGTTCCTGTCATATGCACGAATCTGCCTCCTGTGTCCTGTGACACACTGGACAGTGTCAGCGGCAACTTCTTATGGATCAGTATGAGAACCCCTCTGGAGGCTGAAGTAAAACTCGAGTGCAGTGCTGTACGATAGTTACCACGTTTAAATAGGTTGCATGTGGTGCCCGCTAGGTGTGTTTCTGTGAGCAACGCCACATCCGGTGCTTGCCTGTTTAATGCTTGCGTGACAAGTGTGCGTTTTATCCCACTACCCAGCCCATTGACATTCCAAGTCAGGAGACATAATGATTTCGTATCAAATCTAGCATTCGTCATCTGGTTGGGGGGTGGGTTGCTGTTGAGCAGTATATGTAGGATTCCGGGAAGATGCACAAACTATTGTTTCGCCGTGTGATGCAGGTTTGTAGGAGTGAATATTTAGTGTTGTCGGACCATACATGAACAAAAATAAAGACGAAACCCAGAACAAGGGTGAGAACTCCCCCTCCCCCCAGCTCCATCTCCATCTCTTGTTCCCCTGAAGGCATCTACTGCCCCGGTAGTGTTACCTAACCCCCCTCCCTATACTCCCACCCAACCTGGAGTATCTGTCGCCCGAAATTTAAACAGAACAAGTAAACCTTAACTAAGCCACTCTCAGTGGCATCTGAACTTCTTAGATTACACAACACCTGTCCGTGGTGCTGTCGCGGACTTCTTTGGTTTTAGTCTTCGCTCGTGGGGCGGGTGGCTGTACGGCCACTGGCCTGGTTGTATTCCGTGCGTAGATCGGCGTGGGGGGTGAGAGATTTTGTGGTGCTCCTAGGCTCAGTAGTTTTGGCTTTCTGCCCAAAACTGCTCCCAGTTCATATTTCTTCCCGCAGCGGGTTTCCTGGTTGTGGACGCTGCTGTTGGCCCTGCTCTGGCAGACGTTCTGGGCGAGGACTATTGCGTCTATCTCTCCTTCTCCCCTCCATGTTCCAGTCCCCTTCTATGTGCCGTTCGGCCCAGTTCCACGCCTCTCTGGGGTCGGTGAAGTGCACGGTCGTGCCCCCATGGAATATCTTGAGTTGGGCAGGGAAGAGCAGTCCAATTTGACACCCACTGATTGTCGACGTTTCTTAAGCGGGTCAAATGACTGTCGTGCTTTCTGAACTTCCCTGGTGAAATCGGGGAAGAAGGCTATTTTGGATCTGTTGAATGTGACCGTGCCCTTCGATCTTGCCAGTTGGAGTACCGTGTCTCTGTCCCTGTAGTTCAGAAACCTGGCAATTACTGTGCGTGGTGGAGCTCCTGGTATCACTTTGCCAGCTGGGATGCGATGGGCCCGCTCGATAGAGAAGAATTTAGAGAATTCCTCTCCGTCATAAATATTCGTCAACCAGTCCTCAAGGAAGAGTTCCATGCATTCCCCTTCGGCTTTTTCCGGCAGGCCGATTATGCGGATATTATTGCGCCGGGATCTACCCTCGCTATCGTCCACTCTTGCCTCCAGGGTCTTTATCCGTGCTAGCATACTCGCCACTTGCCTATTTACGCCTCGCAGGCCGTCCTCGGTTTCAGAGATTCGCGCCTCTGCCTCTCCCGTACGGGAGGTCAGCTTTTGCAGATCATGGCGTAGCAGGGACACGTCTGCACCGATGCTGTCCATCTTTTTTTCCATCAAGGTCCTGGAGTTGGTGATGGCACTCATGATATCTCTTAAGGAAATATTATCCACATGGTCCGGGTCGACCGGTGGTGTCCTCTCTGGTGAGCGGGGTGCTGGCGTCGCTGCATACTGCTCGATCCTGCTCTGTGTGGATGTTTTCCTGGGCTTCTCCTTACCCATTCTCTGTTTGGCGTGGTACTGTTGCAGTGTGCTGGTGTCTGGCCCGGGGGTGGGGGGTCCGGCCAGTGCTGGGGGTAGGCACTAATGGTGGTGCTGGGCCCGCTGCGACCGGCGGATATTTATGCTTGTGCTGGCTTAACCGTTCCCTTGACCAAACAATATCTATTAGCCACACTTTCAGCAGTTCTATGGTTCTATCCCCTGGTCGCGGCCACAGCAGGCGCCGGTGGGGATCGCGGCTCCGTCTGGCGGCCCTTTGCCCGTGGGGGGAGGGAAGGCGGTTCCCCAGCACTCTCTATCCCGCCTTCCCCTCTCCTTACCGCCGGATGTTTCAGGCCTCGAGCAGCGGGTCCACGTCTCCAGTTGTAGGGGGCACGCTAGTCGGATCACCAGCCGGTACGCCATGCGTCTTCTTCCGCGCCAACACCGACATGCCAAGCTTCCCGCTCCGGGCCCTCTTCAGGTCCCGGTTCGGTTGGGTTCTCACCAGGTGGGCTGGGCCTGCGACCACAGTACCGCTCCGCCACCGCGGTCAGGATGTTGACTGCAGGGCCCGGTGGAGCGTGCGCCGGCCGCCGGCCGACAGTTAGTGCGCGCTCGCAGTTATGGCGGCCATCTTGGGCTCAGCACTTGTCACGGTTCCTGCAACTTCCACTCGATCTGGACGGCGATTCCTTTTATGGATTTGCGTCGGAGCACCGCGATTCGGTGCAGGAGAGTCTCACACACCGCTGGAGTATTTCAGGGTTCAGCTCGGATATATATTTTAGCAGGATTTTAACAGGATGAGGCCAGTGGCGCGGGAGCATCCCGGGCTCACGTCCTCATCGGATGGCTGCTGGCCATGCCTCGGCTTTAGATTTCTTGAATCAAAAGGTTTGATTGAGGCTGGTTGGAGGAGCACATGAATTTGAAAAGAAAAGACAAGTTTATCATTGTGCCCATATGATGCCATGTGTAATTGAACTTTAGGTGATGAAGGATGTTACTATTCCTGCTTTTACCAGACAATTTGTAATAGCATTACAGTACAGAAAGGGAAAACAGATGAAAGGGCTTGATGCATTTGTGTACCTCAAAGAATCCATGAGACAGCAAGGGCTAGAATGTGAACATACACTGCTGCTAGAGATTGAGGATGGCCCCATTTGAATACTTGTGAACATCAAGGGCTGCCAAGACATTAATTTGGAAGAAAATACAGTATTAGGAATGGCAGTGCAGGAATCCCACTACAATGCTGATTTAAACCACACAGTGATTAGGAATATAAAGCATAAGCAGTAGAATTTTCATAGTGTAACGACCTGAAGTTGCAGAGTGGGAAAGGGTGGGGCAAAGGGTTCCAGCGAGAAGGGGCTTAGGACCCAATTTCATATGCAAGGGCGGGCGATGCCAATTCCTGGGTATGTTACCCAGGGGATGTTTGCCATGCATCTATCCAACTGAATGGGTGCAGATCAGCAGAGGTTAGCAGGAGAGGGGAAGCCTCTGGGAGCCTCTCAGTATAATTGATGGACAGTCGCAGTTGGTTGCAAGCATTGATTTGGAGATATGTGGCACTGGAACATTAACTGTGACCCTTAAGAAGGAGCATATGCTATCAGCCGGTCAAGTGGCACAGCGAGTAGAGCGCTCACTTTGACATCGGTGCAGAGTCTGCTAAGGCAGGTTCAAATCCCAGCAGGGCCAAACTCAGCCTTTCATCCTTCCAAGGTCATGAGCGCCACACACCATGGGTAATAATAAGCAGCGCTCAGATACCTGAGGGTTGCTATATAAATGCCAAATTATTATTATTATAGTGAATATGTAATTATAAGGAGAATACAAGCTATGTGCCAACCCTGGCCATAAAGGTGGTGATAGGTGGTATCCCACTAGAGTTGGCAGTAAAGCCATCACTCGCGTCTGATAAGAAGAGTAGAGTGGCAGGGGAAAGTAGCGAGGAGAGTGCTACATGAGTGGGGCAGAAATGGCACGCTCCACAGCATTTTTGCTTTCTTTTAAGGGAGAAGGGGAGCATGGAATGGGAGTAACATGTCTGCCTCTCTTTTCTCATTTGCCTCCAAAAACACTCGGTTGTACAACAGCATGGCATTTTCATGCTGGCACAACACCTATGGATACTGTTGGAATTTGCCAGCTTTTTACACCAGCAAAAAGCAGGCAGATTCCCTATGAATTCATTGTCAATGTTTCCTGGCCTTCCTGACAGGAGGCATTTACTCAGGTTTCACTGCAAAGTGCAAAAGAAAAGTGTAAAGACAATTTTGCCTGCTTTTTAGACCTGCATTTTTCCCTTCATAGTGCACATGATTCCAATTTTCATGGAAGTGACCTGTTTGCATCTGGAAAGAAACATAAGAAGTTCCCTCTGTGAAATGCACTGAAACATTGAAAATGAGCTCTGCTGTGTCTTAAAACATGCCTTTCAGTCCTGGAGACTCAGAAGAATTTGTAACGATTCTCATGAGGTTTTTCTTTTCTTTGATCGGCTCTCATGGTCCTGTTTCACTCAGAATACTACCTGTGTTGTAACCTAACAATTTAGTTTTCATAGTTTTGTTACAGAAGTTAGATTGCATGAGATATCTAGAATTTGAACAACACTAAACCCCAGATTACGCTACATAAGCCTTTATCCATGGATTAACCATTCCTGTTAACTTTGACAGACATGCAGTTCACAAAATTGCATTCCAATTATTGAATTTGATAGCCTTCTCCTTTGTAGCCCAATTGGAAATATACAGAACAGCACTGAACCTATTAGAAGGCATTAATGTGTGCAATGGAAACCAAAAAAGCTTATTTTCTCACTGCCGCTGTATATTGGGAGACCACCTTTAACATGAAGGGTTTGTCTCCCCCTCCAGTTAAAGCACCCCACAATCAACCGGTGTAATATACTTTAGATTCAATCTAGCCCTGTTGATGACTCATATAGAGCCACTCACTCTGATCCCTCCCCTGTGCCACAAAGAGACGATCACCAGGGTGGGGTATAGAGAGAATATATATTTTTATTTATAGTATAGGTTTCATTAATAATGGTTGTAATAATTACACACCACCTTCTCTGTGGCACAAATGAACACTTCAGCACCACACAGGTAGATAGTACTTGATCAGATTTATATTTAACACAAAGCACAATTCTGATTTACAAACAAGTTACACATGCACATGTTGTCCTGTGTTTTAATTTCCTGCACACCTAAAATACTGGCAGTCTCAAAATCACACATATTACTAAGAATATTTTGTAAATTGCTCAAATCTTTCCTCCTTCATCCCAAAAGCAATGATACAGTTCTCCTATCAGGGTCACTTACTCACTCTCAAAAAAGCGCTTATATTCTCAATGTAGAGTCACACTAGTTTCACTTAGCACAACACTTCTCCCCCCAGCACCCAAAACCCATGCATCAACTATACGCAGCACCCCTCTGTTGAAAGGCCAGATCTAGGGGGTGGGGAACGCTTGTATAGTTTCATTATTGGTGGCAAGTATATCTTTGGTTTAAAACAAGTTTTGGTAAGGGGTTCAGTTTGGAATTTTTGTTTTTAGACAGTGATACTCCTCTTCCTTTAGAGAAGTCAGTAGTTGACTGAAAAATACATGCACACCATTACTTTAAATAACTATAACCTCATTAGGGAAGAGGGCTGAAGTTTTGCATTCCCCCGTGCTTCCCCCTGCATCAAGCTATATGGGAATTAAGTAAATTCATATTTAGTGAAAGTATGCTAAGTGCCTACACAATTACCCCCACCCACTATTAAGGCAACATATTAAGGCAGGCAGATCCACCACACATTGGTTATTTCAGACAGGCAACTTACATGGGATTTCTCTGGGTTTCACACTCAGGGAAGACAGGACTCCTCTATGGAGAGCGCAAGGTCTGGTCACTCCAGTCAGAGATCATCACCAGCTTCTACCCCTCATCTGGCTCTCCTTCAGAATCAGGGCCCTGTCAGCTGTTGGCTTACCCAGTTTCGCTCTCCCAGGCAAAATATAATCCTGCTCTAGCTGATAGTCCTTTCCATCCAAGTGGTATTACGCAGTTGTCAGGATTCAGCCAGATGGGTTTTAGCAGCCCCCCCCTGGGAAGATGGTACCCCGATGGTTTTAGGCAGCTCTCACCTTTTCCCATAGAGCATCCACTTTATGTACCCCTAATATGAGGCGGCGCCAGCATACTATCTTGCACACCTGATTGGTCATTTACATTTCTCTCCACCCCCTAAATCCAGACCCTGTCTAAGGGTAGGGTCAGGAGTTCAGTGATGAAATCGATGTGAAACAGGTCCACACCTTCTTCACATTTGCATTTTTCATGCTAGTTATTGGCACACAAAAAGTACATGCATGACAAAATATTGTCATGCATATGCTAAAATCGAACCTGCCTACTGTTGATTTTGCACTGCCCTAGCCAAACTCAAACCTGTCCCAGCTACGGAGCACATCCCGAGGTGTTCTTCCACCATGCCCCTTAGGCGTTCCTCATTATACTGATCCACTTTCTGCCTTCTGAAGCAACTATCTTCTCTCTGCCACGCACGCATCTGACACGGCCGACTCACCCTCAGCCTTCAGACACCTTGTCTCCCCCTAGTCCGGTCCCTCAAACTTTGCGCATGGGATCACGCATAATGGACCCTATGACACCCACCACAGGAATCCAACACCTCAATACTGACATCAACCCCTACCTCAATGACCCAGCCCTCTGGCTGGAACACTTCGTCAGCAAACCGACTCCGAACCAACCGTGCTCCACATCCCTCAGAAATAAAAGATTAGGCACCAGATTCTGCATACACCCCACCCACAGTAACCCCCATAAGCAAACACGACACACACCCCCTGGCTCACCCACTGTACTCAACAACAGCGTACCCCCCAATACAGAGGTGAAATTGCCTGTCATCAAAGGCGCCCTTATCAACGTCAGATCCCTCCCAGCGCACGCCTTAGACATAGCAGACCTCATAACATCGTCAGATCTTGACTTCATTGCCATAGCTGAAACCTGGCTACATGCCGCATATGGCCCTTCCTTGTCCCTCGCCATACCACCCGGCTTCAGCATAATGAGATGTGTCCGCCGCTCTGCCTCTCTTTCTAGAGGTGGTGGCTTAGCCATCATCCACAAAATCACTCTGGACTTAAGAATAACGACCAACACCAAACTTGAGTCCGCTGAACTACTATCAGTCAAACTCACACCAACACCCAACCAAACAGCCACCCTCCACCTAATCTACAGGCTCACAGGCCCTGCACCCTCCTTTGTTGGCGAATTATCCACCCTCCTCCTTGACAACGCTAAAACTAACTCACAAATCGTCATCCTTGGAGACCTCAACCTGGGACTTGGCGACCCTAAAGATCCTATTGCACTTGATTTGGAAAACGCCCTTTCCAACTCTGGTTTCACCTTGCATATCCAAAAGCCCATGCATTCTAAAGGCAGGACCCTCGACTGGTTAGCCAGCTCTAATTGCGCTATCAATGTCCTGGCCATTACCCCCTGCCTCTGGTCAGACCAGCACATTATCACCTTTAATATTGAAGCCGCCCCCCGTATCGCGACCGTGATAGCGCCGGCTCTCCCGACCAGAAACAAAAAAGACATAACCAAGGAGAAACTTCTCCCTCTACTACTTCCTACACTCAAAGCGGCCACTGACTCCTGCAATGACCCCACCGCCTTAGCTGACATCTATAACTGCAGCATGCTGACGGCAATAGATTCCATGGCCCCCATCAAATTAAGGAAGGCCAAACCACGAGCACACCTGAACTCCTGGTTCACCCCACAGCTAAGAGTACTCCGCAAAACCAAACATTGTGCCAAAAACCGTTGGAAACGCCACCCTTCTGACGTGCACAAAGATGGCTTCTTCCTGGCCTCGCTCACCTATAAAGCAGCCATTATAGATGCAAAAAAAGAATCCCTTAATAATCGCATCTTGCACGCTGACTCTAACTCTAAGGAACTATTTAAGATCCTAAAAGAGCTTGAGACCCCTGTTACCCCCCCTGACACCTGCATTAAAAACAGCAAATGGTGCGCCAACATTCAGGCAGCGTTACTGAATAAAGTCACAATGCTTCAATCTAAAATCTCAGTCAAACAAGACAGCCTGAAACTGGACAATCGCCCTCCTACCGTAACAGGGGCCCCCTCCCCTGACCTGCCAAACTGTAAACGCTTTGCCTTCTCTCCGCTCACCACTGCGGAGGTAGAAAACATCATCCCGAGGATCAAACCGTCCAATTGCCAGGGTGATCCTTGCCCGGCTACAATTATTAAGGAATCTGCCCACGATTTAGCCCCATTTATCACATCCTTCATTAACGTGTCCTTTAAAACAGGAAACGTTCCCGACAACCTTAAGGATGCATGGGTGATCCCCTTGCTTAAAAAACTATCCCTCGACCCTAGCATACCTACTAACTACCGACCAATTACGACCGACCCCTTTCTGCTAAAAATTATTGACCGTGCAGCATACCTGCAAATCCAAGAACACCTGGAATCCAACAATCTTCTAGGCCTTAGACAATCTGGTTTCCGTCCTAGACACGGAACAGAGACAGCTCTACTAGACCTAAAAACCCAAATTGAAGTGCTAAAAGACAACAGCAAACTTGCCTTGTTACTTCTACTCGACCTTTCCGTGGCCTTTGATCTGGTCAATCACCAAATCTTATGCAAGCATCTCCACTTGGCCGCCCATTTCTCGCCATCAACTACGGCCTGGATCAAATCATTCTTGAGTAATAGATCCATGCGGGTCTTCTCTCAATCAGCAGCTGCAGATCCTTCCCCTATTCACTGCGGCGTCCCCAGGGCTCTTGTGTGTCACCAACACTCTACAATGTTTTTTCAAAACCACTCTTTGATGTACTTGACTATCTGGGTGTCTCATATACGAATTACGCTGACGACACCCAGATACTCATTCCCATCACTGGAGACTACTTGGCTGACACTAAGGCCCTGAACGATGTCTACCTGGTCATCCAAGCCTGGATGGCACAACACCAGTTATGCCTTAACGATGATAAGATCGAGCTCCTCATCTTGGGCACTACGCAACGCCTTAGTAAACTTGAGCCATCCTACCAATCGTTTACTATTGATGGCAACATCATCCAAGTTTCGAAAGACACCAAAACTCTAGGTGTCTATCTTGACGCCACCCTATCCCTATCCCGCCAAACGAATGCAGTCAGATCCTCTTCAGCATACACCTGCAAACTCATTGCAGCTTGCAGGCCTTTTCTGACCACCACTCACACGGTCACACAGGCCAGAGCTCTTATCATGGCCAAAATTGACTATGGGAGTGCCCGTTATCTCGGAACTAGCCAAGAGAATCTGAACAAACTGCAAATCACCCAGAATAACGCCATTAGAGCAGCCCTAAACATCCCGCGTAACCACCACATTTCGGAATCTAGATCCAACCTACACTGGCTACTGGTCAAACAGAGAATTTTACTGAAAGTCTTAGGCCTGACCCACAAATGCCTAGCCAACCAAGCTCCCCCATATCTCTGCAGCCGGCTACCTCGCCACACGCCTACTTGCCCGCAAACAACGGCCCAGACCCACTGTATAACCATTCCCAGGTTCAAACTACAAAAAGCTGGTGGATCTAGCTTCCCCGTCCTAGCATCCAAGCTTTGGAATGCCCTCCCCCTCACCATCAGATCCGAAGAATGCTTTAGCGCCTTGAAATCTAAAACCAAATCCTGGCTCTTCAGCCAGCCTTGACCTTTGGACCTCTCATGTTCGTGGTAGCCCGCCCCAGGTAATCGCCTGCCCTTAATCTCCATTCTGTAAATATGTATATTGCTGTATGCCCTGAACTCACATCCTGGAAATATGTATATTGCTGTATACCGTGAATACTTTGCATTACCCAATGTTTGAATAGATGTATGCTTATGTAACCATGTCTTAATTGCGCCCTGATGCCCCCGGGCCTGAAGGTTGAGCGTTACAAATAAAACAAATACAAATACAAAATTGTAACTTACTGATAAATGCCATAATATATAGATATTCAGATTCCTTTCCGCATGACGCATCGGTCGAGGTTACTTTCATTTCGACCTGCCATTGCATGTGCGCATAGCAAACCTTCCCCCTTTATGCGAACATTGTAATGGTTAGAAATGTGAAATATTTATATTCTGATATCTTATTAAGTAACCCATCAGCCCACCAAGTTTCAAACTCAGAACATTTTTGGGGAGGATAGGAACACATTTTAAATTGTTCCGGGATTATTATACATCTGACAGAAACACATAGAACACCAGCTGCATGGGGTAGTTCTCAGCGTTCACATGACACCTCAATGGCTATTATAGCCATAATGATTCAACAGTTAATAAACTAACAACACATCTGTAATGCAAGTCAATGATGAGATAGTTTAACATTGATAAGTTTAGTTTCATTTTACAGTGGAAAATGGAATCCAATTTTCTTGAAATCCCGTGCCACAGAGCATCTGCTCTGGGTCACCAGTGATGTTTAAACAGTCTCCAATTAAAGTCCATTAGCAGCCCTGGGTCAGTTTATGGTGGCCATAACCAGCTTAGATGCAAGTCCAGGAACTTCAAAGGTCAGGCCTGCATCTGTTATCTGAAGTTCACAGCAGTTTTGATCTAAAATGTTGTGTTTTAAAAGTATTTCCCCCACTCAAACCGGGCCTGGTTAGCTTGTGCTTCTTTAAGACTCGATGTGCCCCAGCTCCACATAGCCTTTCCTTCCAGGTAAAGCACCAGGCAGGCACTTGCGATGGGGGTAGGTCTTTGACTTTTCCCAGCAACAAAATAAATGCAGGTTTTCCTCCGAAAGCTTATCATATTGCATCTGAAAGAAAATACAGATTTTACAATGTGGCATGTATTATTCATTTATGTGAAACCTCTTATTCACTTTATTTACTGATCTTCTGCTATTATTGTCTAATGCAGGTCTGAATCATTATTTATCTTGCTATACCTAAAGTCTGTTTAAATTGGCAGCTAAAATTGGAACCTTGCTGTTTTAATTTTGCTCACAATGGGCATTTTAGATTTTTCTGCTGTTCATTGTGTTCCTTTTAACAAGCCACACATTTTCCATTTTGACTGTTCCTTGGGTTACATTTAGCAAGGCACCTCGAATTCACTATGCACTTGGCTGCGTAAAGGTTTTAGGCCTTGCCATGTCATTTTTCCAGTGTGCCTTTTTCCATTACACAACGTATTTCGCATTAGAGGCAAGTTTGGCATGTCTTTTCATTTTGCTCGGTCTTCCGTTAGACCCCACATAAACTTGTCGATTTGCAAATTATTTTCCAAAAACAAATCATCTGTTTTCTTATATTTAGCGCATAGCAATGTGATGGCATTGGTATGAAAACATTATTAAAAGACTTAATTGCAAACTGCAGAACCTGGGCTTCAAATATATCTGATTTTTATGTACACAAGTACAGGTTTATATAGATAAACCATCAAGCAAGGATGAATGCTTAAATAGGACACAATGATAGCTGGAAATGTTATGGATAAAGCACTGGTATCTTTTCTCATATTGCCAAGGCCCATCTTATTCACACATGCCAGTTCTAACATAGGCAACTGAAGATTGGCTTAGTTCTAAATGTAAATAAGCAAGTAAGATGTTGTTAATTTCTACTGTTTCTACTCTACATGAATCAAAAATAACATCATTATCTGTTAGAATTTGATTGGCTAACAGGGAAAGAAGGGTGTGACTTAACCTTTATAAGCAAGCTGTTTCAGGCAGCTAAGGAGACTTCTAACATGTCACCAAAGGCTACAACACTCTGAATCGTACAAGGGCAAGACCCCAAGCTCTTTACTTGCCTTTAGCGTCAGTAAGAAAAACAACCGGAAACTGTAATGGCTATGCCAAGTCTGTAATTCGATTCTGTGGGCCTAAAAAGAAGCACTTTGCCGATATATTTCAAATTCTGATTTTTAATTCTCACTTTAATAATTTGGAAGCAAACACACATTACAAAGCTGATCTGCCTTGAAAGCAGCCAGCAAGCAGCTTTCAGATGCCTTCCCCCTGAGACAGTAAACTGCTCGTGGGGCAAAGAATTGTCACTTTGAAATTATTTTCCACATATATTTTTGATCCCTGGCTCAGATTGCTTTTAGGTTATTAACTTCCCAAAGAAGCATGTATTTATTGACAGAATTGTTAACCCTTTCCACCTTATTGGTTATGCAGAGGTTGGTCTGCATGCATTCACCCTCCCCTGGCTTGCCAATCCACAGTATCACAATTGTGAGTATGATTTGAAGATTCTCTTGGCCACTATGGCCATGTACACATTGTTGATTGGTTGTTGGTAGTTTTAACATTTTATGTTATGCTATGTCATGTTAATGGGATTTATCTCCTACACCACTTACTTTTGCATGGTCTCTACGTGCTCTGGTGGATCTGAAAATAAGAGGAAGGGGTGGGTTTGTGAGTGGGAGGAGAAGGAGAGTGACAAGTGCTTTTCCTGCTGTGTTGGTAGTTTCAGGACAGAAATGCCAGTCATTGTGTGTGGGTTGCTTTGAATATGCATCAGTTGGTGGGCCTGCAGGTGCTTGCATCTGTATGGGAGGCCTTTTGTACCTGTGGCGTAGGGGTGCATTGGCAGTATTGCAATTGTGTGAGTTATTGGAGGAGGTGTGGAGCTTTGCTGTTTGGTGTCAGTTTGTGTGCAGGGTTATATAGTTGCCATGTGTGGGTGGCACCTCCTAGTTAGTATGTGGTGTGTTTGCAGGAGTATGAAGAGTTTTAGCAAGGCAAGTGGGAAAGAAGATGGTGATCCACATGGTGTAAGGTTGAATTATCTTTGCACAGGTTGTTTGTCTAGTAAGCTGAAATCAGCTGTGCAGTGGTTAATGAAGTTAGGTCTCTCTTCAACTCATAGGTCAATCTGCTTGGATGACATGACCTGGAATCATGAAGCTGCATTTTGTGCGTCCTGAGCATTTCGTGTTGTACCTTTCAGCATTAGAACGTGTGTGCTTCTCTTTCATCATGATCTATGGTTTGGTGGGTCAGCGAAGCATGTCAAAGAGCCATGTTGTTAGTGCTTTCCTGATGGTCAGGTGTTCCTCTATTGTACCCATTCCTTTGGTGATGGAGTTCCAGAGTTTCATTGAGATGTTTGAAAGGGCTGATCCACCATACTTCATTTTTTAATATTGGTTGGATTCAAGCCATATGTCATTGTTAGACCTCAGGGTTCTTTATAGTATGGAGAATATTTCTTGTAGGAATTGTGCTCCTTGGCAGTGAAGAGCTCTGTGGACCATGCAATGGGTTTTGAAATAGTTCCTTTTCTTGACTGGTAGCAAGTGAAGGGATTTTAGTTCTGGTGTGTTGTGTTTTCTCTTGCTGAGTCTTTGGAGGTGTGTTGATGCTGCGTTTTGAATCCGTTTTGGTTTTTCGGGAGTTAGTCAGGCTTTCAAGGTAAATACTGTTGGCATAGTCAATTCTTGACATAATGAGTGAGATGATGGTGAGGGTTCTGTTTGATAGTATGCAGGTGGAAGAAGAATGTATTAACTACTCCATTAGCTTGAGGTTCCAGAGTCGCTGTCCATTAAAATTCCGAAATTTCTTACCACTTTGGATGCTCCTGATCTATGTTCCATATCAGTAGCCATGGTATATGGGGTTGCATTGAGAGGTTGTGATCATGATTTCAGTTTTGTCTGATTTGGGTTAAGGTTATTGTTGCTCATCCATGCATTGACTTATAAGACACATTTGACAAGGGTTTGGCCTATGTCCTTGCTGCTGCCAATTTTGAGTAGGGTAATATAAATGTTGAAGAATAGTGGTGCGAGGCATGAGTCATGTGGAACGCCACAAGTGAGCATGCATGAGGTCAGCTGAAGCGAGGTAGCCAGGTAGTTTCTGTTGTTTTTGTCAGGAAGGATTTCATCCACTGCAGTGTCATGTTGCTCAGCCCTGCTTCTTTTATCTTTTTCATGAGGGTTGCATGGTTGACTGTGTGAAAAACCATTGAGGGGCCTAATAGTATCAGGGTGAAAGTGATGTTATAGTCTGTGTTAATGTTTAGGTCATCCCAGATGGAGGGTAGTTGATTCAATTCCTCTCATAGGCCTGAACCTGACTTGTGCCGGCTCCAGTGACTGGCGTCACTAGAGTAAGTCCAGGGGGTCACTAATCCCCCCAGTGAAATCCCGGGCCCACTCTTGCCTGCATGACTGCAGCAGTTGCCAAGACAACAGGTGGAATGCCGAATGCAGCCGCATATTTGGCTCGGCCGCCAGCCGCCCAACAATAGCATTTTGGAATGCTCTTCCAGGCAGCACCAGCCAATCGCCCTCATGATGTCAGGACCAACGCCATGCAGACGTTTGGCCTGGGCCACTCAGAAGTGAAGCAATGCAACAATGCATTGTGGGGCAAAGCAGGAACTAAAGGGTACTACGTTCCCTACCAGTTCAGGACAGCACATATTTCTTTCTTTTTTAAACTTCTCCCCACTGGGGATCCGAACCTTAGCCCTGTTGATGACAAGCCAGTGTAACACTGGACTGTGCGATCTTGCTGGTGCTGGATTGATGTAGTTTTATTTCATTATACTGCTTGGGAATTGGGATATATAACCCATTCCCAAGTTGGGAACAGGTTTTATAGCCCAATTCCAAAACAGTCTATTGAAATGAAACAGCACCAATCCAAGCAGTCTATTGAAATAAAACAATACCAATCCAGGATTCCATCTCGCTGTGCTATCGCGCAGGTGCTGGACTGGTGTTGTTTTATTTCAATAGACTGCTCGGGAATTGGGATATAAAACCCAGGTTGGGCATGGGTTTTATACAGGGGAGAAATTGGGCTGGAACAAGACAGAGCTTTGGCAAAAATCGCCTTGCCGGAGTAACATTTCATGTAGAGCCAAAGCCCAAACCCACCCCACCAGACATACAGAGAGAACATCAGAGGCAAATGACATTCAGCAGTTTATTGGAAGAAAGACCAAGGCTCAATAGCCATCGGTGAGGGCTGCACACCCTAAAGACCACTCAAGCGGTTTCTTAATGCTGATATAAATTCTATGGCAAGACTGGAGTCAAGCATTATGCTTCAACTTCATTTATTCTGTTCTGCAGCAGTTTCAACAAAACACACACAATGACATTGAAAAGAATCCTCCTGGTACTTTTCTTCCTTTAAACTACAAGTTCCAAAATCCTAGTAGTTCCCTGTTGCCCAGTCCAGCCATGACACACTTCCTGTCCCTGGACTCCTCCTCCTTCTTTTACTGCTCTTCAACATATAAGTACCTTTCCTTCATCTCTCTGTAGTTAGATCATGTTTGGGAGGTTTTGACAGAAAATCGATTGTAGATAGGTATTTTATGGCATAACGTTTAGAAGAGTATGGTAAATATGGCCATTCATACATAAAATATGAGTATTGACAATTACTCAGAAGGTGGCATGATGTATGCTTCACAGGAAGCCACGCGCATATGGAGCTAGCGATTGCGAGCATTTTTAAGAATTAGCAGCAAAAGTTTATGTGGCATTGTACGTACCGCGGCAGTCATTATATGCGAAGTATCTAGCAGGAGCGGCAGAGAGAGAGGCGAGCCCCGTCCCACATTGCCGGCATGCCCGGGGGCTCCCCCGACCTCACAGTCGTGGAGTTAGAGTCCCCCACCCTCGCAGAGGTGGAGCGCTCAGACCCACTCCTTTGGGGAGGTGGAGCCAGAGCGCGATGCGGCGCATTTAGCCACACTAAAGTGAAAGTATAACACGGGCCCGGCATTGCAGGCACATTCGTTCCGAATTCCGAACTGGAATAAGCCTACAACGCTACTAAAGGGCACGAGAGCCCAAGCAGCTTGAATACACGCTGCAAAGTTATCAGATCAGCTGATCTGTCACCGAGCGAGAAGCGCGGCACAAAGCCATATGATAGAGAGGATAGTCTCTCAGCAGATGAGGCCCCAGACGACCTGACAAAAGTCAGAAGGCCTGCAAAGGATGATTATTACACTTGTGCTACTTAGATAAAAAATAAAAAAAAGAAAAAGAAAAAGAAAGAGAAATTACCTATATATATTGCACTGGGCAATGCTGATCAACACAGCAGTGGCTGTGCAGAGACACCTGAATAAGGTATCAGGCACACAGCACTCAGTAAAATGTCTGAATTTGAGTGGAGTGAGGAGGAGCAGCCTCTAGACCTCGCTGCCAGTTTTAAGGAAGTGCTGGGGAGCTTGTTGACAGATGCAGTGGCGCAAGGGGTGCAACCCATACAAGAAAGGCAGGAAACTCTGGAGAACATACTGAGTCAGCCCCGAGAGAGCACCAGAGATAGCGATAGCACGCCCACAGGACCCTTAAAGACAGGGATGAAGGGGAGTTTCCGGAACCCTGAAGAGAGAAGCCACTTCTGACCCCCCGGATCGACCGTACGGGGTGAAAGAGAAGACCCCAGAGGCTGTCAATGCCTTTGCTAAGCTGAAGGAAGCTTTCATGCAAAGGCCGACGGTGCCAAGCCTCACAAACCCCCCCCCCCAGCGGATGACAATGTGGGCATTGATGACCCAGGCTCGGAAGAGGAGCAAGTAGAAGGCAAAAGATCTTCCCACGAGAAGGAGGAAAGAACAGAGGAAGAATGGGTGAGATCCAGCCGGGGCAAGAGAGCCGCAAAGAAAAACATCTGGTCGAGGAGCCAGAAGAGATGACAGATATGTTCGATCCTGACAGTATCAGGAACCCTAGATCATCGGATTGGCAGCCTTCCTCCAGTGTAACGCAGTACATGAGCATCAGACCGAGGAAGGCCTTAGACGAAGAAGTGAGGCAGAGCTTTCGAGCAGAATGCCTGTGGCCAGACCTCCTGGGGAAGGTGGCTGAGATACCGGAATTGGACCCTACGCTGTTGACCTTCGTCTCGAAGACCTGTAAGGACCCACGCAAGGGTATTGATAGGTCCTGAAGGAGCTGCCAGGAGAAATTCTTGGACATATCAGGCCCCTTAGCGAAAATAATGGACCTGGCGGAGAGACCCAGGGATACAGGGGAAGACTTAGATCCCGAAGTGCTGGCCAGTTGGGCCCAGAGAGCAGTCTGCCAGCTGGGCAATACAAATTGTGCCATCTCTTTGGAGAGAAGGAGAGGTTTGCTCCTGAAGATAGACCCTAAGTTGAGTGACCTAGCGTCCTATGAAGTAGACACCTATGCTTCGCTAGAGAAAGCGCAAGCTTCTATCAAGAAGGTTTTTGCCGGGACTGGCTGCTTTCGGGGTCGTGCAGCCAGTCGCTCGCAGGGAAGAAGACCCCAGAGCGCAGTAATGGGAGAAAAAAAATCAGGACTCCTTCTTCCCCACCAGAGGGAGATTTCTGAGAGGGTGCAGTGGAAGAGGAGCCGGCAGAGGACAGAGGTTTACACCAGGTGAGAACAACGCAATACCCACCAATGGGGGGCAGACCCACCAGGTTTTTCTGGAACTATTGGTGCACGCTTTCCAGTGATATTGGGTTTTGCAAACCATCCGAGGTCTGCAACTAGAATTTGTCCAACAGCCAGTACAAGCCTGCTGGCCCTTGCAGCCGCGCTTATCTCAATCGGAGCAGGAAAGTCTAGACCACGAACTCCGACAACTGGAGGAGAATAGAGCTATAGAGAAGTGTGGCGCGACCCCCAGATTTATAAACAACATGTTTCTGGTCCACAGAAAGGAAAAAGTGCGACCAGTCATAAACTTGAAAGAATTGAACGGCTGGATAGTATACTGCCACTTCAAGGTGGAAGGAATACACCAACTCAGGGATTCTCTAAGAGAGGGAGATTGGCTGACGAGGCTGGACCTGAAGGACGCGTACTTAATAGTGCCAGTTCAGCAGGATTTCAGGACATTGTTAGCATTCCGTTGGGACGACCAGCTATGGCAGTTCAGAACCATACCCTTCGGGCTAGCCTCAACACCCTGGGCCTTCACCAAGCTGATGAGACCGGTAGCAGAAGCGATCCGGGTCAAGGGCATCAGGATGATTGTATTTCTAGATGACCTCCTGCTCTTGGCAGGAGAGAGGGAGACGTTAGTATACCAGACAAGATGGGTACAGGGCCTCCTGACGTCTTTAGGTTTCCTAGTGAACGTAGAGAAGTTGGATACAAAGCCGACTCAAAGGATAGATTTTCTAGGGTTTGTACTAGATACCAGGAAAGCAACCCTAGAATTTCCAGCGAGAAAAATAAGAGATATGAAAAAGGAGCTCAGGGACTGCTTAAGCAAGCAGACAGAATCGATCAGAGTGCTGGTGAGGATAGTGGGGATGCTGGCAGCATCGATACAGGCCATCTCTCCAGGCCCGCTGCATTATCGGGCACTTCAGAGACTGAAGATCAAGCATCTCCAACAGGGTCTGAAGCACCATCAGCTAGCACCGTTAGATCAAGACTCCATCAGAGAACTAGAGTGGTGGTTGAAGACATGGACGCCTGGAATGGTGGTGCCATTTTCGGAGATTGAACAGATCTAGTAATAGAGTCAGATGCCAGTCGCGTAGGCTGGGGAGCAAGATGCAGATCTCTAGAGACCAGAGGGAATTGGAGCGAAGGGCAGCTCTGTCTGCACATAAACTGTTTAGAACTCCTAGCGGGTTCTTTCGCTATCAAAGCATTAACCAGAGAAAGACTGAGTTAATGTGTCCTTCTCAAGATGGACAACATATCAGCAGTGAAATATATAAATCATCTCGGAGAGACAAGATCCCAACTACTAGCAGAGCTAGCAAAGGATTTTTTGCATTACTGCCTGCAGTCAAAGACATCAGTGACGGTGGAGTACCTACCAGGATCACTGAACGTAGTTGCCAACTGGAACTCGCGATACCTGATGGACTCCAGCGACTGGGGACTAGACACCAGGAGTTTTCAGACTCTGAATCATCTGTGGGGCCCAGTTCACAGGTATTTGTTTGCGTCTTGCCTCAACGCACAGACACCCAGCTACTTTAGCTGGAGGCTACATCCTAGACACGCGAGGCACAAACGCATTCCTCCAAAAATGGTCAGGTTACCTGCACTACGCGTTTCTTCCTTTCTTGATGCTGTGCAGGCTCTTAGCAAAATGTCAGAGGGAGAAGGCAGAACTGATCTTGATAGCGCCGTTGTGAAAGTCACAATTATGGTTTACAACACTGATGGAACTGTCAGTGGACATACCTCGACATCTCCCAGACAGAGAACGACTCCTCATGGACCTAGCTGGGTCGTCTCATCCTCTGAGAGTCAGAGGGACACTGCCGCTAACAGGGTGCAGAGTATCAGAAGATGCTGGGCGCTGCCAGGCATTTCAGCGAAAGCTGCAGAGCTCATTGCAGAGTCATGGGCCCCGTCTACTAGGAGGTGCTATGACATGGCTTTTGCCAGGTGGTCGAGATGGTGTAGAGGGAGACATTGTCATCCCATTTCCGCCCCTGTAATGGAAATTTTGAATTTTCTAGCATTCCTGTTACAAGATGGGAAAGCGTATTGGACCATTGGAGTGTACAGATCAGCCATTTCAGCTGGGCATTTACCGATTGAAGGAGTCTCAGCACGGGAGCAGACAGCAGTAGTTAGGCTCATAAAAGGAGTGAAATATAAGGCTCCCCAGAGGCAAAGTACAATAAGGTTTGGAGCGTGACAGTGGTGTTGTGGCTACTGGAGAGCTGGCCATCAGATAGGTACCTCTCACTGAAACAGCTGTCAGGCAAGTTAGCAATGTTATTATGCCTAAAATCCTGTAAGAGAGTGGCAGACATGAAATTGTTAGAGATTAACAGGAAGTCCTTCGGACCCGAGGGAGTCACATTTTCAATAGTAAGAAGGACCAAGACAGGCACGACTTCGGTTCATTACCCGTATTTTCCAACTAACCCCAAATGGTGTGTGGCGAAATGTATCAAAGAATACGAGAGCAGGGCAGCGGAGTGTAGGGCGGCAGGAACTACACAACTATTAATTGCGCGCAGAAAGCCCTTTCAAGCTGTAGCGACAGCCACCATAGATAGGTGGGTGAAAGAGGTGATGCAGATAGCAAGTATCGATCTCAATGTATATGGCGCACACTCAGTAAGAGGGGCAATGTCGTCAAGAGCGTTTACTGCAGGGGTGTCTCTGCGGGAGGTTATGCTGGATGCAGATTGGGCAAGAGATAATACTTTTAAAGAGTTTTATTTCAAACCGATTGGAAGCTTGGTGACAACTGTTTTAGGGAAGCTTTGAACAAGCATAATGCTCGCGTCCAGTCTTGCCATCGAATAAAGATTACGCCTGCTAATTGCGCAGGGAGTATTAATTCTATTAAAGACTAGGAGGCGAGCATTAAATTCCCACCCAGTCATGTATTGTATGAAACGTATGTAGTTAAGCATTAGATACTACAGTACATGGACTCCACCCTAATATTCTTATTTGTATGATCCTTACGGGAAGAACAGAAGAACAATTGTATAGAGAGCCTCAGAGAGGATCCAAGTTTAATGGAAGAAGTAAACACAAGTTAGAAGGAGCTCTGTTGTGCCGGTGCCAAGTTGGAACAATTCGCCCTGTTGGCAGATCATTGTTAAAAGGTTCAAGAGGCAGTTCAGAGCCATAAAAGAGAGGAGGAGTCCAGGGACAGGAAGTGTGTCATGGCTGGACTGGCAGCAGGGAACTACTAGGACATTGCAACTTGTAGTTTAAAGGAAGAAAAGTACCAGGAGGATTCTTTTCAATGTTATTGTGTGTGTTTTGTTGAAACTGCTGGAGAACAGAATAAATGAAGTTGAAGCATAATGCTTGCCTCCTAGTCTTTAAAAGAATTAATACTCCCTGCGCAATCAGCAGGGGTAATCTTTATTGATTGATCATTTGCTTATAGTCAATTGTATTCATCCGTGAATACTAATTTAATGAGTGCAATCAAACTAATTCATTTGTAATAGTTTCTTAACGACAAACATACGTGATTTATTCACAGATGCAAACAAAATGCCAATGCATGTCAGACTGTATTTAGTCAAAAACATATCAAAAACATATCAAAAAGGACTCAAACTCTAACAAATATGTTACAGCAAGCAGATTCTGACTTGGCCTCAGCTGTCTTCCTTGTACGGACAGTCATTCAAGTACTTGAGAAGGTGCGTAACCAAGACTTGGATGCAACAATACAAAATGTCTGGGGAGAAGCAATCCACCTTAGCAGTAACTGTGGTATAGCAGCACCTACAAATGATGAGGCTGAACCGCTGTGCAAGAAGCGTGATTGTCAACTTCCTTTCCACTTAAGAAATAGTGCCATAATGGAGACCGTGGGGCTGCGACCAAAACTGCGCACAAAAGACAATTTCACTAAACATTTTGTGTATGTAGTTCTTGACCGAATAATCTCAGAACTAAAATCCCACTTTCCAAAAGATTTTTTGCTGGTCATGGAAGGTATAAGGCACTAAATCCCAGATCTGATACTTTTCCCGGTTTTGTGAAATTGTCACCAATGGTCACATTCTATTTCTGTGACCTGGAGAACTTGCAAACAGAACGAAAGCAGGCCCTGGGAACTCTGGCAAGGCAGAAGGCATCTGATGCCATTACGGTGAACACAATTCTGGAGTTCACAAGCTTTCTGGAACCTAATGCTGGTCCATTCTTCGAACTGCACAGACTGTGTAGAATTGCTTGTGTTTTGCCAGTGAATAACACTTCAGGTGAAAGAAGCATTTCTGCACTAAAGTTGATAAAGTCTGATCCGAGTACAACAATGACCAAGGAAAGGCTACCAGACTTGCTGCCCAAATAAACATTGATGTTGTAATTGACAGGTTTGCATCGATCCACAGAAATTCACGTTTGAATCTTTATTAACGTAAATAGTTTTCTGTAATTTGTGACCACAAACACTTATGTAAAGATTCAGTCCTACCTTTAAGATGTGTGTCTTTCAAGTTAAGTTACATGTTCCAAATTGAGTGGGGAAAAACATTGATTTGCAAACAAATCTAGTCTTGTAAATCACGCCAGTTCTGCGTTTGTGTGTCCTCAGGAGAAGTACTTTCTGCAGTGATGCTAAGCCTACACATTAGTTACTTAGCAGGTCTATGAAGGCACCACTGGAAGGCATTTGAGACTCTATTTTGTATATGATGGCAGCATGTGCAGCAAGACTACACCTTTTACATGGTTACTTACCAGACATTTTAAGGGGTATTTGAATGTGCACTTTCAATATGATGGCAGCACCTGGACATAGCCACTGAGGCTATACCTTACATATTGTGACTGTCAGCCTGTATTGGGTCATTTGCGTTTGGACTTGTGGTGCTCTACCTTACCTATGGTGGCTCTACCAACGATATAATACTATTGGTGGGGCTTTTGGAGTTGCACTTGCAGTTTATTGCGCCGCTGCAGGGCTATACATTACATATGGTGTCTGTCCAGGCATGTGATTTCATTATTGGTAGAGTAAAGACTGCATTTACACCAGAACATGTCCTACAGGGTTAGGCTGGCATGACGCCGTTGGAACTGTCATTAGGCACTTGTACGATCTGAATGACACAAGGCCTAGTAAGATCGCTTGTTTTGTCCTCCCTTTATCTCCCCTTCCTTGTCTTGTCGCCTCTAGAAGCACTTGTGTACAGGCACGTTATAAATGACTTATCATACCATATCATTATGTTGACTGTGACTAAGTATTATGCTTAACTGTCAGGCTAGAGCGTTGTGCAGAACACTGCAGTTTTTAGGGAATCATGGCGTATTTAAACATGACCTCAGGCAGGTTGGCACTTTTATGAGAAACTCCCTGTAATTGAGCAACACAGGTCACCTCAAATTGACAGCACCCTGCAGCATTTGATCAACGCTACTGTTTACTTTGAAGTAACGTGGCATTTAGTGCTAACAACTTTCAGCTAATTCGGTTTTTTGTATTCTGCCACTTCCAAACCCAGTGCTGTGCACTGCATGTCCTCCCGGCTCAATATTAAAACTGGTGTCATGTCCACTGACCTATGATTCATTGCATTCTGCTTATTGATGCCCTGGTGTCAGACATATTAGAATTATTTCATGTGTCTCCAAAAGAATAGCTTGCTGTATAGATGCACGTTTTTTACCTCCTCAGGGCCACTTTGCCCGTGTCAATTTGGGTAAACTATACACATTGCCCTTTTATAGACGGCCCCCTACTTTTGACTGTGGCCCCCTCTGTGACCCCCAAATTTGATTACTGGAGCCGCCACTGGCTCCAGTAGGTAGTTGGTTTCCAAATATCTCAGAGTTGTCCATATACATATGTTTGTAGCAGTTTGGCTGTGCGAGGGATGTTTGATATAGGTGGGTAGTTGCTGGGGTTGTCTCTGCTTCCCGAGGGATCTTTGAGCAGAGGTTGAATGTAGGCAGATTTGAAACTCCTACGTAGAGGGCATGTTTTCAGCAAATGGTTCATGAGTTTGCCGAAGTATCCTGCAAGGGTTTTATTTGCTGAGGATGTTCTTGAGAGTGTCTGGTGGGCAAGGGTCTGCTGGCAGGTGGCTTTGTTGCTTTTCTGCACTAGTTTAGTAAAGTCTTCTGTGGAGATCAGTGTGAAGTAGTTCAGTACTGTAGTTGCCTCTGCGGTTGCTTCGTTGGTGATATTGTTTATGTCCTTGGGTATAGTTTTAATGGTCGCCATAGAGTTTCTGTGAGGGAGTGCGGGTGTTAATATAAGATGTTGGGTGTCTTATCTCCTTGTAGATGTTGAACATCTATTTCTGTGTGTTGATTTCTTTTGAGCTACGTTCTGCATTTTGGAGATTCTTTGCTGGTATGATTTCTGCCTCTTAGAGCCGCATCTGTTTTTGGTATGGGATTTGGGCAAAGAGTTTCTATGGTGACACGTCATCTAGAGCTTCTGTGATCCATTTTTGGAGCATCGCAAGCCTTTATTCTGGTGGAAGTTTTCCAGGAGATCGTTGGATGGTTTTGTGGATTCCTTTATGGCATTGAGGACCATCGAGTCAGATTTATGCAGGAGCCACTGCATTGCAGCTTCAATCACAAAATGTATATCATAATGTGGTCGCTCCGGAGAATGTGTATTGGGGCTGCAATTTCAGTTCATCTTTTTTTGGAGAAGATTATATCCAAAGTGTTCCCCGCTGCATGGGTTACCCCTTCACCATTTGTCGTAGGTGCATGATGGATAGGTCGGAGGTCAGCGATTTTGCAGCATTGTTATTCTCCTCTTCAAACCAGATGTGAAACTCTTAGCATGATCAGGAGATCATGTTTTATTGTGATCTACTCATTTCGCTTTGAAAGTCGAGTTGTGTGTAGGAGGTCTGTGAATGAGTAGGAAGGATAGATTGGTTTAATGGTCAAGAGCAAGGGGAAGGAAGAGTGATTGACAAAATAGGATCTTTAACAAAGGTGCGCTTGGAATTCTGAGATAATCGCTGTATGTTACGGCTGAGCCTCCTCCTCGTTTCCCTTCTCGTAGGCCTGTCTGAGTTTGAAGTTCTTCTCGAAGGATTTGTGTAAAGCTACCTTAAAATCATCAATTAACCAGTTCTCTGGGAGGAAAAGCAAGACCTCCCAGCTCCTGTTTAATTGATGATTGAGCTCCTGTATGGTACATTATGAAAGGTGGCAAATTGCTATATTGGCCAGATATTGCAGTGGTAGGAATGTTGCTGTTGCAACCTTTTCCTTTGCTGATTTTAGCAGCAACAAGAAAACAGCATTCCCTTCCTTACCACTGTGTGGTCCAGTGGGTCAGGGGGAAGGGTGTGGCAGAGCTGGGCCAGGGCACTAGACAAACAGGTAAACAGTCTGCACCCTTAGCCTTTGCCCTTGTGCAAGGCTGCCCGAAGAATTTATTTTCTGCTTTGTTTCCAGGTCACGTGATCATAGTGGAATGGCCTATTAGGGCCATGGTAAGGGCTGCAGCATGCAGGGGAGGGAAGAGGGACAAAGGAGGGTAGAGAAATCAAGTGCTTTTGAGCATGGGTTTTCAAACTAATTCTGCAGCGCTGATAAAATAAATATATATTTTTTTGTTTGTATTTTGTAATAGTCAAACAATAAAAACAATACAGTTTAAGAGCATTCTTTTATACTCACAAATAGAAACACATTAACAAGGCTCTTTATGGCATTTATGTATATGTATTCTGTTAGATATAAAATGGGCTTCATTACGTGTTCGGCGGTAATCCTCCGTGCCACCTGCGGTTTGCCACCAAACTCATAACACTGTTCTGCCACCTGATAGCAGCGAGAAATTACAAATCCTGGCGGCACAGGATATCAGGCGGCGGAAAGTGTAAGTCCCCATTCCTGTTGAGTTCCAAAAGAACTCCACTGGAATGGGGACACGGAAGCACCGGCGCCGTTGCGGTGCTTCCATGAAGACCATGCCTGCAGGCGCTGGTGCCCCCAGCAGGTCAGACCTTCCCGGGAGCAATGGCCTTTGCAGGCATACTCATAGTCTGGAGGTCCGGCAAGGGTGCCGGTACGTTGCTTTCGGATCCGTTATTTCCAGACTGCCAGGCTAGTATGAGGCCCAATGTATGAGCATTAAAATTAGAATAGTCAAACAATGTACAGTTTCTAATATTAGCAATAAAGTAGCATTGTAGGTAGCCAGCATTCTAATTTAGTGTTCACTTCTCAAAGAGTAATTGCGGGCTTCACAACTGAGCAGACCTGAAAACATCATGTTGGCTTGTCTTAATTCAGATACACCCTCTACTGATGGGCTAATCTTTATTTTAACAATCGCGAGTTATGAATACAAACTTGGCATCCCCTTTGAGAAGTGTCCAGCCACGTTTAAACACATCAGGATTTTTTACATCCTCTGCAAAGTACAAGTGAAACCCGCCGCGACACCTCTCAGCTCATCCCCAGACATGCTTCAGCCTCGTCGCTTTTCTTTTCCTTTAGTCACCCCGAGCGGGACGGGTATGCCCAGATGTGGGTCCTGTGCCTGCTGGGCCTAGAGACCCAAGCTACTCCTAACTGATGACGCCCAAAAAGGCTGAAACATGTCTGGGGATACAAGTCTCGTGCAGAAAGGATGTGACCTAGCAGTACGAGCTGGTCTGCCCCTTCTGGGGTGGGACCAAGCTTGATTTGCATATGTTTTTTTCTCCTTAGTAATGGCTTGGCAGGCTGAAAAACGATGGTCTGGAGGGTTTCTCAGAGTTGTGTCATGGCTATGATTTATTCAAAACCTTCCAGCTATCAGCGTTTGGTTTTGCTTTAGCTAGATTAACATTTACAGAGTGTGACGAATCCGTGGATATCATCCCTTCTCCCATAGGCGAAGACCCTTCCCTTGAGGCCAGGGCAGTGCGGCCACAGTCTGGGGGTGGTGCACCGCGGGAGGATCACATGCGGAGGGGAAGTCCTTAAGGGACAAAAGAGGATCATCGATGGAGAAGGCAGTGTGGCCCCCTACACCACAACCCCTCTCACCCCATTATCCTCTAAAATACACAGTAGCCCCGCATACTTCCATGTACATCTGTAAAACAGAAAACACCACTTCCCTAAGAAGTACTTAGACGAGGAGGAATAGGTGTTACTTGAATGACTACAACACTGTGACAAAGAGGAGGTGCAGCTGGAATACACCGCAGAACGAGTTTGAACGTACTAGTCAATTTGTATCAAGCAGTTTTGACAGCAAGATAAAAAGGGAAGAAGGACTTTGTAGAGAGAGAGAGAGAGAGATCCTCCCAGGAGGATGAGGGAGATTCGAATCACATTGGAGGAACCGGAATGCCGAGACATGTCTGCCGTGTCAGCAGAGGCATCCCTCACATGTCTTCCGTGGTCTGGGGTAGAGAGAAGCAGACGCCTGGGCCACTAGATGGACGGGAAGGTTGGGACGCTTGGAGAAGTTGAGACATGTGGCCCAGAAGCAGGGAATCGCTGTTGTGCTGCCGCGAGGCCAGGAAGCACCTGAAGACAACCTAGACCCGCAGTAAGCCCTCTATATAAGTCAGGCAGTCCAAGGCGGTTGGCGGGAAGTCCAAAATAAGGGAGAGTCACAAAGAATGGGACGGGGAGTCAAACCAAATGTCATGCCTTCACGAGGATCATCATAGTCACAGTACCTGGCAGGCTGGTGTACCAGGTGGACTAAATACTGAGGGAAACCGGTGTGAGTCTCAGACCCGCACCTACAGAGCCAAACAAGGACTCTATGAAGATCATCATAGTCACAGTATCTGGCAGGCTAGTATACCAGGTGGACTAAGCCAAGAAGGAAACAAATGTGAGTCTGGGACACACACCCAAAATGGCAATCCAAGCCTCACCAATGATCATTACAGTCACAGTACCTGCTAGGCCAGTGAACCAGGTAGACTAAAGCAAGAAAGAAGCAAGTGTGCGTCTGAAACCCACACATACAAAAGTAGAGGAGAACACAGCAGTCCTCATCCTAGTCATAGAGACTGGTAGACACATCACCAGCCAGACGATAGTTGAGAAGTACAAAATCCCAAAACGTAGAGAAGAACACCGAAAGCCCAAGAAAGCATGAGAAGGATCATTCCTCTACTTTCATAGGATTTTGCGTTAAGCAGAAAATAAAAGAATCAATCAGAGAAGAAGCCAAAACCATTGTGGAGAACTTTGATAAAAGCCTGGGGAAGGGAGACATTCCGCCTGGTATTAATTCAAGGAAGAAAGAGGGAGTAAGCAGAGACTTTATCTTTAGTTTATTAGTGTAAGGGACGGTAGTAGGATTTGACATGATGGTGGACGTGTATTACTTTAGTCATCCTGACAGTTTCCTTAGTTTGTTGTTTGAGGCACGGAAACACCTCTTAGCGTTAGGGATAGCTAGGGTTTTACCTTTGATTGTGAAGCAATCACAATGCCACCTTTGTGTCAATCGCATTCTTCTGAACCCTTACAACAGCTAGACCAATGGTTGCAGATAGAGTGAACTTTACACAGCTAGACCAATGGTTGCAGATAGAGTGAACTTTACACAGCTAAACCAATGGTTGCAGATAGAGTGAACTTTACACAGCTAAACCAATGGTTGCAGATAGAGTGAACTTTACACAGCTAAACCAATGGTTGCAGATAGAGTGAACTTTACACAGCTAGACCAATGGTTGCAGATAGAGTGAACTTTACACAGCTAGACCAATGGTTGCAGATAGAGTGAACTTTACACAGCTAAACCAATGGTTGCAGATAGAGTGAACTTTACACAGCTAGACCAATGGTTGCAGATAGAGTGAACTTTACACAGCTAGACCAATGGTTGCAGATAGAGTGAACTTTACACAGCTAAACCAATGGTTGCAGATAGAGTGAACTTTACACAGCTAAACCAATGGTTGCAGATAGAGTGAACTTTACACAGCTAAACCAATGGTTGCAGATAGAGTGAACTTTACACGGCTAGACCGATGGTTGCAGATAGAGTGAATTTTGCACGGCTAGATCGATGGTTGCAGATAGAGTGAACTTTACACAGCTAAACCAATGGTTGCAGATAGAGTGAACTTTACACAGCTAAACCAATGGTTGCAGATAGAGTGAACTTTACACAGCTAAACCAATGGTTGCAGATAGAGTGAACTTTACACAGCTAAACCAATGGTTGCAGATAGAGTGAACTTTACACAGCTAGACCAATGGTTGCAGATAGAGTGAACTTTACACAGCTAAACCAATGGTTGCAGATAGAGTGAACTTTACACAGCTAGACCAATGGTTGCAGATAGAGTGAACTTTACACAGCTAAACCAATGGTTGCAGATAGAGTGAACTTTACACAGCTAAACCAATGGTTGCAGATAGAGTGAACTTTACACAGCTAAACCAATGGTTGCAGATAGAGTGAACTTTACACAGCTAAACCAACGGTTGCAGATAGAGTGAATATTGCACAGCTTGTTTTATTTGTTGCAGATAGAATTAATTTTGCATAACTCGATTAATTGTTGCAGATAGAGTGTATTTTGCACAGCTAGATCAATAGTTGCAGATAAAGTGAATTTTACAGAGCTAAACCAATGGTTGCAGATAGAGTGAATATTGCACAGCTAGATTTATTGTTGCAGATAGAGTGAATTTTGCACAGCTAGATTAATTGTTGCAGATAGAGTGAATTTTGCACGGCTAGATCAATTGTTGCAGATATAGTGAATTTTGCACGGCTAGATCAATTGTTGCAGATAGAGTGAATTTTGCACAGCTAGATCAATTGTTGCAGATAGAGTGAATATTGCACAGCTTGTTTTATTTGTTGCAGATAGAATGAATTTTGCATAACTCTATTAATTGTTGCAGATAGAGTGTATTTTGCACAGCTAGATCAATAGTTGCAGACAAAGTGAATTTTACAGAGCTAAACCAATGGTTGCAGATAGAGTGAATATTGCACAGCTAGATTTATTGTTGCAGATAGAGTGGATTTTGCACAGCTAGATTTATTGTTGCAGATAGAGTGAATTTTGCACAGCTAGATTAATTGTTGCAGATAGAGTGAATTTTGCACGGCTAGATCAATTGTTGCAGATATAGTGAATTTTGCACGGCTAGATCAATTGTTGCAGATAGAGTGAATTTTGCACAGCTAGATCAATTGTTGCAGATAGAGTGAATTTTGCACAGCTAGATTAATAGTTGCAGATAGAGTGAATTTTGCACGGCTAGATCGATTGTTGCAGATATAGTGAATTTTGCCAGGCTAGATCAATTGTTGCAGATAGAGTGAATTTTGCACAGCTAGATCAATTGTTGCAGATAGAGTGAATTTTGCACAGCTAGATTAATTGTTGCAGTTAAATTGATTTGATGCATAACTATGTTACCTGTTGCAGAGCTAGATCGTTCATTCCACAGCGAGATTAATTGCTCCAGCTTTTTTTCTACATAGCAACATTAATTCATTACACAGCCAGACAACATTCACGGATAGCTAGATGAGCAATTACACAGCTAGATTCACTGCTGCAGCCAGATTGCTTGTTGCAGAGTGATATTCATTGTTACAGCTAGATTAACCATCGCACAGCCAAATTAACTGTTGAAAACAGTCATTGTTACACAGCGGATTCATTGAGACAGCCAGATTAGTTTCTGCACAGCAGCATTAATTTAATGCACAGATAGTGTTTCTCGAGACAGCTATATTAACTTCACACACAACTAGATTCATTGTTGCTGCTAGGTTTATTGTATGCACAGTTATATTAAATGTTGCAACTACATTAATTATTGCAACTGGATTCATCTTTGGTTTTATTGTAATGCCTTTTTTGTGAGGCAAGGATAATAATAATTGTATGTTATTTCTATAATCGCTTTACCTAGAACATATAATATCAGCCAACCGGAATGGGTACTCGTTTCTTGGACATGGAATGGATGAAAGGCTGAGTTAGCATTCCCGGGTTTGTAACATGCGACCTGCAGATCACAAACAGATTGCAGAAACGAGCGCACAACCCACTGAGCTATCTTATGATCGGAGCCATTATGTAGTGACCCACAGAGCAAAGGGGAGAGGCACTGGAAATCCAATCTTTCACAGGCCCGAGGAACATGCTGATCAGCTAATTGCATCACCTGGAGCAAGGGAAGAAGTGCCTGGAATGTACAATAACAAAGGCCTGAAGGAAATGGAATATAAAGTGCAGCGGTGACATAAGGCATTCCAGTGGAGGGGGCGGAAGTCTAAGAAATGCCACAAGAACGTTTCTGCGGACTGAGTTCTGTGACACCCTGTTTAAAAATATAATACAGGAAGCCCGAATACCATCTACGTGGAAAGAGGGAATAATAGTACCCATATTCAAAAAAGGGTGCCGAATGGATCCAACAAATTATCGGCCGATAGACCTTTTAGATATGGTGGGGAAGATATTCGCTAGCCTGTTATTAGAGAAACTATCTGCCTGGATAAGAACAAATGAAGCAATGGACGTAAGACCAACGTGGGTTTGTAAAGGGAGTAGGGTGTAGCCTGAATCTACTCTTGCTTAACCTTTTAAAAATGGAGCCCATCCGTGCAGGCCGGAAAGTATACCTGGCTCAAATCGACCTGGCTCACGCGTTTGGTGGCGTGGATCGTGAAATCCTGTGGTCGAACTTAAAAATGCGTGGTTGTCCAGTTAGTTTGATACTGGCCATTAAAGAACTGTATTCGCAAACCAACATAAAGATCCGCCTAGACAATGAAGGTCATCTCTCCAAGGCAATACCAACAGCCCGAGGCATAAAACAAGGCTGCCCATTGGGGGCGACGTTATTCAACTTCTACATCTCAGAAGTCGGAGAAGCCATAGAGGGTGTAAGATCTGCACCACCAATGTCGAACGGCACACAAATCAGCTGGATCCTATATGCGGACGACATAGTGTTATTAGACCTGATCCCGATAGGGCTGCAACGAAAACTAAATGCACTAAAGTCCTTTACCGAGAAGAACGGGTTAGAAATCAACACTGCAAAATCAGAGATCCTGGAATTGGAAAAATTTAAAGGAAGGTCCACCAAAAAGGGAAAATTTCATTGGAATATAGGTGAGCAGCAGATAAGGCAAATTGAGTGCTGTAGGTACTTGGACGTTTACATCAACTCAAGTATAAGTGATGAACCAATTATAAATAAAACGCTAAGCAAATGCAAACAACTGGCAGCAAAAGCGACTGGAAATTCTCATATAAGCCTGTAATAAACTTGTATAAGAGTAAGGTAGTACCATCACTAATCTTCGGTGCAGAAAGCATGTTTGGCTGCTCACACAAGATCTGGTTGCGGTGTGAGGGCATGTTTTGGAAGCAAATACTGCAAATACCACTAGGCTGCCCAACTGCTTGTGTCCTATATGAAGTAGGCATGCCGACCTTGAATGCCAGAATCATGTGGAACATGCTAACGTTATACGGTAAAACGATTGAAACTTCGGCGCCTCAATTCGAGATATCAAAGAGGAATCAGCCTATTCTCCAACAATGGAGACAGACTTGCCGAGAGATCCTAGATCACATAGGGGCGGAGGAAAAGATGTTAACAGCGAACCCGAACGCAGTACAAAAGAAGTTACTGGAAAATGATTGGATCGAAACATTGGAGAAAAGAAGGTCTCATAAATGCATGGAAAATCTTCCGGCGGAAGCAAAAATATTCAATAGCATACCACAATATATGGAAGTGTTTCCGTGCACATTTCTAAGGAGAAACTACCTGAAATGTAGGTTCAACTTATACGAAACAAGAGAAATCCAGAGACATAGACGGAGTCTCTCAGTAGGCGACACCAAATGCCGTTTTTGCCAAAAAGATGAAACACTGAAACATTTGGTATTTTTCTGCGTTGCACTGTTTGGCCAAGAGATATGCCTCGGCTTGACACTCAGTGCTGAGGAATGGTGGTCACGTATGCATAGCTATACCCACAAAAAGTTGACACTTGCGCTCGCACTATTCCTGAAACAGCTAGAAAGCAAGTTGATGGAAATGGACTGATGAATTGTTTGAAGGAAGAACACTATTAGCTCCTATGTCGCAACATGAACAGTACAAAAAAGAAGGGAAAAAAGGGAAAAAAAATAATAATATCTTTTTGGCAACATGAATGAAAAGAGATGTGTAAACTGAGTATGTTTTAATGTTTAGTTTAAAGGTTTATTTTTTCAAAGGTTTAAACAAAATAAATGAAAAATAAACAAAATAAAGTTTTTGCTCAACAATCAAGGCAATATTCTTTCTTAAAAAGGAAGGTCTTCAGTCTTTTGCAGTTTTTCTGGGGCAGGACCCTACTATGCCTACGGCTCGGTTTCCAATGTTCTTTTTCCTAAAGACCACAACGACTAACATTTTAGAACTTGCGGATCTCAGGTGTTTTGCTGGCAGGTAGATGTTTTACTTTCTGTCTGAGACAATAGCGCCCCATGTTCCAGTAAGCCACGTGAATGAGGCCGAGGACTTCAAAGTCCATGAGCCTGTTCTGAGAGGGGGCAGGAGCATGGGTTCAAGGGCCAGTCACAGGATAAGTCTTGCAGTGTTATTCGCATCCCTTGAAGTTGCTGTGTTGAGTTGTTGGGAGGAGACTCTTGTGAGAGCATATGGAGCTGGTCTTGTTGAGTCATGTTGAGAGGCAGAAGGATGCATCCTAGTGCATGGAGGCGGACATGAGGTTCCTTAATGAGGTCATAAATTGGGGCATAAAGGAAAGCAGATTGTCGAAGAGGACTCCACGGTTTTTGGCGACAGGGACAGGATTAGGGAGGAGACCAAAGTCGGAGACAGAGGAAAGGGAAGGGAGTTTTCTCTCTTTTTGGGCGTTCAGGCAGAGACTGTTATCCACCATCCAGGCCTGAAGGCGAACCAGGCATCCTGAAAGACGAAGGCAGAGAGATGGTGTTCCCTGAAGATTGGAAGCCATCCGAGTATCGTCCGCCTTACGGTCACAAAAGGGGGCAATATGATCAGCCAGCGGCCTCCGGTAGGCATTATAGCGCCTTGGGGATAGAATGGACCCTTGAGGGATTCTCCACTGTTAGATGCATGACTTAGTCATGAAAGAACCTGTCTTGACCTGAATACCTCGATCAGACAGAAAAAGAAGTGATCAGGAAGAACGCAGAGCCAGAGAAGATCCACAAAGGTTTCAAGGTGGCAGAGTAGAGTTGTCTCATCCCCTATGTGAAGAAATGCAGATACTGTGCTTCTGGCTTTTCTATAGCCTAATTGATAGTTACTAGTGGCCCTTTTTGAAAGAATTGTGCCAATAGAAAATTGTCCATTTTCTGGTGGGGTGGAACAATATTGGCTTTCTTTAGTATTTGAGGGAAGGCGCCACATTCCAGGGAGCTCTTCCCCAGGCTAGCTATGGCAGGAGTTAAAGTAACTTTAGCACCCGGCATGGGGGAACCAGCCAATCAGATGGATTAAAACGCGGACTGAAACCCACAATCTCAAGCCGCCTGACAGCTGATTCCCCTGGCAGTCATCTTCCCCCCACCCTCCGTCCCCTTATTTATTTATTTTTTACCATTTCTAAACCACCTCCCCAAACCACTTACCTTCTTTTTGAGCAGCTTCCCAGTTTCTCCGGCCACTGGGAAAAGGGAAGAGGTGAGCCCTGACTTCCCTTTCTATGGCAGCCATTTTAGAGCAGTATTTTCAGTCATCGCACAGGACGCACGTCCCCTTCAATGACTGAAAATATTTTTGTTTTGTACCTAGTGTTACCTTGCTTCGCTCGGGCTGTTAACTTAGGCTGCCAGCCTGTTACCCCCATTCCAGCCCTTGGAACAGAGGCTTAACACCACAATATTGTCCTTAGTGGACTTGGCTTGGCTGGATCAACCTACTGAGAACATGCTCTCATGTTCTTCAACACTAACAACAGCTCTGACTGGGAGATCCGTAAGAAGGTGGAGAAGCACGGACGTGTCCTCACATCAGGTAATGAAGGAGCTGTACCTCTAAGAAGGCTAGACCCCTTTTGATTGATGGTGACCATTTCCTCCCAGAATTATGAGTAGGGGAGCCCGATGCCTACTATTGAGTACATGCAATCTGAAGGAGAGTTATTTTTTAAATCTGGAAACATTGATGTGGTAGGTGCTGATACAGCCTGTTCATGAAATAAGGTCTTCAATTTTTGGAGATAGTAGCATAATAGTCCTGATTTCGTAGGCCGTCCATTTTGCCATCAGGGACTTTAGATTTTCTCCAATGCCGCTCAACTGCCATGTTGATTTTTGCACTATTACTACATCAGGAATCAAACCAGAAGTTGGCTTTAGAGGGAGGCTTGGTTTCTTTTAGAATAACGGGAGCAAGTGTATTGACTTTTAGTACGTTGAAAGCTAACGTCCGCCCAGTAAGGAGTCGGAGGTGCCCATGAACTCAAATGGGTTGGAAAGAGTGGCATCGCAGAACGTGGGATAACTCACTTCATGGGTCTGACTTGTATGGAACCAAGATTCCTGTGACTCAATAGAAGAAGTTTCCCAACTAAGACTAACTTGTCGGAGAGAATGGCCAAGCCAATGGACATCGGATACCGTGACTGGAAAAAGGATCACATCTGGCCCAATCTTAAGGTTAAGAGAGTTCTATAGACTGGATAAATCAAAGGACTGCTTGAAAACAGATGTTAAAATCTCCAAGAGCAGCAACAGAATCGGATGTTGGTGCAATGTAGGCAATGGAGTTTGCCTATTCCTCAAGGAAAATGGATGTGTCACCCGGAAGGTGATAGATAGTTATGCAAGTCAAGCAGGTGGAGGCGACCAGGCACCATCTGCTGATCAAGTTCTCACCCGAAGAGGAGGTGTGAAATCTGAATGGGGCCAGGATAATTAAGTGCTACTCCCCACTCACACAATGCTTATTCCAAATATTGCCCACCTGAATCTCACTCCCCCTCCAGGAGTAGAGCGTCAGGAGCTTATTTGACTAACTATGCAGATGACCCCAGCTGGGGGTTGAACTAAGCAGATGTTACATCAAAGACAGCGCCAAGGTGGAAGCCATACATAAGATCATCGAGGCATGGATGGTAAAGAACTGGATGTGTCTGAATGGGAGGAAGACTGAGTTGATGATATTTGGCTCAATTTAAGCTCGAGCCAAACTCAGCCAGGAGTTCAAGTCTTTTACCATCAAAGATGCTGTCATCACTGTCGATGCAAAAGTGAAAACACGTGGCTTGTTTTAAGAAGCCTCTGTGGGTGCAGAGGCACAGGTCATGTACCTATACAAAAAACTGCCTGTACTATCTTTGTCTACTCAAGTCCATCCGACCCTACCTAAACGAGGAGCACAGTGCCACTATTGCTAGAGCAACAATTCTGTCATGGCTGGACTATGGGAATGCACTGATGTTGGGTGCAAGTAAAGGATGCCTGACTAAATTCCAGATTATCCAAAATAACGCGGTGAGAATAATAAAGAGGAGAACAAGGAGAAACCACATCACCAAGGATAGAAAAGATCTCCATTGGCTCTCCGTGGAAGATAGAGTAATTTTCAAAAGCATGACATTGGCACACAGAGGGCCTCATTACACAGATGGTGCTAAGGAATTGCCGGCACCGGTAAGGGCACCAGTGCCGGTAATCCCTTAGCGCCATACTACGAGGTCCCTCAGCGGGTCCCGTCCTTAACGTGTGGCCAGTCGACACGTTAAGGAAGGGACCCGCTGAGGGACTTCAGGGCAAATAACGGTACCGCTAATAGCGGTACCGTTATTTGCTCCTTCCCCATTCCCATTGAGCCCTAGGGGGGCTCAAATGGGAATGGGGAAGGGCCTTGGTGAATGGGAAATTACCGCCCCACCAACCTTGGAATGGGGCGGTAATTCCCCCATTCACCAAGGCGGAATCGGTAAAATACCGGTGGCAATCATGGCGCTTTAAGTTTATCTTAAAGAAAGGATAATTCAATACATATCTACAAGCTTCTTAAAATCAGAGGGATTGAGCCAGATTAAATGGCCACCTTTCAAATGATCTAATGGGCTGGGTAGTGCGTTTCCTGTGAAAGTAGCACAAAACTGGAACAGACTCCCAATCGAACTAAGGCTCGAAAAGAACCATAACAGCTTCAGAAAAAAGCTGAAAATGTACCTTTGTAAGTGAATAGTTATGTCAGTACCCCCCTCTCCCTTAGCTGAATCGACATTTGTCCTGTTTTACGTGTACGTGTCTTTGTCTTTTTCGTGCACCCTGATGCCTGTGGGCTGTGGCATGGTACACATTTATACATAAACACATTTAAAAATAATCAACAATTACTGAGCAGTTTTCAGAAAACAGGCTTTCTAGTAATGCGAGAAAATCTACACCAGTGTCGAGAAGCAAATCATGAATAGAGGGAGTGGATATTATCTGAACGGCCATTCATCTTGGCCATAGCCCAGTGAGGTCCTGCTAAGCGAAGGTTGAAAATAATAGCAGCGAGTGGTAAGTGAGCAGGTGTGACCTGGGTATCATTCAAAGTATTTAAAGGTAGGGCTGGGCATAGGGGACCCAGTAGGGTTGAAACCACCCTACTAACAATGGTGAGAGAATGGGAAGACTGTGCTCAGAGTACCTGCTGCAGGCAGCCCCTGAGCCAACTGCTGCGACACCATGGCACCAGCAGTGTTACAATTTTACAAAACACTAGGAGCGGCAGGCCCGGGCGGGGCCGGGGCTGCCTCAAATTGTATTGATGACTAACATGACAGAGATGTCCCGGGCCGGCGGGTCATGCACATTTGCAAGTTATTTCAAATTGCTTCGCACCGTCATCTCCCGCTCCCTGCCTCTGGAGCTCGACACCCACTGCCATGAAGGGGCGACTGTGACCGTAAACGGTAAGCCAAGTTTTCCCAAAGTGTATTTAGTTTGCGTCCGGTGGTACACTTTCCCTCTGATGGTATTACTTTAGCTGCTTGAAATTTTGGGAATTGTGCATAACGCTTGTATTTGTATCATTCACATATATATTTGACCCTATTGGTAATTCTTTGCAGCCATAGGTACTCGGTACTTGTGTTACCAAGACATGGGCCCTCATTACGACCCTTGCGGAAATTGACTGACCGGACCGCAACAGCGTAAATAGCGTTTCCGCCATTGCACGAAGGAGCAAAGTGCGGCTAATTACGACCCATCGGGCACGAGCATTACGCCATGGCGGAATCCGAAAGGCTGCGATGGCGGAAATGACCCCAAAACGGCCCTTACCGCCGCCGTACGCTGCACCAGGTGCAATACCGCCACCCATCTTAGCGGTCACCGTAATGAGCGGGCACCGTAATGAGCGGGCACCGCAAATTACGGGCACCGTAAATATACGGAAACGGAAGTAAAAGCATGTGGCCGGAACGGGAAACAGCACGCCGCACAACTATAAAATCCGAATCCCAACACAACCATTAAAAATCCGACCCTGACACACATCCCAACCCGTTAGCAACCCCAGTTAAAAAAATAAATATGGGAAAGGTAGCCAAGAAAGCGTGTGATCGCAAGCGGCAGGTCCACTTCTCCCGAGAGGAACTGACCGTGCTGACCGAGACCCTGCAGGAAAATGCCGCCGTCGTCTTCTCCAGTCAAATGACCAGGACGGCCCTTGCCAACAAGAAGGCCATATGGGCCCTTGTGGCACAGCGCGTAAGTGCGGTGGGGACAACACCCCGCACGCCACAGCAATGTCGCAAGCGGTGGGACGACCTGCGGATCCGCGTACGCAGCATACTTTCTGCGAACAGGAACATCGCCACAGCTACCGGGGGGGGATCAGAGTCGCCCATCAAGTTGACCCCCTGGGAGGAGATCTGCGCCTCCACCATAGGAATGGAGAGCATAGAGGGAGTCGGAGGGATGGAGAAAGGAGTGCCGACATCCGGAGAATCAGGTAGGTTTGCCAAGAGAAACAATGCGAAATCCACAAACCACGAACATGTGCAGTACCATGTGACCCCATAGTGCAATACATACTTTGCCCTGACAGCGCCCTCTAAAAGTCAGAATGAATAAACAAATTAATCAAGATGCCATAAACAACCCCTACATGTGCAGCATGCACCCCCTAACTGCAGGCAGCCAAATGAATGCATCCTCAATCCACACGAAAATGAGACCACCTCCAAGGCCCAGTCCCATATCAGCCTCATGTACCACCCCAATGCATTTGATACGTTGCCATTCCAAATCCGACAGACCCATAACTAACGCTCGCCCCTCTTTACTCCACCACAGGGTCCGATACCAACGACGAGCTGCAGGACACCCCTACCAGCACGCCTGCAAAGAGGGCCAGGACCAACGTCCCAAGAGCCTCCACCTCAGGTGCAAGGATCAAGACACGGCAGCAGCAGGAATCAAGTGCCAGCACACTGGAGGGGACTGCAACAGGCACCCCAGCAGCCAGCAAGTCCACAACCCCAGCACCACAGGTCCCCCCAAAGAACGTATCTGATGGCACTGCCTCTGGTGGTAGCAGCACCATAGGTGACACAGCTGTCATGCCAGCATGCTCCGACACGGAAAACAGTGCTGGCGACGTAGGTACCATCCATGACCTTTCCCAATCCCCCTGCATGTTCCATCCCCTACACCATGACGAAACCACGCAGGGGCACCCTGAAGACGACGACTGGCCAACCCCCACAAGTCCTGTGCCAAGGCAACATGTGTTGAGCAGCCCCCCTGTCACACCACCGCAAATGTCCATGGCCCAGCAGAGGCAACAGTCCCTCGACCTGCTGATCGAGCAACAGCAGGAAGCGTCCACGCTACTCAAGGACCATGCAAATGAATGCGGGGGTTCCAGGGCAGCCATGGAAACATCCACCGAGACACTCAGGGCACAAATAGAGAAAAGTAGTGAGAGCCTCAGGGGAGAAATGGAGAGAAGCACCGAGAGCCTGAGAGCACAAATGGAGAGAAGCACCGAGAGCCTGAGGGGGGAACTGCATGCGACGTCCAAAGACGTTTGTGCTGAACTTGCTGCTGTGCGCCGTGTGCTCTCGGAGCTCTCACAAACCCTCAGAGACATGCATGGACGCGAGCAGGCAGAGACGTCATCCGTGGCAAGTTCCGTCCAGGGCAGCCCCCAACGCCGATCTGGCAGGAACCTGCGCTCCACGGGCAGGGGTGCCCCTGATACCCGTAGAGGGGGCTTGCAATAGCGTCTACCCACGGGCAGCATGCATATCTGGACACTGGTGTTGGGGGGGGAGGAAGTAGGGTGGAGGGGGTGTGTTGGGCTTCACTGGGTGGCGGGTCCATAGGGTGTATGAATCAAATCACATTAACAATACAGCACTTCATTATCATCCAATGACATGTGTGGACATTGATATTTGCGTACGAGGCCTTCATAGGCGTACAGTCCACTATGTGCCTGTACTACACACACACAGTGCCACAGGTCCCCTTTCCGTGTAATAGGCACCATGCGTGGTTGCTAGAAGCATGCATCTATGATGCTCTGTCGGATTGCACGTGCATCCTGTGCCTCATGGACTCCCTGGGGTGCCTCCACATCCCCACCCTCATCATCATCATCTTCAGGTGCATGCAGTACAGCGTCAGGGGGCATGGGCACATTCCTACGTATGCACATGTTGTGCAGCATGACACATGCCATGACCATCTTAGAAACCCTCTCATGGCTGTACATGAGTGCCCCGCCAGACCTGCTGAGGCTGCGGAAACGAGCCTTCAGTAGGCCGAATGCCTGTTCAATGACCACACGGCTACGTGAGTGGGCATGGTTGTAGTCCTCCTCATGCTGGTTCTGTGGGTTCCGGATTGGTGTAAGGAGCCATCTCTTCAGTGGATACCCGGCATCACCTGTATGGGACGAATAAAGGGTGTCAGTGGAATGATAGTGCTAAGTAGCCCCCCCCCCCTCCTGCAAGGTCATTGACGCATCAAATGGGCCACGATGTCATGCATGGAATGAGACTCACCGAGTAGCCAGGATCTGTGCCCTGCGTGTCGCTCCATGTAGCGTGGTATTCTTGTGTTCCTCAGGACCATAGAATCATGGGTAGATCCTGGAAATCTGGCACAACAATGCGTAAAGATCTTGTTGGAGTCACACACCATTTGCACATTGATTGAATGAAATTGTTTCCGGTTGCGGTACTGGACCTCCATGGCATGTGGGACAACCAATTCAACATGGGTGCAGTCGATGGCACCAATGCAACCCGGGATGCCGCCAAGTGCATGGAATCCCACCTTTGCGTTGGTAATCTCCTGGTACGTGCGTGGTAGTGTGATGTGGTCGTCGGCGTGCTTCAGGAGGGCATCGTGCACTTGGGAGAGTGTCCGTGAGAACAGTGGCTGTGAAATGCCATGCAACTGTCCCACTGTGTGCTGGTAGGTGCCTGTGGCCAGGAAGTGGAGTACAGACACCACCTTCAGTAGGGGTGGGATGGCGGTTGGGCTATCTATCATGCTCACGAGGTCAGCATGTGTCATGTCCACAATGGCGATTATGGTGTCCCGGTCCAAACGGTAGAGGGTGTGGATCTGCTCAGCAGTGAGGTTGAACGGATCAGCTCGGAGGCGTGGGATTGCGGGCCGCCTGCGTGGTGGTAGTGGCAGTGCTTGTGGGCCTTGCTGACCCTGCCTTGCCCTCCTCCTCCTCCTTCTCCTCCGTCTCCCCTGTGCGCCCGGTTGTTGTACCTGTTGTTGTTCGTCGTCTTCTTGTAGTTGTAGCACTTGCAGTGCTATCTGGTGCCCCAGGCCCAACATCGCTAGTCCTGCCGGTAGCATTTTGGAGTGGGAGTGGTTGTGGGAGGGGTTTGGGTCTGCTATATATGTGCTGTCGGCCTGTATGGCCTCCACCTGTGCTGATTGAATGAATCTGTGGCAGATGCAATCCCTTCTGGCCGAGCACGTCCCGCACGTAAGGCTGCATTTGGCCGCATGGCATCTTGGGATTGGAATCATGTATCAAATCCCGATGGCAGTGTGATGTACTTTGACTGATTTTCATGCTATGCTCCCATTGTTACACATGCTATGATTGCAGCCGCTTACATACCTGTGAAGAGTCAGTGGTATGTAGGGCTCGATCGATGGCCGACCCTCATGCAGCACAGTATCGTACTTCACCGACGGGCGTGGCGTCCCATTTGTGATTGCAGCCAGTTAGCATTATGACACACAGCCGCACTACATTGATGTAATTGTGAATGCAAGCGTTCACAGAAGCCTTTTCGACGTAATGTTGCAAGTGAGGAATTCGAAGGCCAGGATTTTTGGTTGCGAAGTAGCGGTGAGGAGACGCCCACAGGTCTGCCTGGAAATGTAACGTTCTATTGTTGAATGTCCTTGGGACAGGGCCCATAACGAGCAAGCAATGAATGACATGAATTGAATGGGATGCGCAATAGCGTAGTGGACGATAAGGCAGGACGTTCCCAAGTCCATCTAGCTTCACGACACTACAGATCCGGCCAGGAGCACAGTGGTTTTTGCAGACTGCATTACGCACAGACGCGATGGAAGTTTCACATATTATGTGAGTGAATGTTCATGCGTTTTCATTGCGGGATGAGGGAATGATGAATGGATGCATGGACAGATGATTCCATTTAGGGTCTGACATGTACATGTGTTTTTTGATTCAATCCCCTTCCCCTGCGCTATGTGATGCAAGGCTGCCATAGTGGGACTTACGTCTATCTGCCCTTGTCGGATCCTCCCTGTCTCGACGCGCCTTCATACACTTGTGTCTAGGCACGTTACTAATCCCATGTCATGGGTTCTATCTTGACGGACGCATGCACAGTAACCGACGTTGCCAATGGTGTATTAACCTCGATTGGTTTCGTTATGTATCGATACTGATTTAGGGGTGTGTATATTCCTTTGGAGTGGGCTAGCATGCATATGGGTGTGGATTTGGTGTGTTGAATGAAGATAGTGATGCATCATGTGTCATGTAGTGCAATCGGTTAATTTGTGTTTCATTTTGGTGACAGGTATCTCCTGCCCTATTGCAGATGCCATCTGTACGCCACTCCTCCAGATGGTTTTTACTCTCGACACCTGCAGCTTCGGGTGAATCAGTGGAGCAGCATTACGATCTTATGGGACGATCGCCAATGGGCCACATGCCCTTACGCTGTTCTGGTGGCTAGGTGCAACATTTCGGCCTTTCAGCTGGACTAGTGCCTGCCTCATGGGACGGACCTGCGGTTCTTGCCGCTTCCATGTTGCCTTTTGGAACGTTGATGTTGGCCCTGTGTGCCATGATGGTACAGGGCGTCACACAAGTGGAAGCTGGTCAATTATTGCAGATGCAGCCCTCGGTGATGATGGATGTTTTGGTGTTATTTTACAAATTGCTGTGAGGCCTTTGTCATTTGGATGTGCATTTAAATTGTATTCCGATATTTGGCGTGTTGCGTTATTCTTTGCAGGTGATGTGGCGATTTTCGATTTGTGGCGGTATGTATTGCGAGATGATCTGCATTGTGTTCCGCCTTCTGAGTTGAGTTGTGTGGTACAGTACTGGCCGCTTTTGCCTACGTAGCACAGTGTGGTCACGGATAGGGGCTGCCATTGTGACTGTTTACATGATGTGCTGTTCAGGGGCGGGGGATTGGCTTTTGGCCGACTGGTGCCTGTCAGCCAGGTCGATTGATGGTATGATGGGATGTTCAGAATGTGGCTGGTCACAGGTGCCTGTGTTTGCGTGCGTTTGTTGTAGGGGGACTGGGGTCATGTCCATTGGAATAGCTTCTGTATTCATGCCATCTGTGCCCTGCAGCTCCCATCGGCCCCTCTTGGGATGTGCCTGGCTGCTCAGTCACTCTGCCAACTTGTGTGGTACATGCTTCTGCTGATGGTTGGTTTGTTTACTGGCAAGAGTACAGGTCTGGTGCAATCCCCCTCAGGATGCTGTTTTGGATGTTGCCTTGCGCTGGTGGCAAGCGATGGGGGACTACTGTTGTTTTGTGTCATGTGTTCTTGATTTCCATTTTGATGTCTTGTACCTTCACATGCCTGTGCTGCATCAGTACGGCTATGGTGAAATGCCGTACATGGATGCCCACTCACGGGGCGCTTCGAACACCTGCATGCATTTCTACGTTGGCATGCATGGGTGAATTGTAGATTTCACTGGTTGCATGGTGTGAGTACATTGCGCCTGCCAGGAGTTGTGCAATGTGGCCAGGGAGTGGAGTACAGGCACTCAGTGGGCCATTTACGGTTGGTTCACGATGCCGTATTTCTCGCCATGGCGGAATGGTCCATTCCGCCATGCCTGATGGCGTTAGGTACATGTCCGCTAGGGTCGGAATTGGCGTACCGTTGCACCATGGTGGTGTTTGCGGTTTGGCATGGTGCGCGCGCGCGTGCTTAGTGCAGTTAGCGTTGGCGTTCACTACGGTGTCGCTAATGGCTTCGTACTTTGCGGTGACGGGTCATAGTCGCACCGAGCGCTTTTCGATGGCGGTATTGCATTTCCGCCATCGTTTTCCCCTTTCCGCCAGGGTCGTAATGAGGGCCATGGAGCTTTAATTTTGCATGCACCACTTATAACATTTCAAGAAATAGGGCCAAAGCTCCTCCCTTGCCTTGGCTGTTTCCTGTCCATCATTGTTGACATGTTTGCCTCAGGATTCCTGATTGACTGGTATTGTAATGGCAACTTAAAGGGAAGACAACATGATCCTAGAAGGGATAGCAAATGGAACAGTAAAAATATATGGGCTCCATCAAAACCACACAGGTGTTATGGCAAATACTAAAGTGCACCAGCTCTTAAAGATAAAAAAGAAAACATGTCTGGTGCTGAAATGGTTCTTTATTGCTAAAAGCTTTCCTTTTGGAGGCACACCATGCTTGTTGGTGTAATCTCTTATTGCCAGGCCCAGGCCCAGGGGACATTTAACATGGCTCTGCCAGAGACACCACAGGAGAAACATGCAGCCTTCCTTCTAAGCAATTCTCTGCATACAGTGAGAGTAAGTGTGTGGGGCTTGCTTGCCGCGAGGCAAGTGCAGCCGTGGGATCCAGGGGTTACAAGCACATGACTGCAGGAAATTTAGGTAAAGCACATCTCATCACATTCAGCAAAATAAACCCTTACTGGCGGCATCCTATCGAGTACATGTTTGGCTGAAATAAAATTACAAGTACACGAGGGGATGCTAACATGCATGGCAGCTCATTTGCCTCGCACTTCTGTGCACCTTTAAGATTGTGAGTCTACTGATTCTAGCAGTAAAGTCATTGCATTTGGTAATATTAATAGATGGAAGTTATAGAGGAATTTGAATGATAGCGGCATCAGGAAAATCAGGGAATGTTATTTTATGAGTTGTGTTGTAATGTAATATTTGAGCATAAATGCAACTGGCAAGGTACTTTCTGGTGTCATCATTTGGCTTTACTGCTTATTAAATGCAACTCTATGATGATGATGTTTATCTTTTAAAAAGAGCCAAAAGAATGTTATCACTTTCCCAAGCGTTTACACAAAACATAACATGCAACAGACACATGCAGCCTCCATAAGTAGCATTTCTTGTAAAGTCGTGAATTGACGCGATTCACAGATGATGGTTTGAGGGCCACTTTTTTGGAGGCGAGGTGTCCAGGCCTATTTCTTGTCCCATTCCGATCCTGGGCGAGGATTACATTTCAGAAGGTATTTTACTTCAGGGATTTATGTTGCAGTTTCAGTGCAGAGTCCAGGAAAGCAAACAGTGAAATCATTGAGGCAATATCTTGAGATGGCCATAGATAGCAGAGGAGGGCACTGTGAGTCTAGGAGGATATAGTGAGGCAAGAGGGCTGCAGGGTGGCAGGGACGCCGCCGTGGGATGGATGGGGGATTCCTGTAGTGATGCAGGAGGGGTGCAGACTGGCAGGGACACTGCCTTGGGATGGATAGGGGATTCCTGTAGTGATGCAGGAGGGCTGCAGGGCGGCAGGGGCACCACCTTCGGATGGATAGGGGATTCCTGTAGTGAGGCAGGAGGGCTGCAGGACGGCAGGGATGCCGCCGTGGGATGGTTGGGGGATTCCTGTAGTGATGCAGGAGGGGTGCAGACTGGCAGGGACACTGCCTTGGGATGGATAGGGGATTCCTGTAGTGATGCAGGAGGGGTGCAGACTGGCAGGGACACTGCCTTGGGATGGATAGGGGATTCCTGTAGTGAGGCAGGAGTGCTGCAGGGCGGCAGGGACGCCGCCTTGGGATGGATAGGGGATTCCTGAAGTGAGGCAGGAGGGCTGCAGGTCAGCAGGGACGCCTCCTCGGGATGGATAGGGGATTCCTGTATTGAGGCAGGAGGGCTGCAGGGCGGCAGGGGCACCGCCTTGGGATGGATAGGATTCCTGTAGTGAGGCAGGAGGCTGCAGGGTGGCAGGGACACTGCCTTGGGATGGATGGGGGATTCCTGTAGTGAGGCAGGAGTGCTGCAGGGCGGCAGGGACGCCGCCTTGGGATGGATAGGGGATTCCTGAAGTGAGGCAGGAGGGCTGCAGGTCGGCAGGGACGCCTCCTCGGGATGGATAGGGGATTCCTGTATTGAGGCAGGAGGGCTGCAGGGCGGCAGGGGCACCGCCTTGGGATGGATAGGATTCCTGTAGTGAGGCAGGAGGCTGCAGGGTGGCAGGGACACTGCCTTGGGATGGATAGGGGATTCCTGTAGTGATGCAGGAGGGCTGCAGGGCGGCATGGACGCCGCCTTGGGATGATAGGGGATTCCTGTAGTGAGGCAGGAGGGCTTCAGGGCGGCAGGGACACCGCCTTGGGATGGATAGGGGATTCCTGTAGTGAGGCAGGAGGGGTGCAGGGTGGCAGGGACGTCGCCTTGGGATGGATAGGGGATTCCTGTAGTGAGGCAGGAGGGCTGCAGGGCGGCATGGACGCCGCCTTGGGATGGATAGGGGATTCCTGTAGTGAGGCAGGAGCGCTGCAGGGTGGCAGGGACACTGCCTTGGGATGGATAGGGGATTCCTGTAGTGATGCAGGAGGGCTGCAGGGCGGCATGGACGCCGCCTTGGGATGGATAGGGGATTCCTGTAGTGAGGCAGGAGGGGTGCAGGGTGGCAGGGACGCCACCTTGGGATGGATAGGGGATTCCTGTAGTGAGGCAGGAGGGGTGCAGGGTGGCAGGGACACCGCCTTGGGATGGAGAGGCGATTTCTGTAGTGAGGCAGGAAGGCTGCAGGGTCGCCGCCGTGGGATGGTGAGGCGATTTCTGTAGTGAGGCAAGAGGGCTGCAGGGTCGCCGCCTCGGGATGGTGAGGCTATTTCTGTAGTGAGGCAAGAGGGCTGTAGGGTCGCCGCCTTGGGATGGAGAGGCGATTTCTGTAGTGAGGCAAGAGGGCTGCAGGGTGGCAGCGACACCGCCGTGGGATGGATAGGGGATTCCTGTAGTGAGGCAGGAGGGCTGCAGGGCGGCAGGGACACCGCCTTGGGATGGATAGGGGATTCCTGTAGTGAGGCAGGAGGGCTGCAGGTCGGCAGGGACGTCGCCTTGGGATGGATAGGGGATTCCTGTAGTGATGCAGGAGGGCTGCAGGGCGGCAGGGCCACCGCCTTGGGATGTAGAGGCGATTCCTGAGGTAGGGCTGGGACACGGGGTGAAGAAGGAAAGTGTGAGGATCAGGGAGGCCATTCCATAGGCTAAGTGACAGGAGGAGGGGTTACTTGTCAGACCACCAGAGTGGTTGCTAGGATGCAGAGGGCCGTGCTGTGCATCATGGGTGTTGTAGTGCAGTCAATGCACAGCAGAGAACCAGGAAGCATGTATGAGATGGTGAGCATGGCCAAGGGATCATGCTGTGTGAATCTTCGGGAGCATTGCTGCAACTCATTCCTACAGCGTGTATAGTTCTGAATCGTATTGTAAAGCCCAAAAGGGAGAAGCAGGAGGGCGTGTATAATACACGCATTTGTTACAATTTCTGTTGGCTAAGGAATTCTCTTAAACATAAACAGTTTGTTCCCATTGGCAGGCAGTGTACAGTCCAAGACTATTCTACACAAATAGTCAATAAATGCAATTACTATGCAAACGTAAAGTGTTGCTAACTTCACTGGAATTCATTTGAGAATCAACTCAGCGCCTCTATGCCCATGGGTTGCAGCGCGCTATACAAATACTAAAATAAATAAAATAAATAAATTATTAAAGACTATTTATTTGTAATTATTTATTCATTGATTTATAGGGCGCCGAAGCCCGCAGGACTCAGGGCTCACAACCAAAAACACAGTGGACTAACATAAAGGCACAGGACAAAACCGCAGTAAGAACCAGCGCGTCAGGGAAACAGCATTAGTTCAAGGTAGAACTTAAACGATTTTAGATGAATAGAGCAGTCTTCAGTTTCTGAAAAAAGATATTGTATTCCTTTATCAGCCTAAGCTTCAGGGCCAGGGCATTCCAGATCTTAGGGGCCATGATAGGGAAAGCTCTTCCCAAGCAATTTGCGAGAGAGAATTTGGGAAATTTTACCAACGGCAAGGTGGTTGAGCGTAGTTTCCTCAGTGGCTCATAAAGAGAAATCAGGTCCTTAAGGTAGATTGGAGCGGTGCCAAATAGCGCTCTGTGGGTTAGTGCAGCAGCCTTTAATTCTAGCCGAGCGGTAACCGGGAGCCAATGAAGATCTCTCAGGCTATCTGAGATATGCTCTCTTCTAGATTTCTTATCGCAATAATGCAGACTGCATGATTTTTACGGTTTTGCAGAGCAGCAATGTTTTTTTTTTTCATTGACTCCGACTAACAGAGCATTGCCGTAGTCTAATCTAGACAGAATCACAGCATGAGCAACCGAGGAGAAGTTGGGCGCTGACAGGCAGGGGTGTAGGTTTCTCAGCAGACGAAGATAGTATGATCCATTCTTTACCGTCTGATTGATGTAGGCATCTGCACTGAGTAATGGGTCGAGATAGAAGCCCAGGATCTTAACGCTCTTTGAGACCGGGATTGGACAGCCATGGATAGAGAATGATTGATAGAGTGTAATTTTGCTCGAGCATGCTTGGTACCAAAGACCAGCAACTCGGTCTTATCTCCATTTAGACACATCCAGTTCTTACTCATCCAGGTCTCAATGTGGCGATAGGTGGTCTGAAGAAGGTTTGCGTCCTTGGCATAGTCCTCTGATAACTCAAGTACTAGCTGGGTGTCATCAACCTAGTTTGAGAAATACACTCCAAGATCATCCAACATATAACAGAAAGGTTGGATATAAAGGTTGAATAGCAGAGGGGGCATACATGCTCCCTGAGGAACTCCATGAGAAATGGGGGAGAAGAGAGAGGTTGCCTTGCCCCAACACACCCGGGATGTGCGATTCAGAAGGAATGATTTCACCCATAGAATAGAATCAGGGTTGCAATGGCTCTGTTTCTCTAATACAAGCAAAAGTTGATCATGATCGAGGAGATTGAAATCCGCTGATCAGTCCAAAAGAACCAACAAGCCAGAGTGATCAATATCCAAGATTTCCAGCATATGTGTCTGTAATTCTAGCAAAACAGTCTTGGTACCGTGACGAGGTCTGAAAGCAGACTGGCTCGGATGCAAGATATTACATTTATCATCAAATGCTTGCATTTGATTGGTGGCACTATTATCAAGTAGATTAAGGAGGAAGTGGCAGTTGGTAATGGGACGAAGGTTACCTGGGTCATTAGGGTCAAGTCCTGACTTTTTAATCAGAGGGGTGATAGTAGCTTTTTCTTTTATAGAACCAGGTACTTGATTGTTAGAAAAAGAGGAGTTAATAAATCTTGTCAAAAAAGGAGCAAGGATTTCCTTATGATCTAGGATAAGGTTATCTGGAATAGTATTCTCCGAACACTGGGATGGACGAATGGTGGAGAGGGTAGTCATAATATCAGTCAGAGAGGCAGGAGAAAAGCTGAACATACATTCTGACATATCAATAAATAAAGGGGACCAGCGGGGGACAGAGGGGAGTGTGTTTCTCAACCAGGAGTTCAGCCCTGATTTGGTTCCTCTCCTTATCTACCTTACTACCTTAGCATTAAAGGCGCACTGCATGGCAGAACATAGTTGGTCCATGGGGACAATAGCTACGGAAAGGGCACTAGACTTTTCTAAAGATTTAACAATCTGAAAGAGCTTTTTAGAGCAGTTATTAGCTTCCGCAATTTATTTGTTGTAAATGTTTTTTTTTAATGTTTGTGGTTGTCTTTCCTATAGGCTTTCTCTAGAATCTTCCATTGATCTTTATTGTGAGTGGAAGGGCATTTAAGCCATTTAGTCTCGGTCTGATATTTTCCAATTTTCAATTGGCACAGATCTGTGTAAACCAATTTTGATGGGAAGGGTTGTCTCTAACCAGTTTACTCCTAACCCGGGCCACTCTATTCAGCATAAAGAGCATAGACATATTGAAGGTGCCAGTAAGAGTAGAAGGAGAATCCAAGTCAGAAGTGACGGACATAATGCCCTCCAAACAGTCTTTCGAATCTAGCAAGGTAACCTTCGTAATTTTCAGTTTTTTTACAGTTTTCTGCGAGTTGTGTAGTTTATGAAGCGCGGTAGGAATAGAGACTGTGAAAGAGATATGAAAGTTGTCAGATCAAATACATGTAGAGGTGACCAACCGTATTTATGAGGAGATTGTTTGCCACAACCCAATCAAGGCTGTGACCTTTGATGTAAGTGGGAGCAGTATTGAGGACATGAAAATTGGTGTTATTCAGTGCATTTTATAAGGTGGATGCTTGTTTGTCGGTGGCGTCATTACGCCAGCGATTAAAGTCCCCCACCAGCAATGTGGAGCAGATGGGTCTTTGTAATTTATTAAGAAGGTGGAAGAGGTCTTGGTCAATGTTTGCTGTTTCAGCCGGAGGGTGGTAAAACAAAACCAGATAAAGGCAGCTATTCATTGACGGAGTCAATTTGAGGTGAAGAATTTCAGAATCATTAAGTAAGTAAGGAGATTGGAAAAGGTTAAGATGGCTTCTTCCTATAATAGTTACTCCCTCACCCCCTGGCCTGAAAGGCAGTTCTGACAGAAGGTGCTATAACAGTCAGGGGTGGCTAGCTCAATCAGTGGACCACTAGCTCTGTTTAACCATGTTTCTGTGAGACACAGTATGTCATGTACTTTTTCCATGATATAATCATGGATGTTAGTTGCATGTTTAGGGTGTGAACGGGTATTAAGTAAGGCACCGTTAAGATTAGCGATGGCCTTGTTAGTTGTTGCATTCTCGGCAGGAACAGCATGTGGGGTAATCAACAACTAGTCGACAGAGATGCTCTCATTGTTCGTCTTAAGAGGTAATTGTTATGTGAGTATAATAATGGGACCACACAGTTAAAGGTAATACATAACTCTTTTTTTGAGTTATCAACTGCAGCGACCCGCAGCCAGGGATACTTTTCAACTGAACAATTGGAACGTGGAGTCCCAGAATTGCTGGAAACCACATTCCAGGCAATGATGTCACATGTTATGGCAACAGCAACCACCTTATGGATATCTTAAATTTCACACTTAACACTGAATACATTAACACTGAATGTGATAAACTCTAACCTCTAACACCTCCCTTCCTACTCACACACATCACACAAAGCATCTTACATCTTTAATACAGCAGCCCTCTCTTTGTTCCACACAGCTCCCCCCCTGACCAGTACAGATGAACCAAGATCTTTAATCACCTCTTTGGGTTCAGAATATACTGAACACCCTTTCTTGACCTTGGTGGGAAGCTTCACTTTAATCCAATCGCCTGGTATTACCTCTAATTCTCTGCAGCATTTTTTTTAAAATCATATCATGCCTTGGAATGCCAACCACTGACCATCAACTTCTCTCTCACCTTCCCAACATCCACATTCACACAACACGACCTCTCCATCCAACCTGGACACAAGTGAGAATTAGGCTTCCTGCCTCGCAATACTACAAAAGGTGACACCCCCGTGACGTGTGGCGGCAACCTGCACTGGAAAGTCTTTTCCATCACTGTTCGTACCCAATCACCTCCAGTTGCCATATCGATCCTGATAGCATCCATCAATGTCCTGTTAAACCGCTCCACACACCCATTTCCTTGGGGATGATACAAAGTTGTAGTAATTTTTTCAACCCCATATTTCTCCCAAAAATTTTAAATTCCTTGGACACTAATTGTGATCCGTTGTCAGACAGACATTTAGTGGGAAAACCCTCTCTCCAGAATAGGTGTTCCAGAAAACGTATATTACTACTGTAGTGATGTCTTTAAGAACACACACTTCCGGCCATTTAGACAATAAATCCATTACCACTAACAGATACGAGTCTCTCTACCCCCTAATACTAAAAGGCCCTAACAAGTCTATAGCAACCTCATCTCAAGGTACTTTTGGACTCTTCCTCACAACCATGGTTGTCTTTTGTATCCTAAGCCCTTTATCACCTTCACTGCACTCCACGCAACATCTCACTTGCTCCTCTACCTCTTTGTCTACTTCCGGCAACCAGAAATCAGCCCTAACCAATCCTTTGGTCCTTGCCAGACCCAAATGGCCCACATGTGCTAATTTCACTACACCACTTCTCATTGACTCAGGCACCACAGGTTTGTGTCCTCTATGTAGATAATTGCCCCTAACAGCTAATTCATCCCTCACCTTTTCAAATCCCTCCAACTTCCTCTCTCTCTCAGGAACAGAAACCCCAGTTATAAATGACTTCACATCCTGATACAGAAGGTCATGCTTACATGCCAGGTCTCACTCCAACTTCTTCAAACTGGTATGTATTTGAAAAAATTCTCCTGAGTCTTCATCCTCCTGTACAATGCCTTCCTCACTTTCTACTGTTTGCCTGACTGACCTTGACAACGCATCTGCAACCACATTATTCTCCCCCTGTATATGCATTATGACAAATTGTAGACCCTGTAAGTTGCTCACACACTCCGTAATATGCCTGGATACACCGTCTAGACCACCCTTAGAAAATATACTAACTAATGGCTTTTGATCTGTGCAGATAGTAAACTCTCGCCCCCATAAAGATCTTTTAAATTTCTCCACACCCCAGACACATGCTAACGCCACATTCTCTACCACAGAGTATTTGCGCTCAGCCTCCTTAAGTGTCCTTGAAGCAAATGCCACTGTATATAATTCCGAGCCACACTCATGCATGAGAACAACACCCAAACCATAATTACTTGCATTCACAAACAACGTGTTCCTTGACTCCACAAAACTATTCAAAATAGGAGCATTCACTACAGCCTGTTTGATGTCCTTAATTTCCGTCACACATTCCTTATCCCAATCAAAAACAACCCCTTTTCTAGTGAGGTTTCTCATATGTCTTGTCCTGTCCGACAATCCTCTGATGAATTTACCATAAAATTCAACTAAGCCCAGGAAAGACAACACATCACTTTTACTTTTAGGAACCTCCATTTTCTTTATAGCCTCAATGGCACCCTCCTTTGGCTTCACACCATCACCTGAAATTTAGTGTCCCAGGTACACCACCTTGTCTGCACTAAAAGTACATTTTTCACTAGCTATTGTCAAACCAGCTTTCCCCAATATTTCTAAAACTCTCTTCAATCTCTCATCATGCTCACTCTCATTGGTTCCACAAATCAATACATCATCCTGGTAGCAAAGTACCCATGTCTCTCTCCCCAACAGCTGGTACATTACACTCTGAAAAACACTAGTGGCAGACACTAATCCAAACGGCATCCTTTTGCATCTGAATAAACCTGTTAAAGTAATAAAAGCTGTTAAATCTCTAGATTTTTTATGTAAATCTATTTGGTGGTAAGCAGATTTGAGATACAATATTGAGAGTACTTTAGCTCCTGCTACCTCCACCACAACAAAACATCAATCCTGGGTAGTGGAAATTTGTCAGGGATCACCATGCTGTTCAGGTGTCGCAAATCTATACATAATCCGATTGAACCGTTAGACTTCCTGACAACCACAATGGGCTGACCGACTCTGATGACTGCACTTTCTCTATGATCCCTTCATTCTCCATCCTTATTAGTTCCACCTCAACCTCCTTGCGCAGTGCCAACAGCACCGTGCACAATTTCCTACTTTGGGCACTGCACCCTTCTTTAATCTAATTTTTTGTACAAAACCCTTCACACAACCCCGTTTGTCAGAGAATAGTTGTTGTACATCACTTTCAGACTTCACACAAACGCCCTCTACTTCGCAATCTGTACCTTCCACCACCAGTACCTTCCACCACCAGAACCTGTTCAGAATGACTGGAATCCAACTTGATTTTCAGCTCTGCCTGGTCACTCCAAGACAACAGTTCACCCCCTTTGTTGGTGACAAATATACTTGAACAAGCTTTCTTCCCTTTAAATTGTAGTAAAGCTTTGAAACTCCCCAATATTTCAATTGGTAGTCCACCATTTGCGTTTACCCTGACACTTGCCTCCCACAGTCTACAGCAGTTAAATTTGTCTCTCCACATTATCACACTAATCAAAGAGTAATCCGCTTCACTATCAATCAACATTGATACCAGAACTCCTTGAATAGATATCATTGCATACGGTTTAGATTTTCTAACCTTCCCAGAAACTGCATATATTGAGTTCACAACTTCTCTACCCATATTCACATATTCATCTTCCCCATTGTTACAACTCATTTCTTGAACTTGCCCTTCAAAATTATAATTACTGCAACATCGGGCAATATGTCCTTTTCTGCCACAATCACAACACACCATGTGCATGGCAGTACACTCTTTGTCATAGGCCATGTGTGATACACTGAAACATCTTCTTCCAGATCCTCCCTTGGACTCTCTAGATGAACTCCACTGTCGCCCCATATTCTTGTAGTTTCCAGGATTTACCCTACTGGGGTTTTCCTTGCCCCTTCTCCTCACAAATCCACTGATGAGCTGAGTGGACTGTCTTTGCATTCGCTTCGAAACTTTATGTATGGTACCTTCTTCTGGGCTTATTTTGTGATCATTGTCTCCACTTCCTTCAAGTTGAAGTTCTTTATACATTTCTCTGTGTGCTCAACATTTTTGGCAATCTCTATAGCTCTGGCCAACGTGGGATTGTGTACTCTCCACATTTCCTGTCTAACTTTATCATATCATTGCTACATTTAACCATGAGTTGCTCCCTTAAATGCTCTTCACGACAATGGGTAAATTGACACTTGACCGCTAAACCCTTCAGCGCTGCTATGAAGTCCTCAATGCTTTCGCCATCCTTTTGTCCCCCGGTGGCGAATTTGCACCTTTCTAGAATGATGTTCTCTTCCACCTAAAAGTGTTTATCTAACTTGGCCAGAGTGATTTCATACGCTCCTGGCCCTTCAAGACCAACAGTTTCTTTAGTATATCTTGCCCTGCAGGGGCCCAAACAATGAAACAGAAGCGCCTCCTTCCTTTCATTGGAGTAGTTAGCCCCAAACATGGCTAAGGCATACTTTGTGAAATGTTCCCTCCAGTCAGCCCACCTTACTCTGGGTTCACCTGGAGTGGCCATGAAAAACATGGGAGCTGGTACATTAGCCATTTGCCACTTCAGAATATCTGCACTATTCACCACTGACACATGATGCACAGCACTACATTCAGGATGCCTCCCCACAAAGTCTGTCAGTGGGCAAAGTCACAATCACTTCCCAATTGCCAAATTATGTCTCCAGTGCAATGGCTACCAGTGTCCCTGCGCAACTCACTCCTGCCAATACACTCTTGAAACACACTTTAACGCAAGTCAGTGGGCACACCGTCTGCGTTGTCCCCTTTATGGAAGTCCCATCACCAAACAGTGTAATTACGTTAACACGCTCACCGCCACTGCTTTCGATTATACTGGGTGCAGGAAACGTGCTTGAACCTCTGCTCTACACGGCCCGGAAACCCTTCCACCGGACCTTCCCTTCACAATACGACTGCACGGATAAGCATGTTGTGGGGTGCCTTACTCTACAGCGTGGATTAGTGTATCCAGGTTGCTGGGCAACCACGTAATGTCCAGAATTATGTGAACGGCGTTGCATCAAAGATTCTGACAGCTCATCACCAAGTAGGCTCCAGTGCGTCCCTGTGATTTCTAAAGTTGTGGCGCCGTTCCTGGTGCATGCTGCTCGCGCGCGTCTCAACAATCACCATGGAAAACATACACATGAAACATGAATGTCCACACAGCCTCTTGATTTTCGGGAAACCTGTGTCTTGTACCTGAAAACCATGTATACAATTCACCGCCGCCTGGGCCCACGTTCTTCAATCCGTTGTCACTTGGGTGTTCAGCTCCCGTGAACCTCCAGTGCGAAGCTAGCCCACAGCTGGCGGCTTCTGCTTCCGCAACTACAATTTGCCAAGCCCTCCTTCTCCATATGAACGGCTCGCAAAGCCCTTCTCCACTCCTCCGACGGTGCGAGCGGCTTGCCAAGCTGGGTGTCAGTGGTTCATATGGTGAGTTGTTTCTCTGCGGTTCTCGGCTGCCCACAACCAGGCCACTCCGCCGGGGGTCACTACTCGCCAATCCTCGTCGCCAAAAAATGTTATGTGGGTATAATAATGGGACCACACAGTTAAAGGTAATAAATAACTCTTTATTGAGTTATCAACGGCAGCGACCCCCAGCCAGGGATACTTCTCAACTGAACAAGTGGAATGTGGAGTCCCAGAGGTGCTGGAACTCCACATTCCAGGCAAAGATGTCACATGTTATGGCAACAGCAACCACCTATGGATATCTTAAATTGCACACTTAACACTGAATACATTAACAATGAATGTGATAAACTCTAACCTCTAACAATAATCTACAAGGCAGAGCACTTGAGGCTTTGAAGGGATGGTCTAGTAAAAATGTTTATTTAAAAAATAGATAGGCAACATAAAAAAAGAAATACTAGCATTCTCTGTTTTAAAACTTCCTATGTAAAATTTTGAGCTATTCAAGCTCAAAATTCGCAAAAGCAAGCACATAGGCGCATCCATTTTGTGAAATGGAGGCCCTCCTGTGCTGGCTTTTGCGGCACTAATGAAGGAAAAGCCAGCCAGCTGTAGTAAACAAAAGCTACCGCTGGGTGGCTTTCCCTTCATTAGTGCTGTAGGCGGAGGACGTGGACCGGAGACCAGAGCAGGAAAGCTGCAGCTGAATCTCGGTAAGTGCTATTTATTTTTTTTTTAAAAATAAGCACTAGCTGCGTTTTTTTTTTCTAAGTTTTCCGGGCTGGAGGAGCCCGGAAAACTTAGAAATAATACCGCAGCTTTAAAAACGTATTTATGTTTGCGGTCGCTTTTGAAGCGACCGCAAACATAAATACAACATTATTGTGTTGGAAAACGCTGCGGTTTTTCTTTCCGAGTTTCTCAGGCTCCTCCGGCTCGGAGGAGCCTGAGAAACTCGGAAAGAAAAACCGCAGCGTTTTCCAACACAACCGCGTTGTTTGGGCAATCATCCTTACATACGGGTGTAGGATTGGCTAAGGGCAGAGCAGCTGGGGGGGGGGGTCTAATCTCAAAGAGAGATATTTATCCACGGTGACTAGGATACTTCATTTCACTTTCCCTGCCACTCTCCCAACATGTGAAACACCACATCCCTTACACTCCCCAGTTTCTCTTCCCGTCTCCACTCCTTCGCTACTTTTGAGTCTTGCTTTTCAGCAGTCCCCCCTTTTTCCCCAATCTCTTGTTTGTTATGCATTTTGTGCCCTTTCTCCCAGTCTGTGGCACTCTCCTTCCCATCCTCTACCCCAGTCTGCTGTGCTTCCCCTGTCCACCAGTCTCGCCCCTTCTGATCTATTGCTCCCTCTCATCCCATCTCTTCTCTGTCTTTCTCCCAATAAGCTTTCCCCCTTTCACCCCTCAGCTTTCTCCCTTTTCCACTCAGGCTCTCTCCCTCTCTTCACAAGTCTTTCTCCCCCTCCCTCAAGAGGCTTCTGTCTTCTCCCCCAGGCTCTCTCCTTCTCAGGCTCTCTCTTCCCAGGTGTTCTCACTCTCTACCAGTTGTGCGCTCTCCCTCTCTCGCCACAACTGGTTCTTTCTCCCCTAGGTACTCTCTTCTTCTTGGCCATGGTGTGCTCTCTCTCCAAGATGCTCTCCCTCTCTCACCGGAGGTGTGTGCCCTCTCTTTCTTCTGTCGCTCTCCCACTCTACCCCACTGGAGCACTCCCTTTCTTCTGGGGCTGGGATCCATCTCCTACCTAACCTTACCTTGCAGAGGCTCAATGTCCAGTGGGTCCTGATGGGGATTCTGCTCATCATGGCAATGACCAGCATTTGCAAGCCATTTGACAAGTGGTTAGCAGCAGGGCCGGGCATCCTTGGACAGTTCTCCCAGAGGTCTACCCAAGTGTCTCCCTCAGGATCGAGTCCCCTCTCACACTTTACACTCAGCCCCAGACAAAAAAGGACTCGAACTCGCATAGTGTTAAGGCAGCCCTATAGCTCAGGTTTCAGAATGTTGCTGAACCCCTGCAGGAGGATAGATGAGATGGGGTGGGGTGCATGGAAGGTAAAAGATGAAGTGAGCCACAAAGCAGGGTGCGCCGTCCCTTGGCCTAAAGGGGACACTGAGGATGATTTTGAGGCATGGGTTCAACACGACATCAACTACTTCACCTCATTCCAACGTTCATAGTGATAACATCGAAAACAAAAAAGTCGAAAGTCATAATTTCGAGACAAAAAAAGTCTAAAAATAAAAAGTCAAATTTCTTTTTTAATACGTTTTTTATTCGAAATGGGGGGTCCCCCCCAACCCCCTTTTTTAAATGTTTTTTTTATATACTAGAGCCAAAAAATAAACATAAATAAAAAAATAAATAATTCGACTTTTTATTTTTTGACGTTTTGTTTTCGACATTATTGTCTTTCGACATTTTGTTTTCGATATTTTGACTGACCACCCATTCGAACATGTCAACAATTGCTTCCTTCTCTTGTTTCAATTAGTGAGACATTCAGCAGGTCTAAACGATCAACACACAGGTGGTTTGCTATATCACAAAGACTAGCTGCATACAAGTTGATCTGGGGAGCCCTAAAGACAAAACTGGGTATCAACAGTTCAACATTTCTATTGAACAGACTAGATAGTATTAAAGTATGATGGAGACACCACCCTAAACTCACTAGATAAGTGGCTTATTATTCAACATGATCACATCACTGGTACTTTTCATCCGCAACATAACAGATACACCGAAAGGGAAAATAAATACACCAGCCATTTGACCTGTTTTACCTACTGTGTACAGGAATCCAGCGTGTGACTTTTCCAAGGCAAACACAAAAATACTCAGAGAAGACAAGGGACACATTTCTTGAAATGATCAATCATATTTTTTCAGACTTCGTTCATCCAGATTTTGAGAAGGAATGAAATAAGCTGCACATTAGTAGCAGTGAATGGAAATACTTCATTTACTAGAATAATTACAAGTTTAACTCATTCTCGATTGATCCAGAGTTCCCTTGTACACCAAATGTGTTCTGGTTGAAGAACCCATAGCATTCGTGCCTCCTTGGCTTTGGAGCTCGGTCCAGGGCCCAATTCAGAGGTCTGTGTAATAATATAAATGTGTTGTTCCAAGCAGGAACAACACATTTCTTAAACACACCATATTCTGATAAAGAAAGAATGTGGTGTAGGGACCTGAAAGCCTTGGCTTTTGCACGTGGCTTGTTTACAGGCTGACAGCGGTCCTGGAATATCAGGAATGCAAGGTAGGGGCCGCTATGGGATTTTCCTGGCTTCCCTGTGTTAATTAAGGCTTTCCCCAGACTGCAGCACCACTTTTCTAATTTACTGAACGCTTAAGGTCACTTTCATAAATCAGAAAAGTGTCAGTCTTTTAAGAAATACCTGCAGTGGTCCTGCTGCACACAATGCCCTCACAACCAAGGACTTAATCCCCTTTTACAGCTGAAAAGCACAACAGTTCCCCTCCAGTCTTCCCACCCACCGCAGAAGGGGGGTGCTGAAAACTGGAGAGGAGAATGTTGGCTGTGTACACTGCTTGCAGCCTGAGCTCAGAATCCGCCCTTGGACTACTTCACAGGGTCCACCTGGATCCTGACGTCAGAATTGCAGCACCAGCCATCCCACGAAATGCAGAATAAAACTATGACAGCTGCGACTCCCACTCTCTGCACCAAACCAGTCTCTTTTTATCCATACTTTTAATTATTTTCTACAAGAACGATAATGACATTTCTGTAGCTCAAACTTGTTTCCAATTAAACAGCTGCTGCAAAGTCTTTCAATGTGCTCATAGATGCCAATGAAGATTACCCCTGCTAGTTGTGCAGGAAGTATTCATTCCATTAAAGACTAGCAGGCGAGCATTATGCTTCAACTTCTTTTATTCACTCTTCAGCAGTTTCAACTTTAAAAAAATAAGAAAACTGAAAAGGTATCTTTCCTTTCTATCCTTTTCTTTTCTTGTTTAAAACTACCAGAAAACTACAAGTCCCACTGTCTCTGTATCCTTGTAACAATAAGCTTATGACCACTTCCTACTCCTGGACTCCTCTTCTTCTTTTGATGCTATGAACTACATCCTCTCGAACTTGAACAACGAAAGTCCATCCAACGTGGTGAACCCTTTCAACTGATGTCCGCTCTTGATGCGATTCTCGCAGAGTGATGTGTAGCTCTCTTCTTTTGAGTGATGTGTAGCTCTTTTGATCCTCTCCTGCGGAAATTACAAACAACAATATCAGGGTGGAGTCTTTGTACTGTCATTCACAATAGTACAACAGTTTATGCATTTTTACAGTACATATGAGGGTGGGAAATTAATGCTTGCCTCCCAGTCTTTAATAGAATTAATTCTCCCTGCGTAACTAGCAGGGGTAATCTTCCTTCTATGTCAAGACTGGAGGCGAGCATTATGCTTGTTTAAAGCTTCTCTAGAAGAGGTGTCACTATACCTTTGATTGGTTTAAAATAAAACTCTTTAAACGTACAAACGCCAGCCCAGTCAGCCGCTTGCATGATGTCTTGCAGGGTTACGCCTACTGTGAATGTGTCACATGTCGCAGACCGTGGCAAGTATGGGCTCAATGGCGCCTCGGCGGGCATTGAGCTTCCCACCACGTTCCTCTCTCGTAGCTCATTGACGGTCTAGTCTTTCTGGACCGGGCAGCCAATGGTCTTTATCTTTCGATTTCACCCGGAAGACTACGCGTTGCAACCCTTCACGCCAGGTTTTCGGGTGAAACGCTCTGTGTTTTTCTTTCTCTCTGTGTCCTCCGCTACTACTACCTTCTGATCTTCTTTTCTCCGTATTTGTTTAGTTTTTTCCCTGCCTTTGTCAGCCCAGCTCCAGCAGCCTTCTCTGGGTTTCCCCCTCCCTTTCTATTTTTTTCTTTCTCCGCTACGGCTCTTCGCCCTGCATTGGCTCCGTACCACCTCTACCTGAAGGTGACACCCTCATCTTCGCTCCACCTGCCCATAGGGGATTTTTTATGCTGAGAGGCTTTTTTCCCCAATCAGTTTGTTCCGGTAGAGAGGCCCCCCCAGACCTCTCTGGTCTAGGTCAGGGTGGCTTCCTATCGGGGCAGACCTTATCCACCACAGAAGAAGCAAGCCCTGTGGAAGAAGAAGCTCAACCCTCCTGCGGACCTTGAGACTTCAGGTGAGGAGGGGGCTGAGGGGCGGGATCAGGCAGAGGGGTCGAAAGTGCCTAACCCTGACAGAATGCTTTGGACGCCATGGCCCCTCTCACTGAATGTGCACCATATTCCCTCGAGTCGATGCCTGCTAATTGCATCACCTCACGCACCCATCTGGCTATGGTGGTGGTTGCTACTGCTTGGAATGGTTTCCTGCGCGCTATTAGTAATTGTGTAGTGCCTGCTGCTGTACACTCTGCTGTTCTGCTCTCGTACTCTTTGATGCATCTCATGGCGCACCATTTGGAATTATTTGGGAAATAAGGATAATGCACTGAGGAAGAGCCTGTCTTTGTTCTTCTTACTATGGAGAAGTTCACTCTCTCGAATCCAAGGGACGTTTTCTGAATTTCTAGTGCTTTAACATCTGATACTCGCTTGCAGGACACCAGACACAAGAGCATCGCTAGCTTGCCTGACAATTGTTTCAGCGATAGAAATCTGTCTACTGGCCAACTATCCAGTAGCCTCAGTACCACTGTCACGCCCCACAGCTGAGTATATCTCGGCTTTGGAGGCACCTTATATCGCACCTCCCTTATGAGCCTGGTCACCGCTGGATGCTCTCCTGCTGGCATACCCTCTACTGGCAAGTGACCTGCTGAGATGGCTGATCTGTACACTCAAATCGTCCTGAAGGCTTTGCCATCTTGCAATAGTTGCCCTAGACAATTCAGGACCGCTACTATAGGTGCTGAAACGGGATGAAAATGTCTGCCTCTGCATCAGTTTGACCACTTGGCCCAAGCCACGTCGTAGCTCCTCCTAGTGGAGGGGGCCCACAATTCTGCAATGAGCTCCACAGCTTGTGTCGAAATGCCTGGCAACTCCCAGCGTCTCCTGATATTCTGCACGCTATCAGTGGGAGAGTCCCTCTCACTCTCAGAAGGTGAAACGACCCATCTGGGTCCGTGAGCAGTTGCTCCCCTTCTGGGAGCCCTCGTGGAATGTCCACTGCCATTTCCATCAGTGTGGGGAACCACACTTGCGACTTCCACAGAGGAGCTATCAGAATCAGCTCCGCCTTCTATCGCAGACACTTCGCTAGCACTCTGCTCAGCATCGCGAAGGGGGGAAATCCATAATGTACCTGTCCTGCCCATGTGTGTAGGAAAGCGTCTGTGCCCCAAGCGGCTGGGTACAGCCTCCAGCTGAAAAAGCTGCTTGTCTGAGCATTGAGATGTGACGCAAAGAGGTCGGGGTGCACTGGACCCCACCTCTGATTCAGCCGCTGGAAAATCTCTGGGTCTAGCTTCCAGTCGCTGGAATCCATCAGATAGCGAGAGATCCAGTCGGCTACCACATTGAGTTCTCCCGGCAGGTATTCTGCTGTAACTGACGTTCCTGACTGGAGGCAAAAGTGACAGAAGTCTTTCGCCAATTCTGCTAGGAGTTTGGAGCTTGTTCCTCCTAGGTGATTTATGTACCGTACCGCCTATATGTTGTCCATTTTGAGCAGCACGCATGAGCTCACTCTGTCCTTCGTGAATGGCTTAATGGCAAAGGAGCCTGCCAGTAGTTCTAGGCAATTTATGTGCAGACGAAGCTCCTCTTCACTCCGATTTCCTCCGGACTCTAGATACCTGCATCTCGCTCCTCATCCTAGTCGGCTTGCATCCGACTCTATCACTAGGTCTGGCCGGTCTCCAAATATGGCACGACCATTCCAGGCGTCCATATTCTTCAACCACCATTCCAGTTCTGTTATCGAATCCTGGTCCTGGGGTACTCTTTGGTGATATCTCAGACCCTGTGTAGGTGTCTGATATTTAGCCTCTGCAGGGCTCGGCAATGCACTGTTCCCAGGAAAATGGCTTGCATCGATGCTGCTAGCATCCCCACTATCCTCGCTAGACCTCTGATCGACAACTCCTGCTTTCTCAGGCAGTACCTGATTTCCTTCTTGATATCTTTGATTTTTTTGCTTGGCAGTTTGAGGGTCGCTCTCCTGGTGTCTAACACGAAACCCGGAGAAGTCTATTCTTTGAGCCAGTTTAGTCTCTGACTTCTCTCTGTTCACCAAAAATCCCAGAGTGGATAGAAGATCCTGTACCTATAAGGTTTGGTATACTAGCGTCTGCCGATCTTCTGCTAGGAGTAGCAGGTCGTCCAGGTATATAATCAAACGGATCCCTTTCTCCCGGATCGCTGCTGCTACTGGCTTCATCAGCTTGGTAAATTCCCTGGGCACCGAGGCTAGCCCGGGGAAGGCATTGTGCTGAAACGCCACAGCTGCCCGTTCCAGCGGAATGCTAGGAAGGCTCTGAATTCTGCTTGTATTGGCACCATGAGGTAGGCATCTTTCAGATCTATCCTGGTTAGCCAGTCTCTCCCTCTTAGAGTGTCTCTGATCTGGTGTATACCCTCCATCTTCAAATGCAGGTATACTATCCAGCTGTTTAGTTCTCTCAGGTTTATAACCGGTCAAACTTTCTCCTTCCTGTGCACCAAAAACGTAGAGCTGACAAATCTCGGCTTCGTTGTGCACAGTTCTATGGCTCATTTGAGCTGTAGCTGTCGGAGCTCGTGATTCAGCCTCTCTAGTTCTGCTTGCTGCATCCATATTTCTCGTGGCCAGCTCTCTTGAACTGGCTCCTGTATGAATTCTATGTGCAACCCTCTTACTGTTTGCAAGACCCATGCATCACTGGAGAGCTTGTGGCAGCTTTCCCGCCCACTGGAGGGTAGTGTGATTCTCTCACCAGTTGTGAAGCTCTGCCCTCTGCCAGCTCCTCTCCCTCTGCGTCCTCTCGGGAAGCGTCCTCTTGCCGGGAAGAATGTGTCTTGTTGCTTGGACTCCCAGTATTGTGCTCTGGGGTTATGGGGCCTTCTGCCTCCTTGGTAGCGACTGACCGATCGTCCCCTATGACGGCCGGTCCCGGCAAAAACTCTGCCTGGGAAGATTCCGTGTATGGATGCTTGGGCTTTTTCCAGGGAGGTATAGGTGGTCACAAATGTACCCATTTCCTTACCAAAGGTCTCCCCAAGAGGAGTCCTTGGGCTGCATCCCCGGCCTCGTCGGAAGCTAGGTTTCTAAGCTTGGGGTCGATTTTCAGTAGGAGGCCACTCCTTCTCTCCGATGAGATGTCACAATTGGCGTTACCAAGTAGGCACACTGCTCTCTGAATCCAGTTTGCGAGGGCTTCGGGGTTGACCTCCTGCCCGGTGTCCCTGGCCCTTCGGCCAGGTCCATTATTTTCGCCAGAAGCCCTGCAATATCTAGGACCTTCTCCTGACAGCGCTGCCATGATCTATCGATTCTTTTACGAGGACCCTCACTGGTCTTAGAAACAAAAGCCATCATTTTTGGATCTAATTCCGGTGTCTCTGCCACTTTGTCTGGCAGGTCCGGCTGGGCGCATTCCGTTCAAAGGCACTGCCTCACCTCCTTGTTGCCAATCAGAGGCCCTCAGGTTTTGAATGCTGTCAGAATCAAACATGTCGCAATCTTCCTCTGGCTCTTTGTCCAGGTGTTTTTCCTTGCGGTCTCTCTTGCTGCTGGGTTCCACCCATTCTTCCTCCTCTTTCTCTTCTCCTTCGTGAGAGGATCGCTCGTCATCTGCTGGCTCCTCTTCTGAACCTAGGTCATTATTGCCCATATTTGCTTCCCTTGGGAAGAGGGTCTTGAGGCCTGGCACAGCCGATCGATGCATGAATGCTTCTTTGAGCTTTGAAAATTTGTCTGGTGTCCTCTGGGGCCTTGTCAGGTACCCCATATGGTCGACCCGGGGGTCATCAGAGGTCTTCCTCTTGTGGGTCTAGTTACTCCCCTGTATGCCTGAGTAGAGGGTTCTGTGGGCATGCTGTTCTTTTCAGAGGTGCCTTCTCGGGGCTGACTTAGCATGGACCCTAGAGTCTCCAGCCTCTCCTTTAGGGGTTACATCCCCTGCACCACTGCGTCCACCAACAAGCTCCCCAGCACTTGCTTGAAGCTGGAGGCGAGCTCTAGGGATTGCTCCTCTTCGCTCCACTCAAAACCAGACATGTTGACAGTGATATGTGCCTTTCACCTTTACTGTGTCTTGTGCATGCCCACCGCTGCATTGGCTCTTGAGTGCGAGGGCAAGAAGCAGTCTCCTGTCTAGTACGTTAATGCACTAGGCCCTCTTTCTTTAATGTGTATGTCTTCTTTATTATTTTGTATTCTTTTGTGGCTGACACCTGAATATTGGTTTTTTTCTCTTTCAAGTGCTTATTTGTCCTGTTAGCCGCTTTTGGGGCTAAATTCTTTCTTACGCGTACTGTTTGCACTGCAAGCCTGCTTCTGAGGCTGTGGTACGGCTGACAACTGATTCCGCCGCGAGTGCCGGGCAATAATGTCCCCTCTCTCTGAGTGAGAGAATCTTCCGTGTGGCGGGCTTCAATTACGCTTGCTTTCCGTTTAATTAGGAGCTTCTAACTTCACTTCTAGCTTCTCTCTGTAGCGCCGGGCTCCCACTGCTCCATTGCAAGGAGTCATTGACACAACGCGGCTCCCAAGCTCTGCCTCTCTATTGGAGGGGGCCGCCGTGTCGCTTTCCTCCCTGGCCCCACCTGCATGAAAGTGGGGGCCTAAGCACGGCTAGGCTTAGAGGGAGGACGAGCACCTGGGCGTGCCGAAAATGCGACACAGCGCTGGCCTCCCTCAGCCTGCTGCCTTCCGTTCGCTCGAGCGCAACACAGACTATCTCGTTCTCCGAGCCTACGCTGCTCTGCCGCCTCACGCACAACGCTTGCAGTCTATGCTAATTACCCTTCGGTAATACTTATCATATATATATATATATATATATATATTTCTTTACAAAGATACACAGAATTAACACTGTATACATTCACCAAATATCAGTCATCTATTTATCAGTCATCTATTTATGCTCTAGAGTTTCTACTGTTTAAATTATTATCTCTCTGTTATCTAATTCACAAACATGCTTTATCGGGAGTATAGTGCAAGTGTACTTATCTGCTGATGAGCAGGAAAAGAAGAGGAGGAGTCCAGGAGTAGGAAGTGGTCATAACCTGGACTATTGTTACAAGGACTACAGAGACAGTGGGATTTGTAGTTTTCTCGTAGTTTTAAACAAGAAAAGAAAAGGATAGATGGGAAAGTTACCTTTTCAGTTTTCTTAAGTTTTAAAAGTTGAAACTGCTGAAGAGTGAATAAAAGATGTTGAAGCATAATGCTTGCCTTCAGTCTTGACATAGAATATCTGTTACATATCAGCATTCTCGGAATTGACATAATCCAACTAGACATGTAATAGGAGGAGGACTGGGACATACCAGTCAAGGAAGCAGGAACCACTGCCCACAAGGGCCGAGGAAAGATACCGGGCAGGCATGGCCGGAAATAGACCACCCAGTTCTTCAGCACCCTAGCGTTTAACACAGCAAAGCATTCAGCCATCTTAGAACTCAAGAAAGGTCCACCGGGGCTTTGTGCACCTGCACAGCTGGTTCTCACCAACTGCTGAGCGGAGTTCCAGTACCGCTAACTTCGGCCAAGTTTGATTCTCAGTGTTTCTGCATAGCAACAAAGGGGCCTGATTCGAGTTACCGTGTACAATTTGAAAAAGACTTGCATTCTATGGAAAGCGCTAGAGCGAGACAGCACAGGCCATGGACTTTCAAAACCATGATGAGTTTCACATGTTCTAGTTCCCTACAAATAAGTGATTCATGCAATAGACCTGCGGAATCCCAGAAACACATGTGCATGTCCACCTTTGTCGATTTCACATGTCTGTGGATTGATTGATCTGTATGGAAACCATTGTTTGATCCCAGTAAACTACGATGGAGATCAGCAGTCAATTGATAGCACAGAAGTAAATCGTATGCATTATATTGCCTATTTAATATTGACGAGCAGAAAGAAAGTGAAACATTAAACCATGTGTTTTAGAATTTCCTCAACATCCTCCCTCAGTGAGCCACAGACCTTCCGCCGATGCAACTTGATCTCATTTCTTAAAATTCATCTCTATTAAATCAATACCCCTCCTCCTTTCAGCACGACCACCCTTTCATCCGATGACACCAACTTTGGAAAGAAAGCAGAGAAATGTACAAGAGTGCCAACCCGTCAAGATAAGTAGATGAAAGAATCAGAGACTTCCGCGAGTCCAATTTAAAAAAAAAAAATGACGAGAGTTGCTTGGTGGTCGCAGAATGTGAAAAAACACATAGAGAGTGTAAAAGGGAGGGATAATACTTACCTGAGAGCTATTAATAGAATCCCGACTCTCCGTCAGAATTTCCTTGGAGTAATCGACCTTCTGTGGCATTGCTCAGGCGTTTCTTACGAAGCAATATTTACAGCTGAACAGCCACCACAAAAGCAGTGTGCAAGATAAGATTGCAATAGACCTTGTGAAAAAAACCAGGATTGTGATACTAGGCAGCAGACCTGATAAAATCTTCCAACCTGGTGCCAACTGGTATGGTACCAGGTTGGAAGATTTTATCAGGTCTGCTGCCTAGTAACACAATACCAGGTAGTACCATACCAGTTGGCCTTGGATGCCATGGCACACATAGGGGAGTCCGCCCCTAACGCAGATATGCCAATACCAGCCCAGGACATAACCCATATGACCCACCAAGCTAAAATAGGGGTGGGGGTACAGTGATGAGGTTTACAAAATGAAATGAGCGATTGGTCTTTGGACCTTTGCAGTTGTGTCCTACGATCTTCATATTCTTCAAGACATCGAACCACGCATAGCAATGGCACGGGAACAAGGACATTCAAACCAAGATGAGACAGATCTTGTCCTACTTCTACCTGACTCATCAAGTGCTCTAACATTTCAAATTTATCGGAAGGACCCCAGGCACATTAACATCACAGACCTTAGGTTGGGAAGAGATCTGTTCAACAGCTCCATTAACGCATATCCTGAAGCCATCATTAGTCCAATCACTTTGCCACCAGAAGGAAATGTCTAACTTAAGAACCCACGAAGCGGCCTACTATCAGTGAAAATGCATGCATGCATGTTTTGCATATGTGCAGGCATGAGAGAGTGTTTCCGTGTGTGGCAGTAAAAAAAGAAAAAAGAACCATCTGGAAAAGGTCAGTAACTATTCATCTGACACTTGTTCAGCTATCACAAAGGCATCATGTTTCAACTTGAACACTGTTTGGTATGGTCTTCCTCGGGGTCCCATTACTCCCCTGTCTGATAATCCTAGCAACGCAATGAATACAGCAAATGAATGGGGGTTCCACTTCGACCTCTATTATTTGCCCCAGGGAATTCGCCCATTGCATTAGTTTCCTGTATTTTGCTTGGCTGGGGTAGACTCAGTCTCCCTGGATTAGGAGCGTGCTTGTACTATGGAGGGTGTAGCGTGCCCTACCTTCAAACCTCCAACATTCAACATTCCTAACAGAGTGGGCAACTCATGGTGTTGCGTTGTAGTAGTTCCTGTGCATTGATGACTTGAGATGCAAGACCCCATTGTTTTCCTCGCTGTAACTCCAGTGTTGTTTCTGTTTCGCATTATGCAAGTTTTCAGAGGTCCAGTTGGATAAAGGCCTTCAAACGGTGGCCACCTACACCTGTACCTACTTTCTTTGTGCGCATATTTTCAACACTTGCTCGTTTAAATGCTCAATTTCTCTGATCTTCAATATGTGTAATTGTTTCACACAAAAAATGAAAAACTCTCTTTTGTAACCTATGAGATTCTGTACATCCAATGTATGTCAACATCCATGAGGCTTGATGCAGCAACGTACAGCAGTGCTGCAGAATCGGGATTCGTTCCTTCTAGACGGCTGGCCGACACTGAAGAAAACACACGAGTGGTCGTTGACACCTTGTGTGTGTGACACTGTCCACATCCAGTGTCCTTTTTTTCTGAAAAGAACACAGGGATCACGGGCCATTGGCTTTACACATTTGACCCACTGGCCTGCAAAATATCTGGCGGGGAGAAAACCACATCTCTGCGGATTAAGATACAACAACATTGCAACTAAGAAGAAAATGTAGCCTTGGCCGGAGTCCGTGAACAACACACGAGGATACCTCACCCGAGATTTTTTACAATTTGGAAGCGGCTTTCTGAGAAAAAAACATACTTGGATCACCATTTGTAACACTTTGTGAAGCACAAGAAACTAGCTCTTGGAAATTGAATGAAATATGTCAATTCACATCAATCGGAACTTTGTTTTTAGAAACTGTGTTTGTTTGTAATGTATACGTCCTGATGAGGTGCACCAGACGGAAGCTGTATAGACCGTTCTGGCGGCCCGAAACTCGAGTCAACAACACCATAGAGCCTACTCTTCCCAGAGCCGGCTTTAAATTGTGTTTATACAGACAAAATATGGGGATCAATATGTGTCCATGAATAATTATTTTGGAATATCCACCCAATGTCTTATATATGTTTATGAACAAAATATTGTCAAATAGGCATGTTTTGAATAATTAAAATATTAAACCCATATGGATGGGATGTTCTGAGTCACAGAACAAAACTACCAGGATTGCGTTTTTTGTACGAGTGCTTGTTTGCACGTATGGGGATGAATGCGTATGCAAGGAATGATGTGTGAGATGTGATCTTTTTTTGGTTGATGTGATAAAATGCGTGTTCTTGACAATTGGCTTTTTTTATAGATGTGTTATTAACACTTTTTGATATGCTCTTCTGTAAAAGTTTTTTACAATTAAAATATGATTAAATAAACCTGTAAAAAATGAGTTTTGACATGCTGTCTTCTGTCTAAAATATACAATCCTTAAATAGGTTTGTTGTCTTGGAGGCGATTAGGCAAAGTTTTTCACGTATGAATTTATATAAATCAATAATAGGAGTATGTGCAGTTTATCTACGGGTAACTGCAACTTTTTTGTTTGAACATCCATGAGAATGGCACAGCCTATGGCTTCCCAAGGGGTCTGCGCGACTGGCATTTCATATCTCCCAATACCCAGTGTGACCAAGTCTTACTTCTTACCGTGGAGAGACGCTTGGTCTGATACTCACTTGGGGGACTGGCAGAGGAAAGCTCTCGCGTGAGACCTACTGCACTGATTTTGGATAGACGAGGGGGTTGGCAGAGTGACTCAGGGATGCAAGGTGAGGTATGTGAATTAGCCTCCAACCCTCACGCCCTACCCCATTGTATATGATTCAAGGTCCCTACCTGCCTTCATTCCCTAAAAATGTGGGCACATGCCGCCACATCAAGATGAAAAATAGGGCTCCACTCTGCACAATAATGAGCTGTGGTGGAAGGCATGGCGTGACCTGCACACGATGCCAGGTGGCTAAAACGTACACCTCTGCAGTTCTATGCCCAAGCTCAGTGTCGCTTGCGACTCTCGAGTGACCAACGCAGACATCTCAAGCCCCACATTTCATGTATGCGAAATTGTTGATCTTTCATCCCAACAGTTCATTTGCAACAAGCAGGGAGCTGAGGCTGAAAATGAAAATACTCTCACATCACATGACCAAATCGCAGTCTGAGATCTCAATGTCAGCATCCGCGCTCTAATTCAGGACACATCGAGAATGAATGCGTCTGTTCATAAGATTCTTTTATGAGGACACTCACATGTCTGCACTTGGATAAGTTCCTACATTTCAGAGGTCAAAATACCTTAGATAAAAGAATTGCTCTCCAAGCAAACCATTCTAAATGTGCCAAATCAGACTGCAGTCTTGTTCTGTTTTGTATGTATGTGTTTATAATCCATGCATTGAGATCCAACTTTGAAAAAGGAGCAGGGCAAATAGATGTGGACTTCAGTTTGGTTCTGCTTTTGTCACAGCATAATGCAGGCACTATTTCTTTGTTCAAATCCCTGATCCGAATCAGTTCCCAATTGACATCCTGCATTGTGTACCAGATGATACAGGAAGCAACGTGTCCTTAAAAGCCTTCTTATTGGCATCAAGTACCTAGGTACCTCTGGGTTTGGTGCGCTATATAAATGTTCAAATAAGTAAATAAATAAGTACCAACACTTCTGTGGCAGGCTCTTGCCCACAAGGAGTGAGAGCCGGGCTGATGGAAGGAATAGTGATGCCCACGAATCACAAGGAAGCGATGGGCATGCAGCCATGCAGGTGCTCATGCGCCACCTGACAAGCACGACTTCCCAATCCTGTGTGTTCGTGTCCAAGCAATTCCTCTTCCATTCATAAGACATTCTTAGGGGATTCTAACAGGAAAACGAGGGCATCCCTATGTGAGCAATAGGAAAAGTCTACGCTAGGATCCTAGCAGACAGTCGTATAAACCTCCTGAAAGAGTTCCACATCAAACAGTGTGTCTGTTTCATGTATTAGTCTTTATTTGGGCTTCATACATAAACAGAAAAATAAATACTTTCCTTTTTGATAGAACAAAACGTATATCCTTTCAGGACAGGTTGTGAAGATTAAGAGGGTTATTTTTATGAAGTGCTAATTACACGCAGGGGACCGCCAATGTTAGCACTAAGATGCTCTTACGTCCCCTCAATGCAATTTTCCTCAATTGCAAAGTGGAGTGTCAAAAGTGAAGCGTAAAACAGGTGAAATTGTCTTCCTGCCTTGCTTCTTGCATCTGAGTTCCTATGGGATCTGCCTGCTTGTAGCAGGTTTTAAAAACAGGCGGACTCCATAGGAATCAAAGGAGATAATGTTGGATTGGGGTGTAACGTTAAAGGAAGGTGTAAAAGTCTTGAGTCCGGTTTTAACGCCTTCCATTAACGTCATGCCCCATCTTCAATCATTCGTATGATGCAGAGGAGGGGCAGAAAAGCAACGTTCGTTTCTGCCGCCTTCCTTCCTCTCTGCCATACGAATGCTGGAGATCCCTATGGGGTCGGCCAGCTTTATGCAGTAGCATAAAGCAGGTCGACCCCAGAGGGATCGATTGTACATGCTGCCTGCCGTGCTCGCATCATGTACATTTACTATTAAAGGTTGCCCGACATGCTGGCATGCCGGGCAACGTTTATTTGTAATTGGGAACACTGCTTACCATGCACTCACCGAGCCCCTCGGGTTCGGTTCTCTTCATACATGTCAAAATAAATAAATAAATAAAATCATGTCAAGCAGCGTTTACTCACTTTGCAAAGAAGAGTGCAAAAAGTGTAGGGCAAAAGACGGCATACACACTTTTTGCCGCAACTTGCCATGCGCATTTGCACTCCGCGTGAAAATTTGGTGACAGGGACCTGGCTATGGCTGAGTGCAAACGTACCAGGTCCCCAACGCAAATTACTCAATGGAGCAAAATGAGCTCCTATGTGTTTTTCACCTGCATGAAAATCTGGTTCAGGCGTAAAAGCATGTGCTATTTGAAGATGGAGAAGGAATGCACCACCTCCAAATGAAAGGACAATCCCTGGCAGTCTCTAATGTGAGGTGCAAACTGCTTATGGTTTGGTTTTATGCATCCCTTCTACACTCTGGACCTTACAAAATGGCACCCCTCCTTTGGTTCTAACCATATAGCTCAGCCATTTACCATAAAAGATAATATCTGCAATAACTATAGGCAATGTTGCGTCAGTAAAAGCATCCAACAGACTCAGAACCGGTTGGCTATAGCTTAGGTTCAGCAAGAAGCTTCATATCAAATATATACTGCTGGTGACCTATAGCCCTAGAGGAAATATCTAACATTCACATCCGGGGAAGGGCACTCACGCAATCAGGGGGCTCGAAAAGCGGGCAAGAGCACACTGTGTACCGCCCGCTGTTTCCAGCCACCCGAGTCCCATCCCTGGGTGGCTCCATCTTGATTTTTGGGAGACAAAAGGGAGCCTCTCCCTTTTGTCTCCCCATGCCCCCCCCCCCTCAGACTCAGAAACATTTCACACCCTTTCCCCACTCCCTCCCCCACTTAACTGCTGGACATGGTGCTCCTCGCACCCATGGTCGCCACCAAGAAAATGGAAAAGGAACTAAGTCCCATTTACTATGGCTGCGGCCATCTTGACTTGTGTTTTTTTTTTACAGAAGATTAGGCTTGTACAATACACGTGCAGCCCATCATCCATTTAAAAAAAACAGAAATGCAACTATTCGCACCCTGTTGTAGGGGGAGTGGACATGGCCAGTAACGGCCCACCGCCCTCACCAAGGGATCCAGCTGGTGGGCTGTTACCGGCTATGTCCACCCCACGACGCGGGGGGGTTATGTCATAAAAGCAAAGTGTCTGGAGGACCTAGCAGTGAGCACGACCCTAGTGTCTAGGGGCTATTGGCCAATGCACCTCCTGTTGGTATCCTACCCTCTTGGGAGGTTTCATTTGAGTACCTGGCTGAGACCTTATTGAGAAAGGTTTCTAGAGGAAGGCAAGCCCTCTGAAAGCAAGGAAGATTATTATTCTCTTAGAAACCCGCAGACCTCTCTCCGAAGTTCAATTAGTGCCCTCCAACCTAGTGCTGGTCATATATCCCAGCAGACTGAACCCTCAGTGCTCGGATCTGTGCTGAACCTGAAGGTCGCAGGTGTGAAGCACAGCTGGACTGACTCAGCCTGTATCCATCCAATGACTATATAGCCTGCACCATCATATTGACTTGTTATTCCCAGGTCTATGAAATGACAAAAACTCCAGTGGAAAGCGCAATGTAAAAATAAGCTATTTGTTTATTTGAATTTTAATTGCATTGGCCTTCTGAGTAACACTACATTGTGAAGGTTCCGTCAACCCACATCAAGGGTATTTTGGAGGACTGGCATAAAGGGAAAGAGGAACAATCATGGCCTACCCGCAGCTGGCCTTCAATTTAAATATGAGCAAACATAAGGAAAGCTAGTGCACCTGGAGGAAGAGAGAGCGAGCGTATTTTTATTCGCAACAGCATTACCAATATAATACAGTTTTTATTTTTTATTTAAATGTACAGTTCTAATACAAAAACGTTTGTTTCTTCACCAACATCGCAGGGGACAACATAGTAGATAAATATAAAATAAGAAAATTAAGGTAAGATAATGTTTGACATTCCTTTACAGTTCCTTAAAGGAAGTCCACACCTCAAGAATTAAAAAGGACCAAAAGGTTCCCAGTACATGGGGATGAAAAAAGATAAAACAGGCAGAAGTCCAAGGAGGGAAAATGATGTAATACAATACGGAGGAAGAAGCCGTGAAGGAGATGAAAATAAGCAAGGTATGCCACCCCCCAGAAACATACAGAAACTAGGAAACATTTATTGAAATAAAATAAAATAAAAACTGATGCACAGGAGGGGAGTTTGAAATTGCTTAGATATCTAAGATATGTAGACATATCTTATGTATGCTTAGATATGTAGACACTACACACATCTATGACCTGGGATTGTGTTTTGATGAGCCTCGTTCATTAGAAACTAGACACCTGTCTCTGAAAGGAAATAAGACTTGTATTCAATCTTGCTGTTCACACTTTGAAAAATGCCAAGACTCTTCAGCTTTCTTCTTGTAGGGTCTCATCTGGCTTCCAGGTTGGCAACCTGGAAGCAGGGTGAGATGATGCCATGCAGGACAGTTCATTTAATGGCACAACTTTAGGTAAATGTATCATATTCTGCATGGACCGCCCACCCAAATGCTATTAGATGGAGTTCTTCATTCAACTGCTACACATTGTTGAGTTACTCCTCATAATTCAACAATATGTATTAGTTGAATGAAGATAATTCAACAACAAATGCAATAATCAAGTATTATGCAACAATAGAATTTGCTGAGGAGTGAAATCAAGCAAGTTTCAAATCGTTTTTTGAGTGGACTATAAGGAAGTGCATGCGTGCGCAAGATAAACTGATTCTACCCACACATCTCCATATTGTTAGAATCCTGTGCAGTCTCGGGACAAGAATCAGCCACTCGCCGCAAGCATGGTAACCCAACAAACTTGTAAAGACCAAGGAGAAGCACCGCAAGTTGCTAAGGCTGCAATTCATTTAAAGTTTTGGATGCAGTTCTTGCAGATATCACAATCCCAAAATGCCAAGAACAGACGTATGGCACTCCTTATGAGTAGAGCGAGTCTTACAGCGTGGGGTGCTAGCATTGCTTGCTGAATTAGCCTAGATATCCGAAGTGGAGGCCCTGCTTATGCTTCAACTCACTGAACCAGTATTTTATTTTAAGGCTTAAAGCGCAGACATAGCTTGCGAGCAGCAGAGCGTTATACAGAGTGTCAGCAGCCGGCATTTGCCCTGGCATCTTTTAACAATACCACAGTTCTGTGAAGTCTGTGCAACGGTATATGCGTCCATTGGAATTAGTCCTTGGTCAGGTGTTGTTGGAAGAGCCATGTTTTGAGAGTTTTGAAAAATTGTAGAATTGTCGGGGCATTCCGAGCTGACACCGGGATCAAGTTCCAGAGGGAGGGTGCACGGCAAGAGAAGTATTGTTTGCAGAACCTCTCTTTGCGGACAAGTTGTGATTCAAGCCGATTGGCCGATTTGCAGCACGAGTAGCGCGTGCCACCAGATATATGGAGCTTAGCCACCATCTACGCTAGTGTGATACTCATGACTTTATAGATGATACATGCACTCTTGAATAGTATCCTGGCCTGGAGAGGAAGCCAATGAAGTTTGATTGTGATGGGGGTGATTCAGTCAATTTTTTGTGCTCCTGTAATAAGACATGCTGCAGCGTGGTGGTGGGCTACTTTTAGGGGAACCAAGTCAACAGCTGTGATCCCTGTCAGGAGAGCCTTTCCCGCATCGAAGTGTGACGCCACCAGGGCCTGCATAACTGCCTGTAAGTCTTGCAGAGGGATGAAGGGTACCAAGAGGATCCCCTTTGCACTGGCACCAATCTTTCCTTTTTTCCTGAAACCTTCCCTGTTTTCTAAAGGTTCTGGAAACGTACTTCCATTTGTGCCCAGGCGTCAGACACTGGCAGAGCAATTTCTCCGGCACTGCCCTATCGCAGGGCTTCACACGATGGTTCGGTCTGTCCAGCGGAAGAGACTCATTTCATTTGACGCAACATTAAAGGGTTCAGTGAATCCGTAATTTCTTAATTTCTGACCACATAATTGAGTTCAGCACTACATGTGGTGTTCATGCCACAGCGGCTGTAAAAATAGCCCATGCTTTGGAAAATAATTCCTAGTTGAGTTCATGGGAGGTGGGAGTTCATGGGAGGTGTGAAAGGGACATTCAAGATTCTTAGTACGTGTCCACAAATGGGGCCGATCAACGCTTTGTCCTTCGCATTTGCATGATTGTTTCGGTAAACATCTCGAAGAGAAAGGATGTGTATCCGTAACCTCAATTGGAAAATAGGGATTCCGTTCAAGGTGCTATTGAGGGTCGTGGACAGTGGAACAGTACAAGACAATACATGCTTTGCAAGATACCCTGGTCACTAAGGCAAGACCATGTTAGGCTACTGCCTATAAGAGGGCAACAACGGAGGGCATCAGATTGGTGTTGTCATCATAAATTGTCTACAAATTGGTTAGGTGGAGCGTGTACATTCTTTCTAATGTTATCCCTGCAGTTTAGACATAATATTCCAAGGGGAGACCATGATATGATATGATAGGTTATTTATAACCCGCTTAATACCCAGAGGTTTATAAGCGTGGAGCCGGGGATTTAAGTTGCTCCGTCTCGTCTTGCTTCCAACGCAAGCACGTTGCAGTTGAGCTATCCTCCCATGATGCACCAAGAACAGATGTGGGACTATTAGGTAAGTTGTCAAGTCAAGGCCAGCACAGATCTTCAGCTGATAGTGGTGGGGATGTTCGAGTGGATGGGAGGCAGGAGACAGAATGACCTGAATCTTGAGTAGGCAGAGAGAGTTTGGGTGGTGGTGAGATGGCGTTCAGTCTGCAAATGAGGGAGGTGAAGACGGAAAGGATCTGCGTCTGGTGGGTGGGGCTGGGAGGATGGATCGACCTGTGTACTAGAAGGAGGACCTACCAGGCGGCCTATTACCCCAGCCACACTGAAGACTGCAGGGAAAGATGGAGAGGGATCTGGGCAGCGTTAGCGGTCTGCAGGTGATATAACTTAGCCATTTTCTATAGAATTGCAAGCAGTAGCAGGGCGGCGTCATGTAAGGGAGTTTCAGGCTCCCTGCATTGTAAGGACTTATCTGCAGGCTTTCTTAACCATTGATCCTGTTGGCTTCTGTTGTATGTAAGGATGGACACAGAAGCTCTTAAATTCACTCTTTAAATATGTGGGTGTTTAAAGACACTCTTAAAGGTTTGCCACGCACAAATTCCCACTCTCAATAGCTTTCTAAAAACGCCTTTTATTGCTATGGTGACATTTTTGACCAACACAGCATTTGTGTTGCCTGTATCTCCAGCATTCCTCCCCTTTCTGACGCTCCCATATTCTGTTCCCCTTCTTTTTGTCTGCACTAGCAAGTTTGGAGACAAGGCCAGTTGTTGAATGGGTCTGCTTTGGCCTGGGGGAACAGTAGAAAGGAGAATTACTTCCAGGCAGTTTGGGGGAGTCAATGTGATCCAAGGCAGATGATGGGGTGAGGGTGAGGTGTCATAGCGCCACAGGTCAGACGGAGACCGATGACAGCACTGTCTCGAAGTTGACTTCTCATGGACGATCATGTTGAAGACTAATTCGAGTTATTATAGTTACACTAGTGTTCAGGCCTGTGTGCATGGGCCAAAGTGCAGGTTTTCATTGACACAGTAGGACCACGACATATCCTAAGCAAACAGCTCCCTCTAGCAGTGACAACATGCAAAGATATGCAAATTGGCACTGCCTCTATATATCCATAGCTCTCAACTCACCCGCTTTTGGCGGGTGTCACCCGCCTTGAAAGCAGTGGAATCAACCACCAAGTCCCTCATACGCCCATTCACTTGTATGGGCCTCTCACCCGCCAATAAGAAAATCGGGTGTTTTCACCCACCTTGCTGACAAAAAAGGTTGAGAGCTATGTATATCATAAGGTAACAGCTCCCTCTAGCGGTGACAACAGGCGAAGCTACTGCATCGGACAAACATACAGGGACAAACATACATCTGGCCTTTTATTATATTGTTAGATTAGATGGTGGCAAGGGCAGAGGATGCCAGTTGTTAGGAACTCAGCCCTCCGTAGATATGTACCCCTTCCAAGGGAAAGCTAAAACCTCTTTTGATAAAGACTCCTCTGTGAGATTGAAACAGAGGCTAGTCCCATATTACTCTATCGTGGTTCCAGTGAAGGAAAGTCTGCTTAAAGGTATGCAAATTGGGATAAGGGATATTGAGTATTACCTCTGAGTGCCCTTACGGACCTCAACCGTTTTGTGTTTTCCCCCATGCAGTTTGCAACCTGTGTACCAGCAGTGCCATAAAGAAGGCAAATGATATAGGCTGCCTCTGCCCAGGGACGAGAGGCAAACCCCTTTCTAGTTTTACTCATTCATGGAGGTCTCTCTTTCTTGGGGAGTGGAGGGCAGTTCTTTGGTGATTCCCGGAATGTATCTGCATTACCTCTTGATCCACAAGATCTGACACCTGTTTAGACCTTACACTGGTAACGCATCTTAGAAGATTTCTCACTCTCACTACTGCCACTGTTAATATCATGCGCATCACAGGATGTGACAAAATGGTGGACAACCCTGTACTGAAGGATTCTAAAGTACTTATCTGCTATGGGCTGTGCCACGTCTCAATTAAAATAGGGACACCTACCAAACAAGCATTGACAAGGCCAACAGTTTGTGATTTTGTGTAGGCATGGGAAAGGCACTTACCAGGCACAGTCATAGCGATATTAACTGGTCATTGATGGTAGCAGGTGCATACCTAATACTTATTGTCAGGTTCAGTCCTTACCTCTTTACTTCTGTACTCCTTTGCTGGGAAGAGGTAAGGCCTGTCCTTCCAGGTAGCCACAGTACCACCTGGTTACTGCACAATAGGTAAGCACATCGGCTACCCCGTGATCCAGGTCTCAGGTCTGAGGGAAAAAAAACCTGAGGGGGGGGGAAAGCAAGGTCTTGAACAGCAACTCCAAGTATGTCCGCAATCCAGGGTTTGTCTTCAAAGGTTTCACAATCCAGGGTTTGTCTTCACAGGTTTTCACAGTCCAGGATACCTTACAGGATACAGGGAAGAAAACAGCGCCCAAGCAAGGTTCAGGGGCTCCAGTGTAGGGCCAGCAGGGGAGGAAGGCTACTGGCAGATAAGAACAAGGACAGGGAAATAGATTGTTGGAGGAGCGGAACTCCGAAAAAGGGAAAGAGAGAGAGAGAGGGAGAAACTTGGGCGAGGGCTCGGAAGCTCCAGGAAGAGGAACCGGCAGGCCTACAGGAAAGAAAGCAGCACGAACACAGGTGGAGAACAAGAAAGGAATCTGGGGGTTTGCTAAATAAATAGCGAGTGAGCACAAGGGAAACTCTCAAGAAGGCACAATAGCGTTCCACAACAAATTGCAACGCAAAGAACCTTTTGTGAGCGTTCTATTTATTTCCGGGTACAAGGTTGCTGTGGACGTACACGCAATGATGTCAACGCGTGGCATCGGCGTCTGGGCACCATCTTGGATCGGGACAAGAAGTGAACGCATCTCCGAAATGACAGGCGATCGGAGAGACGACAGGCAGGTGGAAGCATGACACTTATACCTAAGCCGAAACTGTTATCTTTGCCAATGCTTGTTTTTAACAGGACATAAGTGTAGGACACGCAGAGTGCGTCTAAATCGAGTGGCTGAAGGAAAACCTGGTAAGGCATTTTTATGACACCAGTAGCATGTTTACAACTCCAATTAAGTAATTTACTCTCAGAAGACTGCTTTAAAAAACAGTGGTAGCCACTTAGAGCTCATATTTTGATGGTAAAGCTTGATCAAAGTGAACTCAAAAAGTTCCAATGAGGTAGTGTCTTAGGCGAGGGCGGGGCATGAACTGGGTGGGAATGGCCACAGGGATTAACATGGGCATGGGCAGTCAATGGGTGGGCATGTAACCAAACACTGCAGGCTGTGTGTCCCTCCTCATATACAATTCCTCCCTGTGTGTACCGTAATATCGTTTGGGCTTATAGGTGTCGCAAGCAACAACTAAAAGCACTCCTTGCTAAAATAGGGCCCTAGAGGGAAGCAAAGATATGTTTGTATGGAAAATGTTCCATTTGGCCAACCTTCTCCTAAGGTCTTGTACATGGTTTTGTACCAGAGACAAGTACTTTACCTGATTAAAAAGGTGGTTTACACACTAGGGTATAAATCCATAACGTTCAGTTAATCTATGACATAAATTAACTGAACGTTCTGGATTTATACCCTTGTGTGTAAGCCACCTTTTTAATCAGGTAAAGTACTTGTCTCTGGTACAAAACCATGTACAAGGCCTTAGGAGAAGGTTGGCCAAACGGAACGTTTTCCATACAAACATATCTCGGAGCGAGCACTGGATTGGCTGACCTGTCCTCAGTGATCGCCTGTCTCATATTATCCTGGGCACTTTCTCCTCCCCTACCTCTGCCTCTACCTGTGGTGTCCCCATGGCACCAACCTCTCTCCCTGGCTCTTTAACGCTTACATTGCTCCACTGGCACACCTCATTTCGACCTTCTCCCCTAACTTCTAGTGTTATGCAGATGACACACAACTCTGTTTCAAACTTCCCTCTGACCCTCTCTTTACTTCTTCCATCATTCCGGACTGCCTATCTGCCATCTAGTCCTGGTGTACCTCCAATGATCTCTGCCTCAATGCCAGCAAGACTGAGATCCTTCCTATTGGAACTCCTTTCTTCCCCTCACTCTGGCTATCCTCTATGGGCTCTCCCCCATCTCCTTCATCCAAAGCTAGAAACCTTGGAGTCATCTCCGACTCCTCTCTTTCCTTCCTCCCTCTCATCCAGGACTTTGCCAAGAAGTCACACTTTCAACTCTTCCTTCTCAAAGGAATTCTCCCCTTTCTCACTTTCCCCCAGAAGCTCAATGTCTCCAGAGCACTCTGGTTCTCTATAGGCTACACTACTGTAACAGCCGTTTCCTGAATCTACCATCTTCCTCTCTACGACCCCTTCAGCTAATCCAGAATATGACAGTAAGACTTATCCTTGGCCTCAATGGGCAGCATCTCTCCAGCCCTAGAAACTCTCTACTGGCTCCCGGTTGCTGCAAGGATCAAACTGAAATCCCTCTGCATCATCCATAAGGCTGTGTGGAGCTGGGGAGCACACTGTCTACATCAACCAAAAAAGAGAGACAAGGCCGGGATAATTTATAGACTACTTGGTTCAGCCCTCTATCTGCCTAGGGACAATCTAAACCTAAGGAACTAAGTGGTCTTTTCGTTCTCTTCTTCTTCACTACATTGTTTAAATGACTAGGGCCATGTACCAAATAGGTCCTGAGTCGCTAATTTTTTAGTTGAATAATATTTTCTTTATTTAATCAACAAGGGGAGAACACATATATTATCAAAATTATGTGTACAAAAATATTACAAACCCTTCTAACATTTCACAAAACAAGACACAATTTAACATGATTTACATACTACATGTTCTAAAATACATCCTAAAAAAGCTTCAAAGTGTAAAACCATCCATAACATATTCGTAAAACACACCCTTCCTACACAAAACTAAAAGCAATAGTGTGGTGTTTTCATGGATCCCTTAATAAGTTGCTAATAAAGTGCAATGCAGTGTTGGTAAAGCAGCGTTGGACATTACCTCTAATTTGAGGATGCCTCACTAGAACAATCTGTTCTTTAAAGTCTCCCTTATTCTGCCTATAGGGGACATAAATCTCAAACTAATAACAACTATCCACACTGTTTATTTTCCAATGTGTGAAACCCAACATGTTTCGTCCATCAAAAAAAAATGTTCTATTGTCTGTAGACTTCCTCAGGGGAACCAACAACAACCTGTGTGAGCTGAAAAAGCATATATAGCTCCTTCTGTTAACTGTTGCCTGTTCAATGAACTAAGTGTTTGGTCTTGTTCTTCACGCTGTGTGAAGTATGGAAACTTGGAGTCCCTACATGTGACCTATAAGGGGGACAACAAGGGATAATGGAGTTGAAGAAAAGAGAAAAACAAGAGAAGGCAATAACCATTCATTTTTAGTTCTGTATTGCCTCCTGCCTAGGGAGTATGTTACTTTTCTCACAAAGGTTTACTGTGTCAAAAGGTATAATTATTTTCCTTTTAACACTTGAATCTGTTTGGTATGAAGTCTTAGTAGACAACACAATCTCTAAAAGCCAGTTTTCAGCTACCAAGAAGGGCGCTGAGGTCCACCTGTAGGGAAACCCAACCAAAAGGTTCCTCAAAAAATACTACAATCTCTAAATAGAGCGAAAGAGAGAAAGAGACACACATACACAAATCAGTCAGGTCGAGTATCTGGCCCAGTGCCATCTCTTCAGTACGCATCCTATATACAACAACAACCACTTGCTGTTTGGTACTCGGTGCATTACCGAGTCCTAATTTGTCAAAATTTAAATATAAGCCCCTTAACACTGTCAATTTAGTCCTCTCTGACAGGCTGTATATTCTATCAGCTATGGGAGAACTAGGAAAGGTGCTGGGTGCTCACAGTATGACAAGTCCCTGTGTGCAAGAAAAATTCTTATGCGCATGAGGCTTTTATCCTATACAATTAAGAAATTAACAAAGTGCTAAGTGCTCGCAGTGCTGCAATTACCTGTGTGCAAAGGAGATTATAATGCACGGAAGGTTTTTGTCTTCTGGGCATCAGGATTCAAGCTGCTATACCACTTGCAGTGTGCCTTTATAGGAGCCGTTGTTATGTAACGTGTTCGGGAATAGGAACATGAGCCCCTGCAAGCAAACGTACAATCTAAGTTCTTCGTTTCTGTTGTCTTTTACAAACAGCATCAATAATGACTATGAACGCTGTATTTCCTAACTTGCTCACCGTAACGTGTGCTTCAAATCCGCATCCAAGTATATCGCTTCTCTCCTGTCACTGCATCATTGCTCGGATCTATGCGACCGCTCTGTCCGTCCTATTGTGTTGTGGCCAGTTCTTCTTCTTCTTCTTCTTAATTATCGGAAGCGTGGGCGGACCCACGCAGGCGCTTCCCCATCCTATAGGATGATGTGCACCGCACCCACTAATTATTATTTGACTCCATTTAAGCTCACAACTCCTCCCACCTCCCCGTCTGTCTCACAAAATCCAACATCACACTACTCCTCCTCCTGCCTCTCTCCCCATCACCTCCCAGTATTATCCTTTCACTCAGCTCAGCCACTCCCAACGCATTCAACCGAACCCTCATCAATTCTCTCTCCGTAACATGTCTTTCACACCTAATCAAAAAATGTCCCACCGTTTCAGGTACCCCACACACCGCACAGTCCCTTGAATCACGCTTCCCTATTCGAAATAGACAGTCGTTCAGCCCCACATGACCTATCCTCAACCGATTCAGCATCACCTCCTCCCCCCTCCTCCATTCTAAACTCCCTGCATCCACCTTCACCGATACTTTCCCACGAACACCGAACATCCACCTGCCCTTCACCCCATTCACCCACCTCTCCTGCCATTCATCCAGGACCCGTCTCATCATCACAGCCTTCACCTCATTCATACTCAAAGGTAATCTCATATCAATCGCTCCCCTCCTCATACCCTCACCCGCCGCCAGATCCACCAACTCATTTCCCAAAATGCCACTGTGGCCAGTTCTGTCTTTCCAGAAGTACTAGACGCTGCTATTCACGTGATGTTCTATGCGTGATGACGTCTGCAGTACATCTCGTACTCGGTTGTTGATTGGTGTCCATCTAACGTGTATGTGTCAGAACTAGGCTTGCGACTGAAACATCCACCCTAAACACCCAAGACGGCGTAACACACCGCAAGACACTGATCATGACTTCGGCGTTCGTCCACCAATCAGCATGTAAATTACCCCATTGAGTACAGCAGGTCATAATCCGACTCGGATGGCATCTCGCATCACGGTATTATGTTTTGGTACAACTTCAATATGCCTGATGTCAGCCAGTCGATTGATTTGATGTACAGTCACGAAAATGTATTGTATCGTTTACCCTTTACTTGTTTCGTTGTATCTGCGCTATGGATATTACCCATGATTACGCTGTATTTAGCATGAGGGTGTTTTTAAAAAAAAATGTACGTGGTGTAAACAGTCATTCCACGAGGTATGCTACAAATGTCCATGGTGATTGCAGCTGCGTTTGTGTCAAAACATACCGACAAACTCGCATGTTCACATCAGAAACCATTCCAGGTGATCATTTGATTCAAAACTATTTCTAATACTTTGGTTAGAAAAATTAACCAGTGTTCCCTAAAGAACATTTTTTTTAGCATCTGCTACTCTATTGTTAGTTTTGACTTGTTGCCATAGGATGGTCCATTTCAGTGTATCACTTGAGTGTTCCATTGTCACAAAATGGGGGATGAGGGGAGCTGTTAAAACCTTATTTTTGATACAACTGCTCGCTAATCTGTTGCTTAGCCTTCCTCTATGTCATCCCAATATAAATTTTGGCACATGGGCACCAAATTGCATACACTATATTAGTTGAGTTACAATTAGTGAATCCTCTTTGTTTCCAAGGTTTTTTGAGTCCAAGGTCTACTTCTTTGGAGCGGATGGTGTATTTACAATTCACACATTCCCCACATGGTGAGTGTCCTGTCAGCTTCGGTAAGCCCCATTTTTCTGTGATGCTTGCCTGTATGCTGTTTTTCAGTGAAATATCATTTTTTCATCAACAGTTCTTTTAGATTTGAGCTACACCTAAACGCGCACAGTGGCTTAGGTACTGGACACTAACCTCCTTTCCTCCTTCCAATATATTCCAATGTATCTTGACTATTTTGGTAATCTGATTGGACCGAGTGTTAAAAGTACTGACAAACACAATATCAGTATTTGTTTCATTCTTATTCCGATATTCCAATAGTGCTTCCCAATTGTTGTTTTTAGCTCTTTTAAAGGCTCTCTTAACTATTTTCTTTGGGTATCCTTTATCCTGTAATTTCAAACTGAGTGCTGTTGCTTCAGATAAAAAAGGTTTGATTCAATGTGCTATTGCGCTTAAGTCGCAAGAACTGCCCAAAAGGTAGGTTCTCTCGGGTGTATCTCGGGTGGCAGCTATTAAAGTTTAACAATGCATTTTGGTCTTTGGGCTTATGGTAAAGGTCTGATTTGCAGAACGTGTTCTTCTTGATCAATCCAGATTGAGATGTCCAGGAACCTGATCACTTTTTTGCTGTGTATAGATGTGAATTTCAAGAACTGATTCTGTTGATTCATCCATTGTTTAAATTCAATAAAAGAATTTTCTGTTCCTTCCCAAATGATGAGAATGTCATCAATAAATCTTAGCCATAACACAATTTGGTCAAAATAAGGATTAGAAGTCTGATAATTGTCTACAACTTGCTCTTACTAAATACTCTCCCTCTAGATCTTTACGTTCTTCCGGTACCAACTCTCTGTGTGTCAAGCGCTTCGCTAAACGGAGGGCTGGTGGCCAATCTCTTTCCTCAGCTGGCTCCCTCTTATGGAGACAGCCTCCCCATTCCTCTTCATCTTGAGCTGGATCTCCTCAAATTATGGAGGCTCCTAGAGACTTTCCTTTTCTCCTCCTCCTTCTCTCCTCCCTCCTCTGCTAATCCCACTGTTGCTGAAATTGGTGGCCAAGGGCTCAACATACTAGAGCATCCAGCAAACGTTGGAGACCTTGATGTGTTTTTGACATTAAAACAAGGTCATCCACATAGTATAGAGCTGCTATTTGTTGTTCACACATCTTAGGAGCATCACTATCAATATCCTCAAATTCCTCGCTCATATCCATGATGAAAAAATTAAAGAGTGCTGAGGCAAGGATGCATCCTTGCCTCAGTCCTCTATATGTTCGTATGAGCGAAGTCAAATCACCCTGCATAGAAATTCTCACTTGTATCTCAGTGTTAATGTGAAGGGCTTCTATCACTATACAAAGATTCTCAGGGCAATCCACTCTTCTCAATTTCACTGCAGTGCAATCTAGACATCAGGGAACCTGCCACTGCCTCCGAATTGGAATCATGGAGAGTAACACTGTTATATTAATTGTGCATAGCCTTGACAAGGGTGTGGGTACCTGGGTATTGAATGGTAATGGTGCAAGAACCTGGTTTACTGAAGGCAGTACCTGGTACTGGTATGCATACCTTGACTTTCGATAAGAAAATCTTCAAATGGTGAGTGCCAGGGCTTTTGATGTCATTACCTACTATAGGGTAGAAAGATATGGTGCATGGTCTGAGTACCAGAGCACATCATGTAAATACCTGAAAAAGTGTGGTACTCTTTGGCTCATGATGGAAATAGCTGGTGATTAGCATTAGTGGCGAGAGTTATGATGACAATGCCTATAGAATATTTAAAGATGACCCAAAACTGTTGGCTTCAACAATACTTGTTCAAAGTGGTGTCTAAAATGTTACGACAGGCATGCAAATAGGCAAATGGGTAATTGCATCTGGCAACCTTTATTTTGCTCATTATAAATAATTGGGTTCTTATATTGCACTTCAAGTCGGAGTCCAGCTTTTAAGTACGGCACCAGGTTTTGAACCTGTGCTGCTCAGCGTTGTTCTTCTTCACAAACAGCACATTGCCCCAGAGCTATCTTCCCGTCCCTAGTATCTGCGACTCCTCTCCCGCTCTCAAATGCTCCTCCACCCAGATCCTCTTCTTTTATCACCACTTTGTGGGTTCCTTCCAACTATGCCACCTTAGTGCTATAGCACACAGGCAGTGTGGCTCTCTCCACCAATGTACTGTCAGTGATATAAGGCTCCAAACTAGTTTGTGTAGCAATAGCTCAAAAGGTACATTTTGTTTTTTTTAAACGCATCAGGATTATTTGATTGTTGAATTTAAAATTATGGTTTGAGACAACCATAAGCTTCTCTGTCAAGTGCCCTATGTTGCAGGACTCCAGCAGTGCAGAAACATATCTCTGAACTTTATTTCTTCATTTGGAGGAACCTCAAATAGTGATGTTTACCTTTTTTGCATGAAAGACAATCAATTATTGTGACCCCCCATAAAACATTCTTTAAGTCCAACACATCAGTTGAACAATATAACAATATCAAATCCCACTCGCTACAACTACATCAAAATCTTCAAAGGGATTCAGAAAACTGTGTTTCCTTAAAATCCGTGTTGTTCGATTTCAAATGTTTGAACATTTGTTTTAGCAGTGCACACATACTTTATTTCTGTTTTGATACACATTTAAATACATTTTCCATTCTGTGCCATAGATGAGAAATCTACAACCTATTTGAAGTGTATCTGTGTTTTTAAAACTGCCATTATGTGGTGTTCTTTCTTAATATAAATCTAAGTACACATATGTTTATAGGCGTTGTAATGCTTCAGCACTTAGCCCTATGGCAGTTTGGATTGCGGCTATAGCAAAGTTCTCAAGGTGTCCCCTGTCTCTAGGGCAGTGGTCTTCAAACTTTTTTGGCGTGGGCCCCTCCTGAGCAAAGCTTGGGCAGGCCGGGCTCCCCCAAAAGTGCCGGATGGACAGTATGTAGAAATCGCTATGAACTTTTGTGTGCCGTCACCGCACCCTACTCCCAGTACAGACCCTGGGCTCTCCCCACCCTACTCCCACCACTATCCCAGTGCTGCCGCCCATCCTGCTCCCACCACAGTCCCATAACACAAGCATACACACATCCATACACATTTAAATAAAAAATAAATCGCCATAAACGTACCTCGCGTGGTTGCTAAAATGCCCCGCTCCATGTTGCTCTGCCCGTATCTGCGAGGAGGCGCAAGAGCACCCCCTCGCACATATATACATGCAGTGCCCCAGCCAGCATTTCCAATGAGCTATGCAAGGCTGGCAAAGCAAAACACCCCCAGCGTTGCATGGCTCAGTGATCATGTGCGGCTGGGGAAATGAACTGTCAAAGGCAAACAGTGTTTCCCTTTGACAGTTCAGCAAGCCCAGGAGCACTCCCTCAGCTGGAAAAAGCAGCTGAGGGAGTGCTCAGTGTTTCACTGGGCTGGCTCCTCGGCTCCTCCATAATGGGTGAGGTGGCCAGTAGGTGGATGCCCCCTCACCCATTATGGATGAGCCGGCAGGCTTGGACTGGCCTATAGGGCAATAGGGCGATGACCGTACCAAAAATGCAAAATGCTAGTGTAGGCCAGTAAAAATGCACCACTTTTTTGGCCAATGTGGGCCAGTTTGAGGAGTTACTTCACTATGCAGCTAGTAGTTTTGACCATTGTTGCTGAATAAATATTCTTTAAATATCACCATTTGTTTACATTGGAACAAAAACAACCCCTTGGGTACTATTCAAACAGTCTGTGACTAAACACTGAATATCCATTTGCAACTGCTGGCCATTTTTTCATTGGTGCCTAAGACCGTTTTATGGTCCAGTCTGACCATGTGAGCTCCCCTTCCCATTTCTTCCCAAAAAAAAGTTTTTTTTTTTTTTTACATTTCATGCTGGGCTCTGGCGCCCCCCCTCCCCCACAGGATGTGGTTGCGCCCCCCTGCGGGGGCACGCCCCACAGTTTGAAGACCTCTGCTCTAGGGTGACCAGATAAAAAAAAAACGGACAGACCAAAGACATAGAAGTAGGAATACCTTAAATATAACTAAAACTGTAGTCCTACTTTTATGTCGCTGGCCTTTTGCAGGGGGGCGGGGATGGGGTGTGCTCACAGGCACACTCCTCTCATTGGAGGAGAGTGCCGGGGAGGGGAAGGGGGAGCAAATGGGGGTATAAAAACCATTTCACACCCCCATTCGCGCAGGAAAAATCAGCACTGTAGCCACCGACCTTGCAAACCCCGGATGGAGTTTTTAAAATTAAAAAAATTCTGGGACCCTGGGACGAAGGGGGATTTCCCCCAGACTGTCCCAGGAAAACCGGTACGTCTGGTCACCCTACTTGTCCCCCACAGATTTTTAATGTCTCCTAAGCCCCTTCCCCGAAGTGCAGGCCCAATATGCAGAGGCATACCAGGATTGTCTAGCAAATGGGGCCTGATGCTAATTTAGTTGGGCCCATTGCACTGGCAAAAATATCTGTAAATACCCACACAGTGCTGCTGAGTGGCCATTTACAGATTTTGGGTGGGCCTTGCCCCTCAGGCACTACCCTGCCTACGCCTCTGCCAATATGCTAGTGCAGGCCCGTTTTTGTGCTCAAAGTGGGCCCGTTTTTAATCCACGGTGGTTGTGGTGTTCTGACTTAATCCTGCAGCATGGTTACGGCAGGATGTTATGGCTGAGGCATTCCAGTGAAGTGCTGGAATGCTCCCGTGTTCTGGGAGAGCCCACTGGACTGGAGCTGTGGGTATGGAAGCCTCCAATGTTTGCTCTATGACCTGAACAATTAACCCACTGAAGCAGAAACCCACGTACTGGAATTATTAAATGATGAGTTACTTCACTGTGCATCTGGTAGTTGGGACCAGTGCTAATGAACTCATATTCTTTAAAATGCACAATTTACAATATATTTTACCAAAACAAACACAAAAATCCCCCTTCGGTACTCCTTAAACAGTGTCTCACAAAAGAACCGAATTGCCGTCCGTCACTGTGGGTGACTTTTTCATTGGTGCCCAAGAAAATCTCATGCCCCAGCGCGACCAATGAGCAGGGCATTGCTACAGGGATGCAGCACATTTCTGCCCAGGCCGAGCCCTTTGCATGAACATCGTCTCATCATTTGATGCGCCGTAGAAGCTGCCAAGTGCAGCTCCTTCAGTGCTCGTCTCATAAAAAAGGCCAACTCGTCTGCCTCCAGACTGAGGGCCTCGGACGGAGCAGACGGGAACCACAGCGCCCGGTGTTGGGTGGCAGGAAACCTGGGAGATAAGGACAAGTGTGTGTGTGGTAGGGTGACCAGACGTCCGGGTTTTCACGGGAAATCACCCTCCGTCCCGGGGTCCCGGAAGTTTTTTCCCGGGGTCCGGGAAGTTTTTTCTTGCATGTTTGGGGGGCTACGGTCATTAAAACGTAATTATTTTTCACAACACTATCAGAATTTTTAACTTGGAGGTTTGGCTCGAACCCCCAACCTCTCAGGTACCAGTAAGAGCACTTATGGTCTGTGCCACAGAGACTGGCTTGGAAATTGTTGTACAGCAAGCCATGTAATATCAATTTGAGCTAACGCTCGTTTTGAATTAACATGCCACGATTTACAGACAAAACTGCACAAATGAGATTATATACAGTTTATAGAAAGGAGAAGTGCTGGAAATATGGTTGGCGGGTGGTTGTGGGGGCGTGTTGGGGGAGGGGCGGTAATTGGTGGGTTGCGAAGGGGTAGTCCCTCTTTTATGTTGTTGGCCGTCCCGGTTTTTTGTTTTGAAAATCTGGTCACCCCTAGTGTGTGGGGACTTGAAACGCTTCTCTCGCCAAATGCCGGTCGTTGCTGCAGTTAGAACAACTAATATTAATCTTAACTTGGATATGCCCAGCGCTGCCAGTTCCAGTCTCAATACTTCTTAGCGCCGCTCCTATTACCAGGTTGAAAGCTGAGCATTTTTCCTGCATCAGAAGGATGAAAGGTTGAGACTGTCCCTAATGCATTTTAACCTGTGACCTACAGCTTGCACGCAGATAGTTGCAGTTGGTGCATTACCAATCAATACTGACAGAGCAGTGGAGATTACCAGATGTTAACGGCCCTGTCACCGGCTGGTAAATGGTAAAGCCCCCCTCCAAGGCGTAAATAGCTTTTAGTGCCCCTCGTTTCTGATCCGCTTGGTTTTCATTCAAGGGAAATTAGCTTTGTGTCTGTCGCGCACACCAAAAAAACGACAAATGGCTGCCATGCGCATGGAAGAAGTGTCCCTTTTCTATGTTCATGGTAGCGGAGAGGACAGGTAGGCAGGTGAGGAACCAGAACAGATGGAGGAGGAAGCAGGTGAGTGGGGATGCTAGATAGATGGGGTCAGGGGTTCAATGAAACCTACATTTCGGGGGGGTTCGCTAACTGTTGATAGGCAGGGCCACTTCAGAAACTGGGCGGGGCAAACTTAGAGGCTCCGCCGCCTCAGTTCTACCCTAAGGGCTGTCTGGCGGTGGGCCCATATATCCCCCTTTCCCCACCATTCCCTCTCCTCCCAACCACCACACTCCCCCACTTCCCACCCTCTACCTGCCAGAATCAGCTCCTCCGCCCAACATTACACATAAGCGCACACATACACACACACCCACACAATTGCACAATTACCATTGGCCATACACTCGCTCATTTACATGCGCACCCAGCCCCTCATACATCATACACTCATTCACACACACTCATTCACACATACATTACATACACACTCCTTGCGCACATGCATACATAATGAGCAAACATGCAACACCCTTTAACACTGCTAGTTTCAGAAAAGGCTTCCCTCGTCTCTCGGCGTAACAAAAAAAAAAGTGCACACATCAGCCCCCTCCCCTCCGATGTGAAAGAACACATAAGAATGCCGTGGAACACTCCTATCAGTGACGCCGGCAGGTGGAGCCGGCCTTCCCCGAAGGCTGGACTCCAAGGCTCCCTGTCTGCGCGTGTCCGGGTCGGCAGGGACCACCCTCAAGTTACCGCTGCGGAGCTCTTGTATTCAAGGGTCGCTCACATCTGCAAACCATTACCAGCATCAGCTGTGGTCACGATCGTAAAGGTAAACCGACTATTCCTAAGGGTCTATTTGGTATACTCATAAACTGTTCAGCTCACATTGCCTCCGCTCCCCTCCCGCCTGCTAGTTTTCGCCAGTCACTCATCCTGCCTGAAATCTACTGTTGCAGCATTCCATGTCACAGTGCTGTGGACTAATGCAACATTTCACCCTGCCTCCACTATGATTCCTCCCACTTTGCCACTCGATACGTGCCCGGGTGATCCCCATCCGAGGCCACAGTCCGCCCAACTAGCGCCATCCTCCAACAAATCTGACCAGTAATGAGACTTTGCCCGTACTGCGCACCGCCCACCATCCATGTAACCAGGTCGCCTCAGTTCCATCCATACACCTCACCCGCTTGTAACATGCACCCGCAGCCCAAACTATCAGGTTTATCACCCACCCTCATGAAGCCTCCAAGCCCAGCGCCCCAAAAGTGTACCTCCATCATACTACAGTCCGTCCCAGTTACTAGTCTTGCACTCCAGAACAATAAGCTTAGCTCCAGAACCCACTATGCCCTGGCCCCCACCCCATCACACCCGCTTTGCAGTCGAGCGAGGAACAGGAGATTAGGTGAACGCTCACGCTTTACCATGATCTCGACAACCAATAGGAACCTATGATACCTAAAACAAGGCCTCTCACACAACCCCACCTGGTCAGTCCTCAAGACACATGTTGCCCATTCCACCAATTGCACCCAGATACTGCCCAAATTACCCAAGCTCACTCAGACTATCCAGTCACCAATCACCAGCTCCCACGAACCCTACCATGAACTTATCACTAGCATCTAACAAGATGGGCTTACCCTCCAATGGTTTGGCTGGGGCCCTGATCAATGCCAGATCAATACCGGCTCACGCCATTGACATGAATGACCTCATCAGCACGCACAAGTTAGACTTCCTAGCTGTTTCAGAAACGTGGCTGCACCCATCTGCAGTCCCAGCACTCTCATTGGCTATGTAGGTGTTGGGGTTGGAGAGCTTGTAGTAACGGAGCAATACTATCCCTTGTGAGATTACGAGAGCTGCGTGTCCCAGCTGCGGGCAGGGAGGGGTGTACGTGTGTCTGATCTAAAGGTGCGATGGAGAAGGAGACTATATAGTGGTCTGACCATGGACAAGGTGTTTTAGCAAGGATGGTTACCTTACAGTTGAGGTCAGCTACGCAGTCGAGTGTGCAGCCCTTAGTGTGGGTGCGTGTCTGGACAGTGTCGCAAGCCAAGGTTGCTAAGTGCGTTGGCTACGGTGGATTTCTGCGAATCCAACATGTCGTTGAGACCCAAATTAAGGCCCCCAAGAGGATAGTACTAGAGGATGGCTTAATGCTAGCTCCCAAGGCCTGAGTGAGATCTTCTTCGAAGGAAAGGATGGCTCCTGGGGGTTGGTAGACAACAAAGATAGTCATGGTATCAGCTTAACAGAAAGGAGGTCACAGTTGCCTGCCATGGGTATGGTGGTGTGTCTGATGGGGATGGCATCTTTGGTGATATTCTGAAGATCGCTATAAACTTGGCTATTCGCATAACTATGAATAGTTCCACTCCCCTGCACTTGCGTGATCTCAACGTCACTTGGCCTACTAAGATCGCTGTCTGTCCTCCCTTCGTTCCCCCTCCCTGCCTCGTCGTACCTTGAAACACCTGTGTATAGGCGCGTTATAAATGCCATATCACATCATCTCATGGTGGGATGCTCTATCTCTCCCTGATCACTGTTTTGTCTTCTTCTTTCTTCCTTTTTGCTTCCACTGAAAGCTTTACATATGTGTAACTGGTTGTCACAGCATCTTGATGTCCCTAGGATTAGTGTGCTTGATAAATAAATACATAAATAAATAAATACATGTTTGGTTGCATCCGTGGGGAGGGGGCTGATGGGCTGATGGGCTGATGGGCTGATGTGTGCATTTCATTTTTGTAAGGCAGTGCAGTGATGCAAGCCTTTCCTGAAACTAGCGGCTTTAACGTTGCCTCTGGGCGATGCCTCTGGGCTGCTTGTGCGCTATATAAATGCAAATAAATAAATAAACATTTTGCTGCGTTTGTGCAAATAAATGTTTCTGCACAAGTGCAGTAACACTTTAAAGCCACTAGTTTTAGGAAAGGCTTCTCTCCCCTCTTTGAGTAACAAAAAGCCCGGCCCAGAAGCTCAAATTTCAGGGAGGCAGGGGTGGGGCTGAAGCCCAGGCAGCTCAATGGCGTTGCGTGCCTGGATGGGGCAGGAATTAGGGGAGCTTGTGTTGGTGCAGGGGTGTGGATTTCAGGGGAGTACGGTGATACAGTGTGCAGCAAACAAAAATGGCGGCTGCGGTACAATGCTGGTGGCCTGCATGGAACGGAGGCATTACCTCATAGTAAAGCCCCCACTCTTTCCCACTTTATTGGCAGACATCTCACCCACAGGTGTGAAAGGTGGTATATAGTATTTGCTGTTTTGTAGCCTGTTAAAATTAGGGTGACCAGACATCCGAGTTTTCCCGGGACAGTCCGGGGAAATCACCGGACGTCCCGGGGTCCCGATAGTTTTTTTATTTTATAAACCCCATCTGGGATTTTGGTCATGGTGCCTTTTTTTGCCAGGGACCCGATTTCGGAATCCCGAAATCAGGTCCCGGCGCACCTCTTCCTGCGCGAATGGGGGTGTAAAATGCTGTTCAAGCTCCCATTTCATCCCCCTTCCCCTCCCCAGCGCTCTCCTCCAATGAGAGGAATGTGCTAACATGTGCAGGTTAGCACACTCCCTCCCCGCCTCCCGCAACGGACCAGCGACATAGAAGTAGGACTAACGTTATATGTGCAATTACTTTAGTCCTACTTCTATGTCAATGGCCCTTCCGGGTTTTTTTTTTCTTCTGAAATCTGGTCACCCTAGTTAAAATACAGGATGTTAGTATCTTAATGGCGAATTTGTTGACCTTGCAAGACTGACGGGCTGCTTCCTCCACCTATAGCTAGATGGCAAACATCAACATATTGGTCTTGCTGGAAATGCTTCAAGGATTATGTGACCATAATTGAAGACTCACACCTTTTACCAGCTCACGTGCCGCCTTTTGCAGCAATTGGAATATCAAATAATGCGACGGGTGCTTAGGTTTAAATGCAGTTTTGAACAGCGCCTAGAAGCAGGAAGCGCTCCTTTTGCTGGAGCCCAATGGGGCTGCAGCTTTAGATCGAGAGCTATGGAGATGACTCTCGGCACCCACTCCATCTTGGGATTGCCCTCTTTTTTTTGCAAGGGGCAAAATCAATGCCCAAGAGGTTAATGCATCAACACAGAATCTTGACAAGTGGCTGGACGAGAAAAGACGCTGGTGATAAGCCAGAGAAATACGGCCAGATTCTCAGAACATTTCTGTGCATTTCACTGGTATCCCAAATTCAACAAGCATTGGCAATGCCAGAAGTTTTGGCTTTTGTGTAGACATGGTAAAAGTATCTGCCATAGTGGTATTAACTGGCCATCGATGCTAGCAGCTGCAAAATGGTGTGTGTACACATAATAGCAGTGCCTGGCAAATGCCCAATACTAATAAAAAAGCCACAACTGTTGGCTTTGCCAATACTTGTTCTTAACAGGACACAGTGGCTGAAGACAGAGCATTTAACACATTTGTATTGCACCAGTAATGGGTTTACAGCTCAAATTAAGTCATTAACTCTCAGAAGAATGCTTAGAAAAAAGATTGGCAGGCACTTCAAGCTCAAAGTTTGATTGTAATGCTTGATAAAGCAAGATCAAAGACATCCGAGGAGAATGTGCTCTGGGCGGAGAGGGGCAAGAACTGAGTGGGAATGGCCATAAAGATTAGCAAGGCCATGGGCAGGTAAATAACTGAACACCTACAAGTTTTGTGTCCATCCTGATGTGCCATTTCTCCCCTCTAATGCAATAGTTTCAGCCTACAGTGGCACCTAATAGCCAAAACTCAAAATGTGATGTGAATTGGAATGTGCAGAAAACGAACACGTGCGCCTGCCATGCATTATATGTTTGAACCACTGCTATCACACTTTCACTTCTATCCTCAATACATGCTTTAATGTGTTTATTTATATCTATTTTCCAATGATGGGCCATTTGGGGTGACACCTCTGTGGAATGTGCTCCCAGCACCCACATGAAGACTACGTGCTATATATTGTCAGGAGACACTCCCAGATATAATGTATGGAAGGAGGCTGGCCAGCACATTTTTTAAGCTGCTGCCGAGTCCCAGTGAAATGGGCAGGTGACCTTTGAAAATAAGGTGACCTTTGCATTTCAAAAACTAGCGCACATAACAAAGAGCATCCTCTGCACTTTTTTTTTTTATTTGTGCTACTTTCTGGGAATTTGTACGCCTTAGTATGGTCTCTATGGGCCTGATTCATGGAATGTTTCACACTTTTCAAAGTGAATTTACACTGCTGAAAAGGGTCTTTGCACTGCCGTCACAAACCCTGATTCATGGAACCATGCAAAGCTGAATTTTTTCTGTGCAAAGTCAGTGCATATGCATTTTTGCAGCACAAAATGACTTTGCACATACTTTGCAATGCAAAAATACACCTTTCACGGTTTCTTGAAACAGGGTTTGTGTCGCCTGTGAAAAGTCACTATGATTAGTGTAAAGAATTCCATGAATCGGGCCCTACGTACTTTAACAGAAGGGGGGGGGGTAGATTAGGCACCCCAAGTAACACTAAAAAATGGTGGCCAGAAAGCTTTGAATTAATCTTAACCACTGGCAATCGCATTGCACAATCCTCCAATCCATTGATTTTCATTTTAGGAGGGGAAAACCCATATCCAAATCAGTTTTGACCCCACCCCCAAAGAGGTAACCCATTCCAAAGTGCTACGTCACATCTTTTCTGCACATGACCACAATAACCCCCGTCTTGTTTTGTCCTCACTGAGCATGTCAGTGGGGTGTAGATTGGGAATTTAGGCACAGCAATCTTGGGAATCGTGCCTGTGAATACTCACCTAACATAGGGTAACTTTGCAACAGCATTCCTAGCGGTCCAGGCTGGACTACTCCCATTGGTGGCAAGTCAAATATTGATTTGCATATGGTTTGTCCCATTCTGTAAAGGTGCCTGCAGACTAATAAATGACTGAATGGAAGCTGCCCAGAGCAATGCCAGAGGTTATGATTAAGCCTTCGAATCATCACATTTTGATGTTTGCAGATCGGCCAGGCCAGCTTTTAATTTAATTACGTATGCAGAGGGAATATGCATTTGAGTGTAGTGGCCAGAAAATCCTTGAAGTGCAGTGTATTTATTGGTATTTATATAGCGCCTTAATCCAAAGCGCTATATGAACTAATTCAGGCAGATCATTGCACACTCTGAGTTTACTGCACCGCTTACCTAATTGATGATACGACTGTTTTTACTTTCAAAATCGTGTTCTCTGTTTTGCTGGTTGGTCTATCTGCTAACAATGCCGCAACACGCTCTTAAGAGTCCACAAGGGGATATCGATCACTATACAAAACACCAGAATAAATACCTTGAGCTGTATAAATCTGGGTACAGCTCAGGCAGCATGTCTGCGGACAGCAGACGCGCCGTCATTCATTGGACAATGCACAAGCGCCCACCCCGACACACGAGGGAGTACCTCGCAGGCACGTGCCCTTTGCGTCTAGCGACCCCCACATTCTGCCACAGCCTCTTGCGTGGGCATGAACGTCGCATTGTCCGTCCGCTCTCTGGTAACAATCGCCCTGTTGTTTGCCAGACTATGAGGAGAGCACAGATTCACATCAGATAGTTGCATTTTCTCCCATTCTTACTCTGGCTTGAAAACGGGTTTCAGTCATTGGAAATCCGGGCAAATTTAAGTAGATAAGACAGCGACATTTAAAGAAGTATTGTGGTTATGACACAAGGGTCTGTACTATGTACACTTTACCGCGCCTACTCTCAAGCATCTCACCAGGGCCCACTGAAGATGTGTCAGGGGTCGTGTGGCCCCATTGCCAGGGGTGCCGAGGACAGGGGGGCTCCGGGGCCGAGCCCCCACCAGCACAATGAAGTCGGGGCTGAGCCCCCCCCCCCCCCCCGCCGGAGAGAAGTGATGCAGCATCGATGGCCCTTTCCATCGATACTGCATCACTTCTCTCCGGCCGGGTATAATCGCGAAAATGTGCGATTAAGCCCTCCCCTCTAGGACCCATTGGTGTATGGTCCTGGAGGGGAGGGCTTAGGCGCAGCAGTATTCAAACTGTTGGGCGGGCCCCTCTCGTGTGCAGCAGTCTCATGCCCAGTGGGGCGCGCATCCACAGTTTGAAAAGAAAAAAAAAAGAGGATAAATGACCAAAGAATCGGGCTGTTGCTTCATTAACAAGCAGCAGCCCGATCCATGGCCCCTGCCACACATGCTCAGTGCGACAGGGGCCGGGCCTTTGTGAGGTCTCAGGCTCCATTAGGAGCCTATTTATAAAGACAAAAGAAAAAGCACACACCTTCTTTTGCCTTGATGATGGTCATCTCAGCAAAAGAATGTGTGTGCTTTTTTTTGTCTTCATGAATAAGCTCCTAATGGAGCCTGAGGCCCCACAAAGGCCCGGCCTCTGTCCCACTATGGGTGGCGGCAGCAGGGTCGGTTTGCCCCCTGGCCGGGCCGAAATCGTCCCTGGGGAGTAAGGGCCGGTTTCAGGCCATGCTTGGGCCGGTTTGAAAAAAACTATCGGAAAAATTCATTTTTTTCAAATTTATTTTTTCATTTTTTATTCTTCAAAAACCTTTCATCCTTCTTGGGTCGATATAAGTACCAACACAGGTTGGGTGATATTGTATGCATATTTGTTCTATAAAAAAGATCTTAAGGGTAAGTGCTATATAATACCATATTATCATGTGGCCTTGGACGTCTGCTTGGAGTCACAGTATTTTGACAATATGGCTCTATACACACAGATATTAATGATACATATGGTGATCCATTCTTGTATGAAATGTATATCACCTTAGTGAAATCATAACCATATTTTTCGTAGTGTAGTTTACTTAGGAACAATGCTATTTGATGCCATTTTCTATTTTGTCAAGGGGTGAAAGGTCGTGTTTCATCGCTTCCCGGGATGTCACTTTGGTGTGGGGTAAAATTACATCACTTCCGGTGATATCATCAGAGGTCAAGTGTCGTGAGGCGAGGGGTGGGCCACTTTTTTGAGGCGAGGGGTGGGCCACTTTTTTTTGGGTGACCGGGCCTATTTCTTGTCCCAGTCCGACCCTGGGTGGCAGGAGTGGTGTGGAACTGCCCAAGTGTCACAGAAGTGCTAGAAAATATTTGGGCACAGGCACCTACTGTTTTACAAATTAAGCACTTGGTATACACATGCAGTTGCAATTAAATGTTCATTAAAAAAGTATGCCCTCAAGAGTATGCTATCACAGAGAAACGGGGACCCCAAAGCCAGTTCAACTACTCACTCCCAGGTGTGCTACTGAACAGGTAGATGTAAGTCGAGAGCCAACCAACCTCTTTCTCCTATCTGTGCTATTGTACCATACAAATTAGGGGGAGTCGCTCTCCTGCAGCCTCTCTCCCAGTCTTCGATTCTTGATGATTTAATGTTGCAGTCACAAAAAAAAGATTTTTGGGGGGTTCATTTTGTTTACAAAAGTAGTGCATTGCTAAAACCCCCTGCCTGCCCGTTCATTGTCCTTGGAGCATCCCAGGCTCCCTACCCCGAGAGCCACCAACCTTGGGTGCTGTTTTATAACAAATGAAAGACGCAGACAGAACAATAACTGTGTGAGTCAACTGAGAGATGAATGCACTCATGCTCCATTCAGAGAGAGGCTTTGAAAATGTAGCTCTGACAAATCAGAGAATCAGGGGGGAAAAGAAGCACTGCACATCTCCGCTCCCTCTTCATGGGTTTACGGTTGCCACCTGAAAGGTTGCCAGCAGCTAACCTGCCATCCTGTCCCAACTCCATGCCTCGTGTGCTATTCCCTGGTCAACCAAACCCTGTGAACTCATAGGCCGCATACGACCCACAGAAGTCTTTTTGCCGCCCGTCCTGAACGTCTGTTTCTTGCACTAGTGCTATTAACGCGTGCAGCTCCAAGGTATAATATTAACAACCAGTGTTTGTGGCTAAAGGGCCGGCATAAAGTCTCTATTTCAGAGCCAGAGTCAAATGATAAGATGCTTGTGGCAGTATGGAGTTCCAGGCCTCTGCTTGGACGCAGGGTTCTGCAACCTTTAGCTCTGCAGATGTGTTGGACTACAATGCTCATTGGACCCAGCCAGCATAGTCAATGGTGATGGATTATAGGAGTCGTAGTCCAAAACATCTGGAGAGCCACATGTTTAAGACCCCTGGCTTTAAGGAACAGGAAGTAAAAGAATCCATGAAAGTAACAGGAGTATGATGTTCCTGGATCTACATGGGTAGAATAAAAGTAGACTAGAAGAACAGCCTGGGGGCATCAAGTTTATGTAGGATGGAATGGTGGGGGTCTGAGTCACCTGAGGAGACAGGGGTATCTTACATGTCTGAAACCTGATAATCCACTTTACAATAAAAGACAACATGGAGAGAGGTGATGTCTCTTTGTGGCCTGTAAATCTGCTGTGATACCACCAAACTGTACTACCATTACTGCCACTTGGTCTGGCGGTATTACTGCCAGATTACAAGTGATGGTAGGCAGTGTTAGTCCCCATTAATTGGAGTCCATAGGACTCCATGGCGGATTTCAGCGGTATTACTGCTGGTAGTAATTTTGCTGGTGGTAATATCCCAAATTGTTCTATTTTGGGCGGTATGGTGGAGGAAATACCTCCAGCTTCTTGCTGGAGGTTTTTCCCCCACCTTTGCCCTCAAACTCATAGTTGGGCGGTGCGATAATGTGGCTCTATACGGTATTACTAGTGTTGCCAGTCAGAACTCATTTACCTCAGCAATGTATTCAGTTCTCTGTTTTTTGTCCTGACGCTTAAAATGTGCGATTTGCATTACAAGCTGTGTGCCGCAGACTGCTTCCACTCTAAGCGGGGGAGAAGTTAGGACTGTGGGGACTGAGACGGCAGGATTTTTCAACCTTTTGACACAAGGGGCCTTCACTGAGTCTTGTGGGGGCATCACCTCCCACGGGATATGGTACAGTATAATTACCTCATTGCTTTCTATCACTGGTTCCTCTACATCAGCCTCTTGCTGACATAGAATGGCTTATAGCTGTTCAGTGGGCATTCAGTGGTTAAGATCTATGCTGGCCTGCCATCTTGTGATAAACGGCAGCTATTAACCTTAAATTTGTCGCCATTGCAAGTCTCACTTCTCCCACAGCAACAGCAGAGCCCGCTTGCCAGTGCCTGATAATCCCAAAATTCTCTGTAATTTTATGCAAAGCTGCATTTTATTTTTACAAGGTTATTTTACTCACTGAATGCTGATCAAGTGTTTTAAGTCTGGACTTTATTAACTGGGTGCTTGTAATTGCAGCACAAGCACTCTTTACAATCGAAACTAGAGGTGTGTTTACAATGTTGATTGTTCCAAAATACATCTCCTAGTGTGCTGCTTTGGGTCAGGTGGCCCCCTTTAAGCTGTACACAATGATACATTGTCTGGTTGACATACTATGTGATTTGTGTATTTTATAAAGGAAACTAAGACCACTAGAACTCACCACCCCAGAAACTCCCAATCCCACCTTTGGGGGCATTCCTGTGGACATGGGAACACAGAGGAAAGAATGAATAAAAAAGTATTTGCCTTCAAAAGGAAGCTAGACCTTTGCAAAAGAAGAGTTGGAGCTGGGCAAGCCACCTAGCAACATTAAGGTCCAGATTTGATGAATACTTCCCTGAAGTAAATGCTGGCATTAATGACTGGGTGATGCAGACTTTTCTGGCAGAGGAGGTGGTGCATCATCCATTTGATGCCCAGGAAGAGCTGATTGAGGTTCAGTCGGACACTACTCTGCAATCTGAATTTAGGAACATTGCAGTGGGTGAATTTTGACTGAAGGTAATCCTGGAGTATTTACTTTGGCATGGTCTGCTATACAGTCGCTCTTACCCTTTGGGTCTTACTACTTGTGCGAAATAGGCTTTTCAGCATTGGCTTTTTTACTGACTCCTTCATTTTTTGAATAAGGGGTGTTTCAAATGAATGTTGAAAACCCGGAAAGTGGGAGTTTTTAAAACATGGAGACAACCATGGCTACAACATTTAGACGTGAGTGCTTCCATCAGTCCCAAACATCACCTGGGTGCAGGGTGAGCCTGGGTAACTGCTTTTTAACATTGTACACTACTTTACCAGAATTTCTGGTAAACTACCATGTTAAAAGCAGTTAACATTTTTAACCCCAAGTCTGAAACCACACTTGATTGCATTATACTTCAGCCAGGATTGCATTATACTTCAGCCAGGATTGCATTATACTTCAGCAGCACATCTGATGTGTACACTGAAAGGTTTAAGATTAAGCTACACCCCTAACTCTATCTGGTTACCCAGAGGTAACATCTTAGCAAATTTCACTTGTGGCTGGCCAATCTACAGCAGCACTATTGTAAGTCTGAATTGTTGATGTTTTACTGAACTATGGCACCACACACGTCTTGCTTGGTAGTTTTTAATCGGGAAACGTTTTTACTTCTCGTTTCCCTTGAATGGGGAACTTTTTTTTGGTGGTGGTGGTGGTACTCCACCTTGCAGCTGTACCTTCTGTTTAGCAAGCATTTCATTCCCCCATCCTAGTTCTGTTGCTGGACGATTATAGAGCAGTGGAGTAGGGGCAGTGATGTCTTACTGGAATGCAACTCGAAGGCTTAAATCTCCTTCTTTATTGACTTTAGTATATGCAGTGCATGCTAGCCAATGTTTCCACTGTTCTGCGCGCGCCAATACCCGCCCCCCCCCGCGCGCTGTTGCACCAAGTTGGCGACTACATGCACATTTGCGGTCATATATCTGCCAGTGATGTCACTTCCTGTATTTGGGCATCCCCCCCCCCCGGAAAATTCATAAATCGCCTCCCCTGCCTATTGCAAAATGATATTTGATGCCCCCCCCTTGCCTACGACTAGGAAAACCACTCCGAGGCACGGGTGGGGGTGCATAGATAAAGGAACGGAGGGCGCTTTTGAGTAGCTTCAGATTATCACGAAACAGTTTTATTTTCCTCTGCACAGAACAAAGCAAGTCAGTCAGTGGGGAGCTGAAAAACTAAATGTCCACTGAAAAGCTATATGCCTCACTTTTTTTTTAGCAAGATCATAATGTAGCTGAAACCAGAGTAAAAAAGCGACTAGGTGATAAGAACGCTGATGGATTCTGCAAGGCCTGAGGGAGGCTATGACTTAAAGGCACTCCCTCAAAAGAAACCAGTAACGTCGATGCTGAAAAGTGCACATTTAATGCACAGAATTAAATAAGTACTTTGCTTTGTGGTAAGGCTGCTAACATGGGGTGCAGCGTGGGACCCCCTGAGGTTCGAGGCCCATTTCAACTCAAGAAGTGCAAAGGCCCCTGTGCGGTCCCTGCACCACACGCGCCCAACAATACGCGTGTCCCAGCCCACAGTACTTCACACCTGTCTGGGAATGTCAGTGCTTGTATCAGCTCAACAAATAGTCTTCTGTCACGATTCTCTCTAGACGATAGAAAATATACAACAGACAAACACGCATCCATAGTAGTATAAGAATTCAGCCCAGCCTAACACCCACCCCCTGGGTCTGAAAAATCCTTTCCCACTTTCCTCCACTCTTACATCACCCTTGCTCATGCAAGTCTTCCCAGGTTTGGTGACCCTCAGCGGGGGAGGAGGGGGGGTGTCGTACATAGCCGGTAACGACTCGACCTCGGCACAGGCTGTAGGCCATTACCGGTCAAGTACGCATCCACCAACGAAGGGGTGATAGCTATTCGCAACCCTGGGTTTGCACAGGATGCAAATAGTATTTTGTTTTTACTGGATGACAGAAGGATAAGGGGCTTAGTCCCTTTTCCATTTCCATGACGGCTGTGGTCAGGAGGAGCGTTGGGTCCGGAGCACAAAGCTCCTGTCCAGCAGGTAAGTGCAGAGGGAGGGACAGGGTGGGGAAACGGAGCGGGATCTCTTTGGGGGTGGCGATGTGGGGAGGCAACAGGGAGAGGCTCCCTGTTGCCTCCCCACAATCAAGATGGCACCACCCGGGAAGGGCCTTGGGTGGCTGGAAGATGCGGGTGGTACATTACGTGTTCTCGCTCGCATTTCCAGCCAGCTGATTGGCTGGTGCCCTTCCGCAGGTGCTAAGAGACTTGTTGTCAGCCTTCTATTTCTATTGTCAAATGTAAACTGTATTTCGGGCAAAAAGTTGCACTTTTCCATGTCATTTCGGTGGTCAGCCACAACATTTTTGTGCTTGTGTAAAAGACATGCATAGCCCAATTCAAGTTGTGCTGCCCTTTTGTCTTTGATTGAAACAGAAGTTTTACTGGTATCATTTTGTTTTGAAACTACATCACCCCTCGGACCCTGCAGCCCCAGGCATGAGGTACCTACAACAGCTTGGTTCCCAAGCTGCCAAAGTAGAAGGATTGTTACAGCACCCAAAAGCCAGAGTCAGCTAGTGCCAAGAGCTGGGTTGGAGTTGACTCAGGTACCCCTTTGGTCAACCATTATCTTCTCATGGCAACTTCTTCAGGACTTTGTCAGTTTCTGGTAAAGACCCTCTCTTCTGGCAGCCGGGTAACCCCAGTGACAGCCTGAGAGTCTTAAAGCCAGGAAGATGCAATTATTTCGTTTTTGAACTTCCTGCAAATTCACATCAGGAAAGAATGCTATGTCTGGGCACAAGATGCGATAAATAAACTGGGACACAAACTCAGTTCTCTCAGTCGAGAAAAGGCCGATGCAAGGCTTTATATTGCCTGCAGGCAAAGTGACAATAATTGATTTTCAAGACCAAATATGGTTTCCCTCTACTGTCAACGCCCTAGACAACTGCTAGTATTGCCTTACTGCAGGTTGGACCTCGGATCAAATGTACTCACCTCCAGTAATATAATGCAATACAATTATGCTTTATTGGCTTGACTAAGCTGAGTTCTACGCACATATTATGTACATCTACATAGGTGTGCTGGAGATTGTCTGTACGGTCTGGTAGAATATCTTTAATCTTTTGGGTGTCCTATTCTGTCACATGCAGCCAGGTACTGTTTTTTTCTGCTGTGTTACAGTACTCACCCAATAGTATTTGAAACTTTGGTTCATCGTTAGTACACGGGAAGTCTCTGATTTGGTTGAATCATATTGCTGTCTGGGTGTTACGTTTTCGAGTAACTGCTTGTGGTCTGCTCAATTAGCGCTCTTTGAAAATCGCTTACAGACTAGCCTGGGCGGCTTAAAAAGATTTTATCAAAAGTACTGCAGCTTCCGTTTTGATAAATGCATTCAGGAGCTGGAAGCCAAGGTTTATTCTTGCATCTTGCAAGGCAGAGAAATCTGGGGAAGTGTGAGCTGTACAGCCTTGGATCGTATTTTGCATATTTATCTGAGAAAGATCCTAGGTTTGATTTGTAGCACCCTGGGGCTCCCTCTTTCTTTTGAAGTATGGGTTTTAAATATTGGTGTTCGGGCTGAACTTAGGTTCCTCGAATATTTTCCTAAACAATACTCGTGCCCTTTTGGCAAACCCTAACATCATGAATCTTATGGAAGAGTTAGCAAAAGCCGAGTCCTATGCCACGTATCCCTAGTATAAGAAAAGTTCCACATTGTGTAGAACTTGGGGGATACATTTTGACGAACTGAGGATGGGCTTGATGACTAATCAACAGCTGAAAATGATAGTAAGAAGAAGAGATTTTGATCTTGCCATAAACTGCATGAAAAGCCTACACTCACTGGGACACCTAATGGTGGCGCGTCACACTTACCACAAGTATTTCTCTGTGAATTCGATTTGTTCACCGGTGCAGAGACGTATTATGCCTATGGTGCGACTGAAGGCTTTACCATTAAGGACCCGGATGTCGTGGTGGTTCGATAATAAGCTCTGAACTTGTGTTAGTGGGGCTGCAAAGGTATTTAACTCACTTTTTCATTTATTTGGGAAATTCTTTTAGATCCAAGACGCCAGCGGCTGAGAAGATATTGTATTGCCAACAATATTAGGCCTGTCTCTGACACATTGAATTTTGTTCTGTCTTGTGTTGATGATATTTTTGTTAACAATTTATTTTGCCCTCGGTTACATATTTCAACCATAGAGTAAAATAATTGGACAGAGAAGGGCACCCAAAACACATATAGGATGTCCCTAAGTGGGTGGTCGACCGGTTTCTGCAATTACAATAACTAGGTTGCATTCATCAGGACCATCATTAATTATTTTCTCTGTTCTGCGTCAGTACTGAAGACATTGTCATCAACGGTGAGAGTTTTCTCTGTAACTAGGATAAGCTCAATATTTCCAAAAGGGGAAGATAGTGATAAATGACCTACAAACATTAAAATCATTCTTTATCTCTGCTTTGTCTATATCAAAGCAGGGTGTTTCTTTCCCACATTTCCAATCTTCTACAGCAGTACTTCCTTCTGCATATGTTGTTTCTAGAATACAATCCCTGGCAACTTCTAATAGCAATTTAGCACCCATCAGCGCAAGAAGACAGTAAGACCTCACCCGAATTTGACTGGAAAAAATTGATGGATTATACAAGGGCCTCCTTTAAAAGGGTCCTATTCCAAAGCGTAAGTGTGTATGCTGGAGATACAAGTGCCGCCTGGAAATGGCTCCTATTCCCTAGCATAAGTGAATTCACTGGCACTAAAAGCACCACTTCAAAAAAGTATCCTACTCTTTAGCATAACGGGTATGCAGGATCCTGTTCCACAGAGTAAATGAGAACACTGTCCAATAAATCATTGTTACTGACAGCGATGGATCCTGTTTCCTTCCAAAGTTACTGGAGGAAACTGTGAGAAGAACATGACCTCACATGGGAATACATACCACTATTTATTTATACTTTATATTTATTGAAGAACAAGGGTGTCTCTTCGAACAGAAGTGACTTACAAAGTAAACAATAACCAAAGGTGGAGGCAGCCCTTGGGTAAAATGCTGGTTGGCTTTGAATGCAGCGTTCTGGGTGATGAAAGGGTAAGTGTGGACTGGGGAGGGTCTAGGTCATTTGGTCGAATCTAAATGGTCAACAGGACAAATAGTCAACACCAAAAGGTCGACAGGTCAAATGGTCGAATTTGTATTTTTTTGTTTTTTCACATTTTTTTGGGGGGCCCCCCACCCCCTTTTTTTTGCTAAAAACCCCTTTTTTCCCTAAACGAAAACCTAAAAAATATATATATAAATTAAAAAAAATTCAACCATTTGACCTGTCGACCAAATTGTGTCGACCATTTGTTTGTCGACCATTTGTCTGTCACCATTTGACTAGACACCGACTGGGGACCTGTTATAATGACAGAGAGAAGAAGACACCATATACATATTTTCGACATTAAGAGTCTATGGCTAGCAATTACTTAGTTGCCATTTACATAAAGTTGTCCTCAGAGCCACAAACAATAGAGGTGGGCTTAGTGTTAATTAGTTAAGGGGGGACACTGGCAGTTCTTTGAAGTCTCATGATGGCACATCCCCAAACATTACCGGCGGTGAGACCTTGCAAGTGATGAAACTACAGAGGGGAGGGGCACTAAACGTGTTCTATAGAAATTGACCGTAGTGACAGGATTATGATATGATATGATATTTTATTCATATCGCGCTCATACACAAGTGTTTGGGAGTGCGACGAGGCAAGGGAGGGGGATCAAGGGAGGACAAAACAACGATCTTACTAGGCCCAGTGACATTGAGAACATGCAAGTGCAGTGATTACCTAATTGTAATAAATATCCTTTATTTGAAAACTCAAACAAAATTTCTGGTGCAATACGGGATAGTCTGAAGGCCACCAGAGACTACAAAACTATCATACAAACAAACCAGGCCTGTTGTTGCCAACAGGTAACCCTATTTGCACTCTTAGGGGACCAAGTGAGATTTGTCGGTGCAACTGAGAGATGCCACACTAGCTCCACTGAATACACCGTACGGTTTAATCTCTTAAAGTAAAACAACAGATAGTTGGAGAAGTTCACTAGAGGTAACTTTCAAACATATAAAATGCACTGATGTCTAAGTTAAAGCAAATGTATCATTCAAAGACAAAGATAAAACCTGGGTTAACAAAAGTAGCGAAAATTCATACCAAAGATATGTGGTACAAATCGGGAAGTGACATATAACAATTAATCTCAATTTGTAGATATGTCAGTGATATTCTCCAATTAGTTGGTACAGTCTGTCTGATTCTGACCATCAACATAAGAATCTGTTGTGCTTGAACACGTGTACCATGTGTACCATACATACAATACAAATTCAACATAAAACAAATCAAATTATCCAAATAACTTCAAACGTTGTTGTGTAAACAACAACTATGGCCAACGTGTTTCGGATTCTATATCCATCCTCAGGGCTTTGAAGATTTATGTTCCAATCATTTTCAGGATAAAATCAATATATGTTCAGCCGTGCAAGTGAGGAACATGTGAAGAAAATACCAACGCCCATGCTTTGTTTTCTTCAGTAAGTGAAGCACATTCAAAGGGTATCGTTAGAGGGGTGCATGCTTAGTTGCACTCACTCAGAAAAATGTACACCCAAAGAAAGTACTCGGGTAGTTCGCTCGCGAAATATGATTTGCTATTTATAACGCGCTTAATACCCAGAGATTTCTAAGCAGGGACCCGGGGATCGAACCTGTGTTGCTCCATGTTGTCTTGCTTCCAAGGCGAGCACGTTGCCCCAAAGCTATCCTCCCGAGATAGTCTCAAAGAAAGTACTCCATGAGGCCCTTTCTTAAAAGAAAGTGCTCACAAATACTTTGCTTTTTTTTGTATGCTTAGATAAGTACAACTAAGGAATGATTTGTTGTGCACATTTAATGGAGGACAAACAAAGAAAGCACATAGCACATACATGTGTACATGTTTTGTCCACACAAATAAAATACTTACGGCGGTGGGGGGAGGCGGGGCATGCTCTGTTGTACTTCCTGAGATAAGTACATGCTTTGTTGTGCTACGTGAAGTACACACAAAGAAGCTTTGTGGTTCGTGCTTTGTTGAACTCGTTTAGTGCAGTACACACTAAGACCTTGCTCAGGGAGCCCTTGCTGGTTGTACGCACTTAGTGAAATACATACACAAGAAGTACTTCCTGGACTCGTGGCTTGTTGTACTCACTCAGCGAAGGCCACACAAAGAAGGAGCATAGGGTATTCGATATTCTGAGAAGCTGCAAACAAAAATAACTCGTCTTCAGACAAAAGTCAAACTGCTGCCTGTGCACAGGGAGCCCGGTTTATAAGATGACCTCCCTAACGTGAACCTTCAGTTTTAAATGAATTCCCAACCCATCAGAGGGTTTGCAGTTCGGGAAAGCCCGTCCTGGATGTTTGCAGGATCTCTGCTGAGCTGTGTGATATGCAAACACAGGGGCTCGTCTGCCTTTGCCGTCTTCATTCTGGCACTTGTAGAAAGGCCGGGGGGGGGGGCTCTGGGGACAGCTCGACCGACGGATCCCCGCGCGGCGGGAAAGAGAGGCCACGCGCTTGCCCTCTCCTGTTTGCAGTTTAGGCCACGGATGCCATGGAAACAAATAAAGATGCGTTCGTCAGCGCAGAAGCGTTTGGAAAGACAAATATCCGACATCCCAGACAATAGGATGCTTCCTTTAAGTAGGATGCCACCCCATCTGGTTGTCCTATGGGGTGCAAGCCCATGTGCATCTATTTCCACTTCAGCAGATGATGATTAATTCTATATTCACTTTGGATATTTAATTTAGAAGCATTAGCTACAGGGTCTCCGCATTACGCTCTTTGGTCATGAGTCACTTAGCTCAAGGAGTGTGGGTGGAGGGTTACACCGGGCATCCTTTCCATTTAAAGCTGAAAAAAGACATGGGGGTCTCATTATGAGTGTGGGTAAGCTTACCGGCACCCTTGTTTCCGGACTGCCACACTACGAGTCTACATGCAGGGGCCGTCGCCCCCGGCAGGTCTGGCCTGCCAGGCGCAACGGCCCCTGCAGGCAGACTTGTCACGGAAGTACTGGCACCATTAGCAACAGTGCTGGTGCTTCCGAGTCCCCATTCCCTTACAAAATCTGCCGCCTGACTTCCCGTTCCGCCAGGACTTGTAATGTCCCGGTGGTACTGGGAAGTCAGGCAGTGGATTTGGTGTTATGGGGTTGGCAGCAACCTGCCGTTAGCGCCGGCGGGATACTGCCAACCTCGTAATGAGGCCCATGAGCCTCATTACAAGTTTGGTGGTCCGGAAATAAGGGTGCCGGCAGCAACGTACTGGCACCCTTTCCGGACCGCCAAACTAAGAGTCTGCCGGTAGGGGCACAGAACACCTGGCAGGCCTCACCTGCGGGAATTCAGGCCCCTACTGGCAGTGTTGTCACTGAAGGACAGACACTGTTGGCAATGGTGCCAGTGCTTCAGTGACCCCATTCCCATGACACTGTTGGCACCGGGATGTTGGGCGGCGGAAACAGTGCTACAGGTTTGCCGGTGACCCGCCGCCTACCAGCGGGTTTTTCCAGCAACCCCGAAATGAGGGCCAAGAGCATATGACCTGCGCTAATATCTCTTAAAAATCCATTTTATCTATTGAAATATAAAGTTGCAGTGCATACTGCTTTTCTTATGGATCAGCTAAATATTAAGACCCTATCAGATTTTCAGGATAGTCTAATACATATTTTTATTTAAACAAAATATATGATCTAATGAATATTATTCATATCTTTTTTGATCATGCTGAAAAACGGACTGGATTCTACTATTCAGTGGAATGAAGAGTCCAGGTGTAGTTTTGTTTTGAATTATTCTTCTGTAAGGGTGTTCCTTAAGTGCAGTCCTCGGTGCACAGACAATGGGAGGATGTTCATTTGCAAAGTGGCGGAAGCAAGTTTCAGTGCCCAATGGGGGCAGGGGGAGTTTGGCTCCTCATGGATCAATACAGGTCAGTACTTGGAGTATTAAGGGTGAGGTAGCCCTCCCCTAGCTACACCCCTGGACTTGCACCCAAGAGAAGGTTAGTATCAAGAATCCATGCAGAAAACTAGAAACATAGAACCACGCCACATTCCACAATGAAGAAAGACTAGGAGAAATAAAGGAAGCGCTATCAGGAATCCATGGAGACAACTAGAAAGACAATTAGAAACATAGAACCATTCCACATTTCATGATGAAGACAGACTAGGAGAAATAAAGAAAGGGCTCTTAATATCTTGTGATGGGGTGGATGAAAGAGCCTCATGTTGTATTTTCTATGATGTGGGATTTTATTAAATGTACATGTGTAGACTGTGAAAGAGGGGCAAGTTGGCTACCACGCAAGTGAAACCATGGGACGGCCTGGTTGAGAGTTCCAACTGTCTCTCCGGTATTACATATGCCTTGACCAGTGGAAATCGTATTATTTAGGTAGAAAGGTTGAAGAAGATTTTGGAAGTGCAGTAATTGGGCCGGAACAAGACGGAGCAAAGCTCCTGCAAAATATGTTTTGCTGGAGCACTGGGGCCCAGGGGCTAGCCCAAGAAACTCCCCAATTAGTTCCCAATCCCCATCTAATGCACAAAGAGCCCCAGTTTATGAGACACGAATGCAGAAACAGATAAAGCTTCACATCTTCTGAACAAAATGGTAGATATGTGTTGCAACTTAAGTCATTTTTTTTGTTAGGGTGACCAATAAAGAGAGAAGAGTCCAACTTACATTACTTGTTTAAAAGAGTTTCTTACAGAATCACTTTTACAGGCATGTTTGAAATTTAAAATTGTGGGAATTCCTATGCTCCCAGAATACTCTACGCTTTTATGCAAATTGACATCCTTGGATTCTGTGACTAGATATTGAGCATGACCTGGCCTGGTGCCGCACCTCTTGGACCACCCCCCGTCCACACACTACAAGGGAGAGAAGGTTCCCCAAATAATATTTTCCATTTCCAGCACTGGATGTAATACTTTTTAAGTCATGTGCCAAATTCTGAAGGTACCATGTGCACCGAGTGAAATGCTAGTGTAGAAGGGTGATGTGGTACTAGTGCTAGACTCCTGCTATGAGGAGCCTCAATGCAGTCCCGATGATGGCTTGGAGAGGTGAAAACATCCCATCTCGCAGGCCTGTAATATGTAGTTAACGTTACTGTTAGGAAATCACAGTCAACGTGTTGGTGAACCACCGTGTAGGTCATTATTGTAAGGGCTGTTAAGTGTCGAACCCAACATGCCATATTTGGAAAGCTTCACTGGTGAGTGTGGGTCATCTATAAACAGGAACACACTGACAGCAAGCGAGCCATGTGCAAGGCAAGGAATGTCCTGGAGAAAATCCTATGAACAAAAAGACCTCTGCACCCTGAGAACCCTCAACTCGGGACACAGGATCCTCATTACCAGTCAGAGCAGTTTGTTATACAACAACCATCTTGGAGGCATCCAAGAAGGTCAGAGTGCTCCTCTGAACTGTGAAGCACTGCATCAACCCATTGAAAGACCCTGCCATACTGCGATCCGTAGCCAAATGCAACACCATCAACACCCATGCATTAACAAGTCCAAACGTGCCCTTGACATCCCAACCGTGACAACCTGCAATATTCCACGATTTACTGAATTCAGAACATTTGCTCCGGAAGACCTGGCCTCAAGTGCACCACCTATAAAGACAACATCCTTCCTTTCACTGTGATGAAGGTCATCATAGGAGAAGCCCTCACACCACCCCTTCACATCATAAATGTATGCTTCATGCAAGACACCTTCCCAGATGCACAGAAAATGGAACAAAGATCCTGATCCCTGCTAAAGATACCCACTTTCCATCACGACGACCTGGTCACATACTGCTCCCTCACCCATCTACCCTTCCTCTGCATGTCACCATTCATTTGCATGAAAGGATCCAGCAGCACCACCAGCTACAGCACCACCAATCCAGACTCAATCCCGATGCAGCACAGAGACCGCCACCATCCAAGTGATCAACGCTCGCCACATGGTAGACAAAGGCTACTCGTTCTACTTCACGTCCCTGCCACCTTTGACACTGTGGACCATTACTCTCTTCACAACATTCTTTCCACCTGCATGGTCTTCAATGAACCAGTCCAGCAGTGGCTCACCTGATACCTTTCCAACAGTCATCTGGGCACCATCAGATCCCAGCACCATCCAGAAACATGTGGAGTTCCACAACGCACCATCCGGTCCCCTGCCAGCTTCAACCTCTACATTGAACCCCCGAGCAAATTACCAATGCAACTCAGACTGGGCCCCTTCCATCCTAACCTGCACAGAGGACCTGAACGGTACTCACATCCTGCCACTCCTCACCCCCTTGGAGCTCTCTCCTTCCATGCTCCCCATACTCATGCCTGCTACCCCTACACTCTACCTGTAAAACCCTATATGCAGTGCTCTATAGTGCCAGTATGCTTTCTATTGGTTTGAAAGAGACACCTGGGAGTATAGTAGCCATAGGAAAGAGTGCACGATCTGATAGACTACAGCACTTTCAGTCTTGTCTGATGTGGGAGAGTGTGACATGGCTAATGAGATCTTGTCGTGGCTCGGTTAGTGTTGATGTGCTAATGGCTAGGTCTGTGGTGGACATCTGTGGAGTTTTTGTCTGTGTAATGTAAGGTGGTAGGTGATCTTAGAGGGCAGTCGTTCAGTCAGGGGAAGGGAGGAGTAGGCCTTACACGACTAAACCGTCTGCAGCTGTGGACTCTTAGCATGGGCTTCTTACAGGCAGGTCACATTTCACTAGCTCAAATTGCACTGTCAATCACTCTTTCTCTGTCCGTCTCTCCTGTGCTTTCTCTCACTCGCTCTGTCCCCTCGCTTGCTCTCTCTCTCTCACTCTCTCTATATCTATCTCTCTCTGTCTCTTGCTCTCTCCTCCCCTCTCTCCCTCTCCACTCTCTCTTTTTCTCTCTCTTTCTCTGTCTTAAAGAGACATTGCATCCCATGTGCAAAATAAGCATCTGTGTGTTGGCAGCATGTAAACCCTGCTCATTACCATAAGTGACACACTAAGGGTTATGGGAGGCAAGAACATTTGGTTCAGAGAAAAGGCTGCTTGAAATTTGAGGACTGCAGTCACCCATTTCATAAATCCTTAGTATGTTGGTTGGCAGGCTGAGACAGAGCTCAAACCTCACTGTAATATGCTTAGGTGCTGCGCAGAGTGGCCTGCTGGGACCTTTGCCAATTGAGGACATGGCAAGGCTTTTGTCAGGCATTCACCAGACAGTCAGAGCAGGAGACCAGAGTCCTTTCTCCTAATGGTCGACCCTGATTTCTCTCACAAGCCCAAACTAATAACACAGCCCAATATGAAATGCCCTCTCCACAGCCACAATGACCACAACTGCCCAGGTTTTTAGGCTGCATCGGGAATTCAGTATTCGAGTGATGCTGCAGCCTTGCAGTGGGTTGTTCATGATGAAACAACAGTGGCTAGAGGGTACTTTGCAACCCACTTAGTTTTACAGAGCTTGACATCCATGGTATGAATCGCATTACCCAAAATGTGTTCTATTCTCATTGAGTTACTGAATTTGGGCATGCCTTTGTCAATGTGGCCAAACCGTCCTATTCAGACCAGTTGTGCCATTTGTAAGTCAGAGCTCTGACCATCCTTGTGGCATCGTAGGAAGCTTTTACTGTGTTTTTTTCTCAGATACGCTCCTGCATATCCCTTGCAGATGTATGTTCGTTCTGAGGCTCATGCTAGTCTCCCTGCCTGACCACCTTGGTCTGCTGTTCTTACTCACATTATTTCAAAAGGGGCAACTTCTGGGGTGGCATTAGGGGTTTTACAGTACATTTCATGGACCTTCCCCATCACCACCTTGATATCAGACCCATTTACCAATGCTCTCTGTACCCTCGTCCTTCAACGCTCTGTTGAATCTTTCAAATAGTCCATTGCTTCATGGGTGATGGTGAAACGTTACTGTTTAGTGATTAAGTCCCTTAGAACGTTTTTTTATTTAGTGGGAGAACAAATGGACATCGTTTTCGGTAACACTGACTTCTGGTCTTCCTTCTCTCAGAAACATTTCTTGAGAACGGCGATGACGGAGTTCGTGACCTGGTCATCAAATTCCACTTTGGCTATCTTGAGAAATAGTCTATCAAGACGATGGCAAATCTCTTGCCTGGTGGCAACCTTCTGAAGGGCCCGCTGAGATCCAGGGTTACTTTCGGCCACAGTTCCTTGTGTATCTTGGTTGGTGTCATAGTGGCGGTGGAGGTAGAAAATGTTCTTTTTTGTCATTTACTTTGCATGTGGACCACTTTCTCACGAAACAGCCGTTTCTGGGTCCATGGCTGGCCATCAAACATTTCTCAAATGGCATTTTTGTTAGGCTGATGACACAATGACCCTTGTGGGTGCCTTGTGTGAGCTTCCTCCTGAGGGTGAGGGATGGAATGACCCAATGATTGCTGAGTACCAGTTCTCCATCAGTGAAGAGTTTGTTGGCTACCATATGGAAAGTGTTGGAGGCTCTCCTCTAGCCAATGGGAGGCCAGTCATCTCTGATGAGGTACTGTACTTTCAGTAGGGTAAGATTATTTATGTTTGCTTGTCATGGTCTTCGCATTGCAGTGAAGAGACGGAATTCGGTTGTCTTCAAGTTCCAACTCTTGCCCAGTGTTTGTCAGTGTAAGATGTGAAAGACAATTTGTTGTCGCATTTTCAAGGATTGTATTTTACTTTATAGGCACAGTCCTGTTGGTTTGCTGAGATAAGGATTTGCCTGCCATGGGGATCCTTTGCTGTCACCGCCCACAGCTAATACTTGAGCCAGGTATCTGTGATCAGTTCCTTCTATTATGTGACAGAATTGTTCTTCTCCACACAAGTTGACACATTATATATAGTTTTGCAACAGTTTGAACCCTCCCATATATTTATTACAAACCACCCCACACATCAGTGGTCAAAACCTGTATAAATAAATCCAATCTTTCTCCAATTACCCCATTTTGAACAATAAATAAGAAGGTCCCATGCACTCAAAATATTGCATCTTCCTTCCGCGATACTGCCAAACCATAAAAACCCTGGGCCGGCCTGTTGGCTGACCATCAGCTTAATGTTGCAGTTACTCATTACCTTCACTTTGGCCCCCAAACCCTGCAAAACCAGTATTCCCAGTCACTCTGAATTCACCACTCAAACCTGACTGCAGATCCTAACCAATTATGAAAAGAGCACAATGCATATTTGAATTTTGTTTTGTAATTTTCTTTTCTAAAGTGCTCACACAGCCCGCAGGCATGGAGGCGCTGTTACAGGAATTGTTTGTTTTAGTTGCGTAGTTATTTGTCTTAGTTGCGTATTTATAACGCGCTTAAATACCCAGTGGTTTCTAAGATGCGGGCCAGGGACTCGAACCTGTGTTGCTTTGTGTCGTCTTGCTTCCAAAGTGAGCACATTGCCGCTGAGCTATCCTCCCGGGACAATAGATTTGTAAATGATCCAAAACTCCCCGGCAACCCTCACTCAGCCCTCCCCACCCCCAACCACCATCACTGTCAAAAACCTCAACTGCGCAATGGACCCAGACCAAAATCTGTCTCCCCACATCAACAATGCACCCAAATCCTGTCATTTCCACCTAAGGCTTCTGAAGCGCATCTTCCCTTACCTCACACATCCAAATAGACTGGCTGAAATTATGCCCATTGTCATGTCAATACTTGATTATGCAAACTCCCTCTAATTGGGCGCACTGGCTTACCAGCTAAACAAGCTCTAAAGAGTCCAAAACTCAGCTGCCAGACTGCCTCTTGGTACGAAGGGACCACAACTAACCTCCTCTCCACACACTACAATGGCTCCCAATAGGACATGGGGCCACCTTGAAAATCCTGTGTATTATTCATCGAGCTGTGCACAAAGCAGGCCCCAAATATCTACAAGAAATAATTACGCCTTACCACCTAACCCGCACCCTAATCTCAAGCACGGTCCTCCTCCTAGTGGTCTCCACCACCAATTCAGCCAGGATCAGAGGATCCGCCTTCTCAACCCTCGCGTCAACTTCGTGGAACTCACTGCCTCCTCGCATTAGACACAAGCATGACTATTTGGCGCATACAAACACTTGTGTACAGGCGCGTTAGAAATGCCATTTCATATCTTATATGGCTTTCCGGAAGGCACTCAAAACCTGACTTTTCTGCTACAAAGATATAAGGGACTGCTCTGGCCACTCAACCCAGCACCAAGTCCAAGAAATGGCTTGGCAACGTCTTTAATACAGGCTGTTCAATAGGCTCTCAAGCCAGGAGATACCTCCAACTCTCTGGAACCATTGCCCCAGACTTGAACCCCAAATCGTAGAAGCACGTCTGTACCTACGCCATGACAAAGGTGAAACAGTGAGTTCCTCCACCAGGCTCTGAGGCCAAGAGATAGCTATCTCCAATCATCTGGATCGATTGTTCTAGACTCGTAACCCAAGCACTAATAGCACTTATGTACCAATTCCATGACTGAGATTGGTCACTACTTCCTCCAGATATGCACTACATTATCATTCCAGGAGATGTCCATCCTTGCTAATCTTACTTATCTAAAACTCTTTGAGCACAACTACATGCTGAGGGTGTCATGGTCATGAAGTCAGGGGCACAGGCATGCAGGGGTCGCATTCACAGGAGACCTGGGTGGACACTGTCCTGGCGCCTTTGGCACCAGGCTCATGAACAAAAGTAAACAAGAACATCCATTTAACACCAAAAATCTTTTATTATGGACATAGCACTTCAGATGTATTAACCTTGAACATTCCATCCATTAAACAGGATGCATTAACCTTGAACAATCCATCCATTAAGCAGCCCCAAGTGTATTTTTGGGTGTGGCTGCTGATGGATTGCCTTTGCACGTGCTCACTCTCTAGGAGTGGAAGGGTGTGGCTGGTAAGCCGGCCCAAATGGGCGTGCCCACAATCTTAGGTATATAAGCTGCCCCGATCCTCAAGACAGACGCTTCGCGTTATTCTGCGCTTGCAAGCAGCGTAACGCTCACCGTCGCCTGAGGTCAGACTTACCTTTGAAGATCCTGCTTCCTGAACATCCTGCTTCCAGCTAGCATACTTACCAACTGGGGGAAGCTGTTCTTACCGGTACATCTCTTTGGCAAACCAAGTATTCAACTTTACACTTTCTGGAACACCATAATCTTCATCTTGGCACCGCAGCACGATTTGCTCCATCGTCGACAGCAGCGCCTGCAAGGAAAAACAGAAGACAAGGTTAGACATCGAAAAAACAGTCAGTTTAAGGTTGCGCTTTGCCGTACTTCGCGCTTTCCTTAAACCATCACTTACCTGCTGTCGAACATTGCGGTAGCATCCATCTTCCATCCGGCCGCGTCTCGCGTCTCACATCTGCATTCAGGCTGCATTTCCATCTAAGGGAAGAAAACAGAAGAGAGACATTATTGAGGGAATAAATAGGAGCAACATATAAAGACATTAAACAGAACAAAGAGCATCACAAGAGCTCAAGAAAGACTTACCAATCATAAGGAGAAGCATAGTCGCAGTTGGATTGGACTAATCCTTATCAGGGATCAGTGAAGGAACTAGATCCCATTCGACAAGCCCCTGCCAGAAGTAGCAGGACGGAGAGCTTATCTTCCATAATTCACAGGTGAGCTTTATGGGCTGGTGCATGCTCACAGAAACCGTACTTTGGGGTGAAGGTTTCAAGAGGTACAACAATCACATATTGGCGCACTCACACACTCTTATCTCCACGCAGGAGCAGTATCATCACGTACCACTGCTCACAGCTTTTCTAATGAGGGAGAGGCCTGAAGGGGGGTGATTGAATTTCAGCGAGGGCTGCAACCATGCCCCAACGCCTCCACAGAGACCAGGTGAGCGTAACAGAACGCAAAGCCTCTAATACTCTCTGCCTGGCCATTATGGAAACTTCAGAAACAGATCAGTTAGCCCTCTTACTAGGGGAATTATGGGCTGAAGTACATGCTTCAAGACAGGAAACAATATATTACATAGGGATCTTATTGTAGAAAGAACTAACAAATTAGCAAGATAAATGCTACAAGCACAAGCAGGACAGGTTCCACTGCCTGGAGTGACCCATTATTCTCATTCTTCCACGCCACAACAATCAACACCGGTTCAGGTGGTTCTTCCAGGAGTAGTACCTCTAGTCCCTCCCGAATACTTCATCGGCGACCCAAACAAGTTTGCTATATTTATGAACCAATGTCGCCTTCATTTCTTGTGCAGACCAGGAGCCTATCCTAATGACCAAGCCAAAGTGGCATTTGTACTCTCGTATTTAGGAGGTAGTGTGGCGGACTGATCTATACCTTTGGTAAATCAAGATGACCCTTTACTCCGGAACTTTGGGAATTTCCAACAAGCGATGGAGAAATTGTTTGCCCGTCATACTCAAGGACAAGCTCTGGACAACGAGTTGTTGTCACTTATACAAAGGAGTCAAGATCTATTAACCTATATTGCAACCTTCAATCGTCTCATAGCCCAGACCAAATGGCCAGAAGAGAAGAGGACTGCACTCTTTTACCAAGGGTTACGTGGAGAACTTAAGGATGTGTTGGCGCAAGTGGTGAATTCCCCTGAGAGGTGTGCGGACTACATAGACCTGATGGTGCAACTCGATTATAGGTTGTAAAATCGGAAAATGGATCGAGCTAGATCACAGGGACAGTCAGTTTACCTTGGACCTTGTGAGGATCAGACTAACCCACAAGAACAGTCTGAGCGAATGCAAATTGGTGGATTATGAAGTCCCCTTACCAAAGCAGAAAGGGAAAAAGGAAGACAACAACAGCTTTGCTTATATTGTGGACAAGCAGGTCACTTCCTCCGTGACTGCCCGGTAAAACCACCCAAGAAAACGGTTGGGGCAACAGACAAAACTGATGAAGAAGAAGAACAGAACTTGGGAAACACCAATGCCCGGAAAGTGTAGAGGTCCGCTTGTCGAGCATAAAAAGGAATCCATACAGACCTCCCATCTAGTCCTTTCAGTGCTTTGGTGAATCACAAGCAACCATCAAAAATACATGCCTTGGAGGCATATATTGATTGTGGAGCTGTAGATAACTACATTGACCAAAATGTGGCTCTCCGAATAGGCCTTCCTCTCCGACAGAACCAGAAATCGGAAAACGTTACTGCTGTGGATGGTTCTCAGCCATCATCCGGCCCGGTGACACAATACACTTAGAAAGTCCAGCTTCTGTGTCAGGACGGTCATCAAGAGGACATTACTTTCGATCTCATCGGTGATCCTCAGTTCCAGATGATATTGGGAATGCCCTTGCTGGAGACCCACAATCCTAGGATCGACTGGCAAAAATGAGTTCTGACATTTCCTCATGATTGTGCCGACATACGTTACAAAAAAGATGACACCAATCTGAAACCGAAGAAAGGAATCGTGTTGGGCCTCATCAACTCCTTACCGCTTGAATACCAAGATTATCAGGATGTCTTCAAAAAAGAGCAAGCCAACGTTCTGCCCCCGCACAGACCCTACGATTGTCAAGTAGATCTTGTACCTGGAGCCCAGATCCCTTGCAGCCGAATGTACGCTCTGACAGAGCAGGAACATCAGCATCTTAGAACTTACCTGGATCAGTACCTGGCGAAAGGTTTCATTCACCCGTCCAAGTCACCTGCCTTCTCGCCCTTATTCTTCAGGCCTAAAAAGGAGGGGGACTTAAGAACTTGCATCGACTATAGAGCCATAAATCAGATCACAGTAAAAAATCGATATGCTTTACCACTTATACCAGAGCTCCTGGACCAAGTGAAACATGCTCAAATCTACACAAAACTGGATTTAAGAGGAGCACACCATCTTGCAAAAGTAAAAGAGGGAGACGAGTGGAAAACGGCCTTCCGCATGAAGTAGGTCTCTTTGAATACCAGGTCATGCCCTTCGGGCTATGCAATGCCCCTGCGGTGTTCCAATTCTTTATGAATGATGTTCTCCGGAACTACTGTACGTTTGCGCTCTTGTTTAAATTAACAACATTCTTATCTACTCAAATTCCATGGAAGAATATGTAGGCCATGTCCGGGCAGTCTTAGAGAAGCTTCGACAACACCAATTGTATGCCAAGTTTGAAAAATGTTTTTTCCATGTAACCGAGGTTGAGTTTCTCAGTTTCATGCTCACACCACAAGACGTATATATGGATACACGAAAGGTGGATGCAATCCTCCAATGGCCCTCACCAACATCCACGAAAGGAGTGCAAAACGTGCACAGATTCGCCAACTTTTACTGTCGGTTTATACCTAGGTTTTCACAAATTGTAAATCCAATGACTTCCTTGTTATAGAAAAATCAAAGTTCCATTGGTCGACAGAAGCTGAAGAAGCCTTCCAGAAGTTGAAACTAGCATTCACTACAGCACCAGTCCTTCGACACTCATGACCAGACCTACCTTACATAGTTGAGACAGATGCTTCAAAAATAGCCATGGGAGCAGTATTGTCACAACGAGACCCTGAAACAGGACAACTACACCTCGTCGCATTCTGGTCCCGCAAATTTTCAGTCCCCGAGTTGAACTACGCAATCACAGATAAGGAATTACTGGTGATTAAAGCAGCATTCAAGGCCTGGAGACATTACCTTCTTGGCCGAGACATACGTTCACTGTCATCACGGACCACGATAACTTGCAATACTTGAAAACTGCCAAAGCACAATCCTCGCGTCAACTTCATTGGGCTCTTTTTTTCATGGAATACGATTTTATTATCACTTATAGACCTGGAGTACCCAATGGGAAAGCAGACACTCTATCACACATGAGTGAAGAAAAAGAGGCTTTTACAGTATCCAACCCCGTGGCCATAATTCCTGAGGAAAGGATTCAAACCAGAATAGCTGCCATCACATGTGTAGATTACCAAAGAACCAGTTTGCAATCCCCGATGGATCAATCAGCACAACAGGAATGGCTGTTAAAATGTGACCAGTACACCATCGAAGGCAATCTACCGTATTTCCATCACCTTGGCATACCCTGTCGATGGACTTCACCACGGATCTTCCACCCTGCAATGGATACAACATCATATTAGTCGTTGTGGATTTATTCTCCAAAATGTCCTATTTCATCCCTCTGAAGGGACTCCCAACTGCGTCAACTCTCGTTTCTGTGTTCCTAGAGCAAATTGTTCGATTGCGTGGATTTCCATCAATATTAGTATCTGATCGCGGAACGCAATTTGTTTCTGCCTTTTGGAGAAAGTGTTGTACGATTTCCAAAATAGATCTCCGGTTGTCCACTAGCCATCACCCTCAAACTGATGGGCAAACTGGACAAACCAAGCAAACTTTAGAGCAATATCTTAGGTGTATGTTGCAACAGTCCGATGATTCTTGGAAAAATATTCTCTGGATAGCTGAGTATGCATACAACAACTCAGTTCACACAAGCACAGGGCAAACTCCATTCTACACTGTGCACAGAAGACATCCGAGGACATCAGTATTTGATCCACCCAATACCCTGGAAATGCCAGCCATAAAAATCTTGCATACAACCATCACTCGGGTTCTTAAGGAGGCGACAGAGCATCTGACCAAGGCTAAGGAAAGACAAAACCTATTTGCTGATCGACATCGGAAGGAAGCTCCTGCCTACCAGATTGGAGAAAAGGTGTGGTTAGCATCCAAATATATTCCCCTGAAGGGGCCAAGAGCTTTCCGCCTATACTATAATTTCCATAATCAATCCTGTTGCCATGAAATTGAAGTTACCATCTCACATGAAAATTACCGAAGTAATAGATGGAGAACCAGAATATGAAGTCAAATCCATCCTCGACTCCAAGGTGGTTCGATCAAAATTGTATTACCTAATTGACTGGAAAGGTTACGGACCTCAAGACCGAACTTGGGAACCCAGTGAACATGTCCATGCTCCGCGTTTAATCAGACACTACCATCGCAATAATCCCACCAAACCAGGACCCGGAGGAGAAACACCCTTGAGAGGCGCCTTGAGGGGGAGTGCTGTCATGGTCATGAAGTCAGGGGCACAGGCATGCAGGGGTCGCATGCAGAGGAGACCTGGGTGGACACTGTCCTGGCGCCTTTGGCACCAGGCTCAAGAACAAAAGTAAACAAGAACATCCATCTAACACCAAAAAGATTTTATTATGGACATAGCACTTCAGATGCATTAACCTTGAACATTCCATCCATTAATCAGGATGCATTAACCTTCAACATTTCATCCATTAAGCAGCCCAAGTGTATTCTTGGGTGTGGCTGCTAATGGATTGCCTTTGCACATGCTCACTCTCTAGGAGTGGTATGGTGTGGCTGGTAAGCCGGCCCTAATGGGCGTGCCCACGATCTCAGCTATATAAACTGCCCCGATCCTCAAGACAAACGCTTTGCGTTATTCTAAACTTTCAAGCAGTGTAACGCTCACCGTCACCTGAGGTCAGACTTACCTTTGAAGATCCTGCTTCCTGGACATCCTGCTTCCTGCTAGCATACTTACCAACTGGGGGAAGCTGTTCTTACCTGTATATTTCTTCGGCAAACCAAGTATTCATCTTTACACTTTCTGGAACGCCGATATCATCATCTTGGTACGGCAGCACGTCACGCTCCATCGGCGACAGCAGCGCCTGCAAGGAAAAACAGAAGACAAGGATAGACATCAAAAAACAGTCAGTTTAAGGTTGCGCTTCGCCATACTTCGTGTTTTCCTTAAACCATCACTTACCTGCTGTCGAACATTGCGGTAGCATCCATCTTCCATCCGGCCGCGTCTCGCGTCTCAGGCCGCATTTCCATCTAAGGGAAAAAAACAGAAGAGAGACGTTATTGTGCTGCTATAAATAGGAGCAACATTTAAAGACATTAAACAGAACGAACAGCATCACAAGAGCTCAAGAAAGACTTACAAATCATAAGGAGAAGCATAGTCACAGCTGGACTGGACTAATCCTTATCAGGGATCAGTGAAGGAACTAGATCCCATTCGACAAGCCCCTGCCAGAAGTAGCAGGATGGTGAGCTTATCTTCCATAATTCACAGGTGAGCTTTATGGGCCAGCGTATGCTCACAGAAACCATACTTTTGGGTGACCGCTTCGAGAGGTACAACAATCAAAGATTGGTGCACTCACACACTCTTATCTCCACGCAGGAGCAGTATCACCACGTACCACCGTTTACAGATTTTCTACTGAGGGAGAGGCCTGAAGGGGGTGATTCAAGTTAAGTGAGGGCTGCAACCATGCCCCAATGCCTCTGCAGAGACCGGGTGAGCGTAACAGAGAGCCTACTACCAATTATATCTTTTCTAATCCTACTTATCTGGGAATGTACTTAGCAGAACTACCGACTGAGGGCCTCTAGTACCTATACTGGAACGAAATTATTTGGGCCTGGTCTGGTTGTCATCATCCAACAGATATGGATGTTCTTGGATCATTTGATGTTTAATCTGATCTGTCTGCGAATAGATCCCAGAACTCCCTTCATGTGGGGAACAGTAACACCTGTATTCTGATGCTCTACTGGGCTCACTCTTTGTCACTTGCTGTTACTCGCCACACTCTCTTATCAATAAGCAGTCGAGCGCTCTAGCACACCCAGCTCTTGCAAGGAACTTTGATGCAGTATAGTTTCACAAATTCAAACTATAAACTAGGATGGAATACCCGACCATCCACTGTAAACAATTACACAGAACCCAAAAATTTGATCCAATAGCACTTATGCTATTCTATTGCTATTCTTTATTCCAACCTGCAAGAGAATACGTTCTAGAAATCAGGCAACTAAACTGACAAGCCATGTAGCAGCCAGGGACATTGATATGTTGTACGCAACTGTGTTAGTCAGACACAGCACAAACAACAAAGCCTGGCCAGATGCGTATGTCCATTAGCACAGAACCTGATGCAACTGTACTGTGAGAAGGCGCCACCAACAAGTAACTGCAGACTCAGCAAGACAAAGGGATGACCATAGATGATGATGCTGGACCGGGCTCACGAGCACCAGCCATAATTTCTAGTATGTAGTGCTAGGACTGATAGAATTGAACCGGATACAGCGGTACACCAATAAGCAATTGCAGACACCAACAAGACACAGGGATGACCTTAGCCTAACAGCCCTGAACGCCAAAGGGAGATATTATCCCCTCGACAGGCACTGGAAGGTCATAAGGAACAGGGTCTCCCTCCAATCAACAGAGACACTCAAGAACACCAATTTGCTAACTCTCTCCTCTGCACCAACAAACAATATAATGCAGCTATACCCCTCAATTAATTTGGCCTACTTGCACACATAATCCCATTCACAAACTCCACCAGACTGCAGCTGCCCAAGTCCAATTGGTCTTGCTGCACACATTCTACTGATCTCACACAACCACTGCACCATTCCTAGCACTAGAATCCAGCTACACCACGTACTCCGCCATGGCTGCACACATACCGAGTGCACCCAAGCACTATTTACTACAATACTCTCTCCATTGATGTGGACTAAGGTCCCAGAGGGGATTCAACCCACAGTGCTTTAGAATCATACCAATGGTAAAAGGCGCTATACAAATGCCCAATAACATAACATAGCATGTAGGTATTTCAGTGCACACATGTTAAATAACTACTGTGTCTTCTTCACAGTGGATTCTTTGTGTCAAATCCCCTTCCTCGCATGCACATTATGAAGCTCCTTGTTGCCCAGTTTCTAGGTACTTCATGGCACACCATACCCAGATTGTATTTATATTTCATTGGTGATTTTGACATTTGTCTTGCTGCACATGTGCAAATCTTCAATGTATCAACTTAAACACAAAGTAGCACTTCAAGTAACACATATACCATTCTCATTAACTATGCTAGATACATATAAAATTGTAACATCGCTCTAACTTCGCCGCTCCCCTACTCACAGATATGGCGTGCACAACGTGAACCCCTCTTTCTAATTTGGACTTTCCTGACCACCCCAACATCCCCCCCTCGAGTTATATTTTAACTAATAAACCAAATTGTTGTTTTTTGAAACCATCTTCTTGGGGTAAAGCCCTACAATCTTCTCTCACATTGGTCCCAAGATGGGAATACTCCTACGCTGAACAAACCCAACTTGTCCCCCCACCATTTCCACAATCTACCCGCTCACCCAAACAATCATCCCAACTTGGCGGAGGACACACAACAGCTTCAGACTGAGTACCCATGTGATATGAAATGGTAGTGGTTCTAGCTTTGGACAGGGTCACAGTCATCATGGCAGCTGCTTTTGGTACCTGGGTAGAGAAGCATTGTAAGAGCATTTGGCACAAACAAAAGATATCAAGGAAAAAGACAAAAATAGGCATGAAAATGTTGATGACTAAGCTCATCCAAGATGGCACCCAAGGAAAAATAGAGTCCAACCAACGCTCATTTGTGATTCCTGCCTCATTCTCAATGACCACCCTAAGCTTGTGCAAAGCCACAATAGTCTGAGTCGGGGTCCCATTCTTTGAATCACTAGGAGCACACATTTTCAGCAAATGCTCCTATCTTCTGACAGACCCCTCCCTCCATTGCTGTTAGGAGGTGAACAATGTAGCTATTCTGGAAGGCTAGGAGCCTCAGGGCCTGCAGTTTTTACTTGAGGGCACTAAAAGCTGTTTCAGAGAAATTCACAAATAGCAGGAGTTCATACCAGGTCACGTGGAGGCAATTTGCATTTGCTGCAGCTTTGACTCCAGGTGCCAGGAGGGAAGAAAAGAAGGTTTCCATATGGATAAACAAATGATACTGTACTGGAATGTCCATCAAAGCTTTTTTTCTGGATGTGGCTTTCAGCATCAGGTGAGGATTAAATATTCCTCAGAAATAACAAGGACAGGCACATGTAACATGGTGAAACTGCACATACCTCGCCAGGCTAAAGGTAACTGTCTGTAGGCAAATTGTCCACAAGTGCAAAAAACATTGAGAAGTGCAGCTGTACCTCCAGCCAGATCAGTGATGCAAAACGTGCGGCTGCAGTTCCCATTTCTGCCCACAAGCACGTGCCATCCCCCTTAAAACACAAAGAAAATGGGTAAGTCTCTGCATCTTAACAGGTTTTTCTGGCTCCCTGAGCCATGTCAGATACTTTAAATATTTCTGCCACACATTACCACATTCTTGGTCTACACATGCCACCCCTTCATCTCAGAATCTGCTCATCCTTCCAGCTCTGCAACTCTTCACACCTTGCGTGCATTGGTTATTGATGATAATAGCCCCTTTAAAACTCAACTGGACTCTTTGCATACACCAAAATTCTTTCTGCTCTTTACGATCTGTAGTTGAACATTCTTTGTCAACAGGTAAAATAAATGCTGTGATTGATATCCCTTGAAACTGCCCTCTGACCCTGCACAAAGCTAGGTGCACTAGACACAGTGCCTCTGCTAGCCCTACATCATCTGAGATAAACACTCTAGGGACACCAGAAGCATGGGGGAGGAGAGAGCAAATGTAGAAAATTCCTACAAGTCCCTCTTTCCCAACTCTCCTCATATGGCTATACATACATTATCTACTGCAAAACCATGTGCATCTACTATCGTGTATAAATGTACATGTTCCCATTGCCCAGGAAATCAGCGTAAACATTCCTTTATTGAGACTAGATACATTTGAACCATTCACATGCATACAGTTCTCCATCTATGACAAGAGAAACGAGAAAGACATAAAAACAATCATTCTAATATACATTATAAATGCAAAGGTTTTTTCTTATTCTTGAAAAAATAAGAATTCCTGGTTTCCACTGGAATGAACTGCGCATGCCTAGGCCATACTTAACTTTGAGCCTGCTCATGCTCCTGTTCCGGTTGAGGGGCACCGGTATCCCTTCGTACATCGCTGATATGGACCCAGCTCTTGCTGCCCTCCACCTTCACAGCAGTTGGAGTTGTGAAAATCACGCAGTGCTGCGCATTCCAGCATTGCGCAAAGGTGCGAATGAAGATCAGATCCCGGGGGAGCATTGGCTGTTTTGCAGATCGTTGGATTCTTTGCTGCTTCCTCCAGTAGGCTGTTGGTGAGAAGACACAACCTGTGAAGATATCATTCTGACACATTTAGTTAAGGCCTTATGGTACTCCCTAAACTCCTCAGCCAGGACCTCTGCTGACTTATGTGCATCTGATGCTGTGAGCACAGGTGAAAGTAGTGTGTATAACCTACACCCCATCATGATCTTGCGAGGGCTAACGTGGTGCTCTTTCCCTGGCTTATTCCACAAATAAAACAAAACCAATGGCAAACAACATAACCACTTTTTACTTAAATCACTACACATTTTGGCCAACTGAAATGTAATAACTGCTCCACGATCCCGTTGGCCTATGGGTGGTATACTAAACACAACCTGTGCTTGATTCCCAAGAGCAAAGTGATTTCTGAGAACAAGGCATTACAAAAGTGTGTTCCATCATTAGACTTCAGTACCTCACAAATTCCATCATTGTGGGAATATCACCATCACCAAAGGTTTTGCTGCAGATTTAGCATCTGGGTGTATGCAGGGACCAGCCTCAAGCCATCAGGAAAATGGGAAAATGGGCAAAATACGACTATAAGGTACCAGTAATTGTTACATTTCACAATCATATCGACAACATCAATATGGAGCTCCTGAAATGGCCCAGATGGCCTCAGCAAAACTTCCCTTACTGACCACATGGTGTTTCTGGGATTGAATTCCCTGGAATAAACCATTCATACTGGAGCTCTTCTGCAATTTGTCACTGAGAAGTGTGCGCTGGGTAATGTATTTGCTTTAGAGCCACAAGATACCCCTTCACCGCAAGCACTGCTCTTCTGAGGTGCTACAGACTGGCAAATCTTCTACTTACTGATTACTGTACTAGACACATATAAATTCCCCAAATCCATTTGAACCACCCTGTTGAAAACACTAGGAGATTCACAGTACCCCTGGAGCAATGCTCAAGTTTCTGACCATGATACGTAAACGTTGTGAGGTACTGATAATCAGGGTGTGAGGGGACCATGAAAAATGTATTCTTTCAATCAATCATCATGAAGTGAGTCGACCCAGTAGGGATATTACAGAGAATGGTATCAGGATTTGGTACCACCAGGAATTCCACCTCAACAATATTATTGAGGTGGCGCAAATCCTGGACCAACCACCAACTGGACTCTTTTGCTTTCTTCACAGGGTAGGTGGCCATGTTACATGGGGACGCATAAGGTTGGATTATGCCTTGCTGCAATAATGCCATAATGGTCTCATTAATGCCTTCATCCGCCTCTCTTGACATTGGGCACTGTTTAACCTGTGGTAATATTGCACCAGGTTTTAATTTTATCCACACTGCTCCAACACTCTTTCACAGCCTCACATCATGAGAATTGCTGGTCCATAAATGGTCCAGCACTTTTTCCAAATCGTCCTTTCAATGTGGCAATGTATTTCTAATTATGAATATGCTCTGTGGTACTTCCCTTTGCTCTATCACTATCTGAAAAAGCACACCAATCTCAAAAACCCTCTCTTCTGTGTCTTCAGTGTCTTTGAACAATTGCTCAACGGACACGGCCCTTAGGGATAAGGTCGGATCGATGCACCAAACTATGACCCCTCTGCCTTCCTCATCCATGCCTGAGAGAACCACCATGTTCTTCTTGATTATTACTGATTCTAGGAGAATCGTAATAATGGTACTTGATCTAACTTCCTATGGCACAATAGGTCGAAACAAAAATTCAATCGGTACTCATCATGTCTAATCTCTAATTCCTGGGACCTAACTCAACGAAACCTTAACCCCATAAAGAAACCATGTTGAATGTACAGGTAGCCTCCTTATCACATGCAGACGCGCAACTTCTCTTACGGGATGCAAACCTGGAGTCGAATATACTATACCTTCCTCCATGAAAGCAATCGACATATGGAGTCGACTGAGGAGATCTCTGCCCAAGAGAATTGCCAGGATATCTGTATAATACAACAAAAGAGCAGACACATTTTGTGTACCTACCTTAATACATAGATCCTCAGTGTAAGGAACCGACAAGATAGCCCCAGAGAATCCCTGTGTGTCCATCATTTTACCTGACAAGGGGAACTCACCTTCCTTGATGCAAGATTTTTTAGCCCCTGTATTGACCATGAATGAAAATGTTTGGTCACCTACCTACACACCTATCCGGGGTACCTCTTCTGTATCGGTGGTAACGGACAGGACTGGGCACATCAGAGATCCCTGTGGGCTGTCTTAGCACCAGGGAGCAAGAAAAGATTCAATCAAAAAACACTTGCTCCAGTGTAATAAGTGACCTTTCCTTGGGGTAATTAATTGTTTTCTCCCATGCCTGTACTGGTGCCTGCGCTGGCATAGTTGGCTGAATCACCTAGGTCTGTGCCACCCCAGTCGCTGGGTTCTGTTCAACCCATGCCTGCTGTGATTGCACAGAGCCTGGGGCATATGGCATGGTCGGGGATTGCATTTCCTTAGCTCCTACACTAAAATATTGTGGCCTGTTTTGGCAATCTTATGTCACATGTCCCTCCTTCTGCCCGACCAACATTTAATCCCATACAATCCTCCATAGTTATTTCCCAGTGGTTCATTAAACCGTGCCCTATTCCTCCAACCCCACCAAATGACCCGTTTCCTCCTGAAAATCCTCCCCTACCCCTCGGAAACATTCTACTTTGCCTTGGACCGGGAGCATACCCGTCATCCAACCTTGTGTCATACCCGATTCACTATGTCCCTCATGTCCCGATTGTCCCTGCTGTCCCCCCATGGAGCTGGTAATAACTGTTCCTTCCAAACAGATGTTTGCTAACTTTTTCTGGACAAGCTTAACCTCTGCCTTTTGTGCCTGTTCCATACTCTCCTTTTCCTTCTCTTGCATCCTTTTACAAAATTGTACAATATGTGCCTGCATTTCTGATTAACTCTGGGCCTCCATCCCGCTACTTTGTCTAGTACCTTCTTTAGAATGTGGTAATAAACACCATACTCTTATCTCGTGCTTCTCCCTTCTCTGACCTCCACACCTCCTGAATTAACTGGATGTGTGCGGTAGGATCATCATCTAACTGCATTGCTTTGGCCAGAATAGAATTTTTATCGGGCATATCGGGCGGGATGCATAATCCGCAGGGACCCCCATATCTGTGCCCTGTAAAAATGAAATGCTGTGCCATCATGAGTATTTGTATCCAACTGGACTCCCAGTTACCCCGCTCGCCTCCAAAGCTCATATTACCATTCCCTCATTAGAGCCATGAATAAGCTTTTCATATCTCCTATGGCCAACATGACACGGCAGTATGCTTCTCTAAAGCAAAAATCCACTTCCCCACCCCTGCAGTGGGGGAAGAGAGTGTTTTCATCAAATGATTCTGTCCCATGTCTGACCACGGGACATAATATGCCTTTCCCTGACCCTTCTGGAGCAGCAGAAATTGAGATACACCTTCTTTACTGGGGTTTCTCCCATCTCTCTCTTACTACTGCCATGCGAGTAGCATGGCACATCATAAGACCCCATGGTGTGCTCTCTGTCACTGCTAATGGAGTGGGTGGTGGGACTGCTACATCTTGCTCTCCCTGCTCAACATCTGACTCCCAACCACCTTTGTCTCCTACTCTTGTTATCACTTCCCCTGACACCTCTACAGGCACGGATACCTACTCTCCCTGCTCGAATCCTGTACCCATAGCAATACTTCCGTCCTCCAGGTCCATATTGACATCTTTAATAACTGATTTATCCAACTTAACAAGAAACTTGTTCATGCCGCCACCTTCCTTCCTCTACATCCTTTGCCTGTCTATTCACTTCTTCCCGCACTTCACTTCTCTGCTGTCATAACAGCACTACCTCTTCTTCGCTAGCCTCACTGCTTCTTCCAATTTTTTACGCTCCTGTGTCTCTATTGCCATTCGCAGCCTATCCTCTGTTCTAGTGTTAAAAGGCAAAATCTCCCCTTTCTAACTAATTCTCAACCCCTTATCTACTCCTCTAGCTGTCAGCCTCACTCTCTCTCTCGTTCCTCCACCCTTAATCTCTCTGCTAACTTAGCAGTTGGGGGAGTTATTCCCTTTCAGCTCTCCGTTCTCAACCTTTCTACAGCCCTAACCATTGAAGGACGTATCCTTCCACTTTCCTCATTATCACATTTTCTAGGAATTGTAGCTGATGGAGGTATTGCCTTTGTCCATCTTGCAACCACTGGAGTGGCCACTGGAGAAAATGGAGGTTCAAACTCAGGATCTGTATACCCTCCTGCTGCGATAAAGCATAGCACCCATATGTGGACGGTGCAGAAGGAATTCCTGCACCTTCCTTTTTGGCCCTTCCTCTAAGACTTTAAAATTATGAGCCCTACCACCTTTTTCATACACCCTCCATAGCTCTAAGCTGTATAACCGCGTCTCTAACTTTGAGCCCTTTTACCTTAAAACTAAAAAAAAGTTTGCAGGTTTTCCAATATCCCCTTATTATAGGTCCCCTAAGTAGGCCAAGAATTGAGCATTTTACCCTTAGTTTCCTACAGCCATTCCCAATGGTACTTTAAAATCTTCACCTTATAACCAGAAAGTACCTGACACAGATGTTTCAGTGCGGTCAACATACTCCACCCCAATTTAACCAAAACAATTTCACAAAAAATGACAGCAAAGCTGAACCTGCGGCACAAGGTTTCCAACCAAGGAACCTGCTTATCCCCCTTCCCGGTTTCTTAGTCTTCACCCAAAATCACTCACCTTGCTCGCTTTCCTGCAATCATCTCGCTTGGCTATTCATTTTAATTATACTTCTCACTCTTACACAAAAGACAGTGGGCCTCATTACGACCATGTAATGTTTTTTACTGGATCCCAGAAAAGGGCAATAACCGGGTCATGCCGACCTTGGCGGACCCGGTAATTGCCCTTTTCTGGGACCTGGTAAAAATGAATCCCCATTCCCATTGAGGCCCATAGGGCTCAATGGGAATGGGGAGGATGCTAACAACGGGCCCGTTAATGATGTGCCCGTTGTTAGCATCCTGGACTGCTAGCGGGACCCGCTAAGGGCGCCTGGTCTGACCAGGTATTCCTTAGCGGGTCCTGCAGCAGTCCTCGTAATAGGGCAGCCCGTAATGAACGGTGCCGGTCCCGTACCGGCACCGTTCATTACGGGACTGCCAGGGTCCTAATGAGGCCCAGCATCTTTATCCAAAAAACACACACCGGCCAATGTCTTTGATATATCTCCTTCATTCGAATATAGAAGGAGCTACATTTTTGCCACTACCACACCGCTGCGTTCACTCTCTCCATTACTAATAGAGTATTTTCTGCTTCAGCACTGTCTTTCCATGACTACAGGAAGATTCCCTTCACCGCTTCAACTAAACAAGAAAAGCAAGGTGAGGGCCCCGTCCGCACAGTCAGTACAAAATGAAGGATGCCAAGGGTATACTGCAGGAAAGTATCTATGGGTGGACTTAACATAAAATGCCACCTCACCCCTAGGTGAGGGCTCCAGGCAACCAGACAAGTAAACTGAAGGGTATCAGGACAAACCTCACAATGGGCGTGCTGGTGGGGATACCACCTCAGAGCTCTAAAATAATAAACTAAGTAAAACATATATACAAAGGACTTAAAACATTCACCCTCTCATTCCCTGTAACCTCAGCTAACTGCACACATGAATGCCTATTCTACGCTTACCAAACCCCTTAAATAAAAAGAACATCCCTCTTTTTCTCTCCTTGCTTTACCCCTCACTCACGTGAACCTGAAGCGCTACGAAGTGGTGCTCCTTCAATTCGCCCCGCACAGCTGGACCCCGGTACCACGCCCCCAGGGAACAGACAGGCCTTTCACCAATCTGGTGCCTGTAAACCTCTCTTTTTTTCCACTGTACACAGAAAACTGGTCCCTGCAGAGAAGCCCTGCAGCTGAGTTGTACGGACAAGAAACCCCCAAAAACTCAGAAAGCCTGGGGCCCACCCAGTGATGCCAAATTTGTGAATAGGCCTCTAATCACCTTAACCCAAAGCAGGCCCACCACTTAAGAAGTGAGTGCACGTTTGTACGTAAAGCAAGTTTATTGTACAATTGTCTGGGAGGAGCTAGATGATTCAATAGAGTCAAACTAACCTGAGTCTCCCCGAACCACACAAGTTTCACATTGTATACATTTTTACAACAGTTAAAACACCCCCATATATTTTATTGCAACCCCCCCACACATTATTGGTCAAAACATGTACAAAATAAATCGAAGCTTTCGCAATTCCCCGGTTCTCATTGGTCATAGTTATCTTGACTACCATCTTAAGCTCATGTGTACAGCACACCCCCTTTTAGGATTTGTCCATGGTAGGTCATGACATCATAACACAGTTACACATTCACATATAATCCTCCTAGCCCACGATGTAATTGCACATGGTTTACAAGAGAACTTCAACAATATCGGGAGGGGAAGAATAAACAGGTTCCCTTTGAACTAGCAATAACCATCTCACACATCGTGCCCACTTGGCGTCTCCGAACACTCTAGTCTGACTACCAATACAAAACTCATGGCCTCCGGTCACAACCTAAGAAAACAATCGAAACCCATGAAGTATCAGTAAAATCTGGCCTCAGGTGTACCTTCACTCCAGATTTATTGCTGATCAAAAAGCAAATGGCCGGATCCCCGATAACAATAAATAAGAAGGTCCCATGCACTTAAAAGATTGCATCGCCCTTCTGCAACACTTCCAAACCATAACAACCATGGGCCGCCTGTTGGCTGACCATCAGCTTATTGTTGCAGTTACTCATTACCTTCCCTTCAGCATCCAAGCACTGCATAACCAGTTTTTCCCAGTCACATAGAATTTACCTTGCTAACCCTGACAGCAGAGTTGAACCAATTTATAAAAAGAGCATATAGATTGATAAATTCCCCATGTATGTATATCAGTGCATGCATGTTTAATAACTACCATGTTTTCTTCAAAGTGGGTTCTTCATGACAAATTCCCTCCCTCACATGCGCATCATGAAGCTCCTCATTGCCCAGCTTCTGGGTGCTTTGTGGCACCCCAAACCCAGATTGCATTTTAATTTCATTGGTGATTTTGACATTTACCTTGCTGCGCATGTGCAAATCTTAAATGTATCAACTAAACCACAAAGTTACCCTTAAAGTAGCAGATATCCCATTCTCATTAACTACCCTAGATACATATAAAATTGCAACATTGCGCCAACATCACCTCTCCCCCAGTCACAAATATGGCACGTGCAACATGAACCCCTCTTTCTTATTGGAACCTTTGCTGACCATCCCAACACATCGCCAAAACTCTTATTGCTAGCATCCATAGTATTATTGTATGGTCCTCCTGTGCATGTTCAATTGTTTCATAGTGGTGCTTGGTTATGGCTCCTTTGACATTCTCAATGGCATGCTAGATGGGCTGCCAATTGAAACCAGACCCTTATTAAGTAGTTCACTCAATATGTATGCCATTGATGCAGGTTCTTTTTGAAAAATGTGCATAGAATTTGCAAGGTTCCTAAAAAGAATTGATTTCTTTTTGTTTTCATTGGGGTACTGGCATCTCTAATGGCAGCAACTAGGTTAGGTTTCGTATACACTCAACCTAAGGTCAAGGTGTGGGCAAAATAGTCTACTTATTGACAGAAGAGCTTGGACTTCTCTTATTTGAGATTTAATGGTCTTACTTGTAGGAGTCTCATGATATTCATTAGTGCGACCGTGTGCTTTTGATGGCTTGTAGAACACCAGGATGTTATGTGCGTTATTTTATGTTAATATGCTTTTTACTGTGCTAAATTACCACCAAAGTAGTTTCAGAGTGCCTAGGCTTATCCTTGGAGTGGTGTACTGTGCCCTTGTCATTGGTATCCTGACCTTAGTCTGCTGGAGGAAAGAAAGGGGACGATGTGAAGATGGGAAAGCGGCATATAGATGCTATAAAGAAATAGAGGGAGGGATTGAGTTGCAGGCAACAATATTTTGTGATAGTATGGGTGCATGCAGTCTTGTTAGATGGGTGACAGCCTTAAAAAAGTGAGGAGGCATGTCCTCTCATCCTGAAAAATCATCTTGTTGGTCACTATCTTGAATACCTGCCCCTTCGCTTGCGGACACAATGTAACTGCGCTCACCAACCCAAACAGCATGCAGAGGTATTGAAGGGTGCCAAAGCAGGCCCCAAAGTGGATTTTGGTCTCAAATCAACCATGAGTTCCAAACAAAGTGTGGAGAAAACATTAGCTTGGCCTTTGCTGCGTACCATCTTGTTGATCTTTGGCAATGAGTGGAGGGGACAAGTTTGTTCTTGTTAAGAAATTTTAAGTCCACACAAAGTCTGGTCGCGTCTGTGATTTTGATTGGATACCAGCACAATAGGAGAGGTCCACTCTGATAAGTAAGTGCTCTATAGGCTGCATCCATGGATCAGATTGTGGAGGTGTTTCTCTAATCTGGCTTGTAGGTGTAGTAGTACTTTACTCACACTGTGTATTAATGCTTTAGCATTGGGCTTCAGAGCAATCCTTTGCTTCAAGAAAATTAATGGTTCCAATTTGGTGATCAATACTGTTGGAAACTGTGTGATGATGTCTTCTTTGGCATCTTCCAGCGTCTCTCAGATGGTTATCATCAGGATTTGTCAAGGCTACCCAGGTCTCAGTCATCTAGATGTCTGCTTAGTGATCCCACCCAATCACAGAGACTCCTTTGGACGCCGCATGTATCCTGCCTGGACATTGTCTTCCTTTATAAGGTATGACTGCCTAGAACCATCTCTATGGTCTGATTTAGTGCTTCAAGTAACCCCTAGGGAACTTGCTTGGGTGTTCCATGTTGATGATTTTGGTCTTTAATTTTTCTTCAAACATGTGGTACGATATGACCATGTGAAGGGAGTCTGAGACAGCAAGAAAAAGTGATACCAGCAATGTGAATTTGACCTGTTGTGTGTGGTGGGCTGTCAGCGTGTCCAGTTCCTGAATCATTAGCATGGTGTGAATGACCTAATCTTGAAGGTCTTCCACGTTGTATTACACCTGTAACTTAGCCAGTCATATTATTATGAACATATTATAAAGCAGCTTAGCCCACTTCTCCGGATTATGCTTAACAGCTACGTTGGCAATGCGATCCAGACCAGGAACTCTGGAGGTCTTAAGGTTAACAATCACTTTCAAAATGATCCTCAAGGTCATTGAGGATGAACATCATTGTGATTATCCCAGTAGCCCACTGACGCCTGCTACTGCTTTAAATCTTTCTGCATTCTGAAGTCTTCCTGTCACACCCCCAGCAGTCCCGCCCCTGACAGACCCATTTAGCTCACCTCAGGGTCCCAAGCAGTGTGGAGCCCACGCACCCATGCGGGGCGGCCGGCGGCGATTGGTCGGCGACATTGGGCATCGAGGAGACCCGCGCCGGTGGCAATCTCCTTTCCTGCGCTGGCAGTTGCCCTGGCGGCTCGCTGGCAGGCTCCACCGACACCATGGTGCCCATCGCGCTGCGCCAGGTGCGGAGCGTACATCGCGCCTGAGGAACGGTGCGTCATACGCAGATCACGTGTTTTGGGCTCGGTCACGTGACTACATCACACGATCATCGTTGCTTTCAAAAGGAATGCGCTGATCCCACAGCAACGCTTCACTGCTGATCCGTTCGGACTGTTTTGGCGTTTCTACTGTTTTCTTGCTCCTGTGTTTTTTGACCTCGGACTGTTTCTGGAACTTCTCTTTGTTGTCCTTTGGTACTTTTTCATCGATGGTGTGAGCTTTCTGCATTCGACCTCGGCCATTCCTCTGGATTGATTTTGGATTGCCCTGACCTTTATGCATTTGACCTTGGCCATTCCTCTGGATTGATTTTGGATTGCCCTACTCAAACTAAGACTCTTGGTACTTTGAAACTCGGACTGCTCATCGGATTGAACTTTGGACTCCCTTCTATTTTTTTTTTTGTCTTGCTCCCTCTGCATCAAGTGTTAAGAACATTGGATAGGAGTGCCATCCAAGCTACCAACTGTCGCCTATCACCGCCGGCTACCACAGACCCCTGCGGGTTACACCTGTCACTGGGTTCTCAGTCACATACATTGGGTAAGCTGCCTATAATAATACCATATTGCCTTACTTTGGGACTGTGGGTAGTTTCTAACCCGGTTGCTTGCCTTGCAGTGGTCAGGGGGGTCCTTCCGGCATTCCTGATTCCGGCTGATGGCATTCCATACCTGTGGCCTCAAGAACTATACGGGCAGTTACATTGTTGTTCTGTTCGTGTGGTGCTTGGGGACGGAGGTTTCATCCTCTACACTGTTAGAACTGATATAATATTGTTTCGTCCTCATTGTATATGTTGGCCTATGCCCAGTCGCTTTGCGAGGAAATTCGTATTACAAGGTCGTGACCTCAAGTGAATCAAGCCTCCATTTTAGGTTAAAACCGCCATTTTAGTTTATTGTATAAAGTCACCCTGTAGTCTAAAATAGCCGTCTCGTGTGCCCTTGTTCTTGCCTTAACCTCTTCAACCTCTGTAGGAGAGTTAATGTCCAACCTGCCTTCAGGCTACATGTTAGGGTCATGTAGACCTTGTCCTTTCGTTGACCTCGGGATCAGGGGATTACTTGAATCGGCGATGTTAACCTACAAGTATACAAGAACAATAACGCTATCCAAATACGACATGTGAAACATTTGTTTGATCTTTATTAAAGCAATGTGTAAAGAGTGTAACGTTAAACTAGAGAATAATAGTGTGTGTTAGTACATATGTTGAAAAGTAAACCGCATGCACAAGATATGTTAATTAGGAAACGAACCTGGCGCGACCCTAGCCCAGTTCATAATTAACCTGAAAGAGGCTGGACATCGTTATAACGAAAATGTATAAATACGCTGATGCCCAGGTGGCAATTCCTGTTCACTGCTCACATTGAACCCTGCTGGTGGTCTCTGTGATGTATTGACGGCCAAATAGCTATTTGTGTACTTTGTTTGGTAACTGTTCAGTTTTGTAATAAAGATTCTGGGAATCTTTTCTAGCCTGTGTCGGTGTATTTTCCTTTGCTTGGTGTAAAAGCCTTAATATTGTATTTTTATGATTCCACAGATGGTGCCCGAATAGGGACCCTCAAGATCGACTTAGTCTCATTGAAGGTTGGCTCGGCTATCGGAACCGGGATCGGACGGTGCCAACAGAAACGGCCACTCTGGACGAGAAGTGAATTCCTCGACAAAACTGCACGATCCGATCCCTGAACGGTGAGCTGTAGCCCGAGACGACGTCTTGACGAGGGTCCATATATCGAGGTGGGTAAATTTGCCGAAAATCTCCAGACATGTGGGTCCTTAGCATTGTCCTTAGTAACCCGATGGGGCCTCCCAGTCCTTTGGTCAGGTGAATCATGTCCCGATTCGTAATTTAAACCTGACAATTTGAATTTGGCGCATTGTACTCGCGAGCACAATTACTTGACCAGGTAACACCAGAACTTTGATATGCCTGGGAAATTGTCTGCCTGCTTTAGGGCATTATTCCGCAGCGACAGACAATCTTTGGAAGATAGCCGTCCCGCACCACAGGAGGGGTCGCCGGCATGTACTATGTACTGTAAGAAAGGCTTTGGTAGTATAGCATTTAATGACATTTGGCACAGACAGACCAGACATAATTTTAATCTTAGGTGGCCAGCCAATGGTACTTTTGAAATCCCTCGTATAGAATACCTAGAGTCTGTATTCGTAAAGAAAAAGGCTAGACCTGCAGCATTTGACACATTGCATAGTTGGAAAACAGAAGCTTTGCAGCAACAGAAGAGTAGAGAGAAACATATGCGTAGACATATGACGAGTGTCGAAAAGGCACGATCAAAATAAACAATTGGAGTCAGTTAGGAACACGGACAGGGCGTTCCAATTAGGCATTCAGAAAATTTACCCTTCAAAAGATTTTCATACGTCAGATGAATTGATTAATAAACTTTTGCATGAACGAAGGCCCGATGCCTCCGCGCCACCTCCGTACGTCCCTCCTCCTGGCGCTTTGCCCCTTCCCATTTTTATTCCCCCGTGTATAGTTCCTCCGGTCCCCCCTGTTATTTTTCCTGTTGTTCTTCCAGCCGTCGCTCCTTTACCTGTCCCCTTGCCTCCACCTGTTGATATCCAGAATGTGCCTACTCTTCCTCTTCCAAGTGATTCTGCATCGCTTGTAGTAGACCAGGGAGCGAGACCAAGGGTTGTGACTCGAAATAATACTGTGTCCACAGATAAAAAGAATGAATTGACTGGTTGGGCTAAACATTGCATGGAGAAGGGTGAACAAGCTGATGTTTTTTCCACACTCAAAAATTTAAAAGGTATTCCCGAGAAAAATGTCTTTATTGAAGGATTAGGGATTAATTTGACTATAATGTGGAATAGATTAAACGATGTAGATCTCCCACAAGGGTTACAGGATTTGAATACCTTAGCGTTGTACAGAGATACTGCGGAGAAGGTATATGAGCATGTTGAGAGGATTTCTGAGTATAGGAAGGAGTTGGAAGGGTTACAGAATGAGGAAGCAGATGGTGGTAGTTTAGGTATTATGTGCTTACAGAAACGGTTTTCTCCTCGCCGTGAATTAAAGGGTGAGGAAGCGTGAATTTGTACAAAGGATGCGATAAGATGGATTTCGGATATGTCGATAACTTCAGATGAAGTATATGACACGTACAGTCAGTATACGATAGAAATGCAAAAGAAGGTGATACAGGTGATGGTGGAGTACCTGCAGAATGAGTGTGTAAAAAGAAAGATTTGTTGTCCCGCAGAATTGTTGAGTGTTTATAAGAGAGCCTTTTCGATTGATACTTCTTCGACTGCCTTAGCGCTTGATTTGGCTCTGTTGCTTAGTAAGCGTTCGGAGCTGCCTACTTCTCAGTTGCCTATGAGAGAGGTCCCTCCGACATTTGCCCCGAAAGTTGAGATTGCGGCCGATGCTGGACGAGGAATACTTGCGGGAGAAATTCCTGCACATTACGTATCACAGTTTGTTGACGTCCTGTTTTCAAGACAGGAAGTGAACACCATAAAGCAATCTATTCCTGATGTAAGAAAGAATCCGACCAGGTTCTATAAAGAAATAGAGTCGGTCTTACAGTCTTCGGTATTCACCTTAAGTGATATTGATTTATTATTTCACGTACTCCTGCCAGTCGATTTGTGGAAACAGATTAGGACTATTGATGATATACCTGGGTTGGGAGATACATGGGATAACATGGTTAGACTAGATAGAGAAAGACCAGCTGGCGAACGACCGCCTGAAAAAAGAATCATTTGGGACAAGCTTACGGCCTGTGTCAAAGGAAAATCTGAGGGTGCTACCGATTTCTTCAATCGGTTCGAGCAGGTATTTTCAGATTTCAGTGGACAAGACTTAGGCACAGAGTCAGGGAAAAGGCTGTTTGTCGACAAATTTGTACGTGGATTGCTGCCTGACATCCAGTTACAGATTATGTCTTCCGAAAGCGCTTGGCAGGCGAAGTCTCGATCAGAAGCACTGCATATGGCTCAGTACTATGAAAATCGTGTGAATAATGAAAAGGAAAAACTTGAGAAGAAAAAGGGTGACCTGAAAACAAAAGTCTTATTACAACAGTTTGTTAGAAGCCCTAGAGGGGGTAATCAATTTAGAGGTCAGTACATTCCACAGGGAAGTGCGCCCTTGGCTCCGGTAACCATTAACCAGTGTGCCTATTGTCGACTGGAAAGGCCACTGGCGCGCACAATGTCTGACCTTGCAGCAGAGGTCATTTGGGAACATGGGTAGACGATCCAGAGGTCGCCCAGGTGCAGGGTGCCCTGGTAGAGGTCAGTTTCCACTAGAATCACAGCAACCTCCTTCACAAGATAAGCAAGTTTTGAATGTGGATAATAGAAACATTTTTGATCACCCTTCTGCCGTGTACCTCTCAGAAGAACTTCCTTTTGATAATATTCTGTTTCGCTAGGATTGCCCGAAGCAGGATTTGGAACCAACGCCTATTCCCGTTCATCAGAAAGGCCCCTACGTTGAGATGGCGGTGGGAAATAGGAAGCATCTATTTTTAGTAGATACGGAAGTACAGAAATGTTCCATTGATCATTCACGGGTTCCAAATATTCCCCTGTCAGGGCAGTCCAACGTTTCTGTAGGGTTTTCACGTACACCTGTAGTTTGTCCGGTCTCTTTGCCGGTTCCGATAACACTGGGTCCCTTCACAGAGCAGTGTCCATTTCTACTTACCACAAACTGTGGGGAGAACTTGCTGGGGCTAAATTTGTTGAAGGCATTACATGCAGTAATACATTGTTCTCCGGACGGAGTTTGGTTAACAATTTCTCCTCAGCAACCACTCGCCTCTCAGTTTTTGACTCGACCTTTACCGCCAGAATTCAGTAATGTTCCAGAAAGCTTATGGGCAATCGATGATAATGATGTGGGCATTCTTTAAATTGAACCTGTTAAAATTATTCTGAAACATGGAGTAAAATTGCCTCGCATCCCGCAATATAAGATCTCAGTTGAAGGCGAGCAGGCTTTGAAATGTATAGTTTCTGATTTTGTACATCGTGGAGTAATTGAGGAAATTATGGGTAGCCTATGCAACCGCCCTATTTTGCCAGTATACAAAAAAGGTGATAATGCGATTCCCTTTCGGTTTATAATTGATTTACGCGCTATTAACAAAATTGTGGCTCCTCAATTTCCTATTGTACCTAATGTTACAACGATACTAACCATGATTCCGGCTTCTGCCACTCATTTTAGCGTTGTTGATCTTAAAAACGCCTTTTTCAGTATTCCCTTACACAAGGATAGCAGGTATTTGTTCGCGTTTACCCTAGGTGGACGCTCGTTCACATTCACTCGTGCACCACAAGGGTACACTGAGAGTCCAAGCATTTACAGTAGGGCATTTAAAGAGCAGCTCGATACTCTCGAGTTGCCTCCTACTTGCACGTTACTACAGTATGTGGATGATCTCCTCTTGGCTGCTGATTCTGAGAGCGCCTGTAAAGAAGGCACAATGTTGTTGCTTTCTCATCTAGCGAAACATGGCCACAAAGCTTCACTCAAAAAATTCCAATATTGTTGTCAGGAGGTCGCCTATTTAGGCTATCCCCTGTCAAAGGAGGGAAGACGGTTGACACCTGAACGAATAAAGACTATTTCTGGCATGTCTGTCCCAAATACGCAGAAGGAAGTTAGAGCCCTGATAGGTATGGCTTCTTACTGTAGATTGTGGATCCCTAACTTTTCGTTAACGATTAAACCAATGCTGGCTTTGACAAAGAAGGGCATTTATTTGCCATTGCCATGGACTTTGGAACACCAGACAGCATTTGATTTGCTTAAATCCGCGCTGTATTCAGCGCCGGTTTTAGGAACTCCGAATTATGACAAGGCTTTTGTATTGTATGTGCATGAACTTGATGGATGTGCTTTGGCTGTATTTACGCAGGAGCATGGAGGGAAGAATAGGCTGTGCGGTTACCATTCCTCCGCCTTTGATCCTGTAACATGCGCTTTGCCAAGATGTTTGTGCGCTGTCGCTGCTGCTGCTGCGTCTGTAAAACAGAGTGGCCCTCATTACGACCCTGGCGGAGAACCATGGTGCAATTTGCACCATGGTCCATGGCGCTAAGCTGCCAACTCCGCCATGGTGGTTGGCGGACTTACCGCCCCATTCCGACCTTGGCGGGGCGGTAAGTCCCCAATCCCCATTTACCCTTCCCCATTCCCATTTTTGCCCCATAGGGTATAATGGGAGTGGGGAAGGCGTTAATTACGCCACCGTAAATTACGGTGGCGTAATTAACAACAAGTCCCGTAGCGCCATGGATTTTTCCGCCTGCAAAAAGCAGGCGTAAAAATCACCATGGCGCTACGGGAACTCGTACTCAGGCGGAAAGGGGCGCCATGGTTTACGCCGGCGTAAACCCCTTTCCGCCAGGGTCGTAATGAGGGCCAGTGAGGGAATGGTCCTGGGACATGCGTTAACCCTAATGGTACCTCACTCTGTGGATATTTTATTGAATAGAACTCAAACACAACACCTCACTTCCACACGATTGACAAGATATGAACTAATCTTGTTTGTCCCCCACATTCAAATTCAGAGGTGTTCTGTATTAAATCCGGCTGATTTTTTACCTGTCCCGCAAAATACTGTTGATGGTGACGAAACGTCACACGATTGCCTTTATGTGACAGAACAAGAGACTAAAGGCAGAATCGATCTGAGAGACACGCCTTTGAATAGCCCACAAGGAGGGCTATTTTGTGATGGCTCTTGTTTTAAACTTCCGAATGGTACATCCACGGCTGCTTATGCCGTTACTACTTTAAGCACGATTGTGGAAACCAAAAGAATTATGCATAATTCCACGCAGGCCGTAGAAATTATAGCGTTAACTCGAGCTTGTGAACTTTCTGAAGGGCTTACAGTAAATATATATACCGATAGTCAGTATGCCTTTGGGGTGGTCCACAACTTCGGTAGACTTTGGAAAGAACGAGGTTTCTTGACCTCGCACGGAACGAAAATTCAGCATGGCACTTTAATAGTGCGATTACTTTCAGCACTCGCACTCCCTGTTCAGTTAGCTATTATAAAATGTTCAGGGCATCAAAAGGTTACAGATGATGTAGGAAAAGGGAATGCTTTCGCTGATCAGATAGCTAAACAAACTGCCACTGATTTCAGTTCAGAAATGTATGCTGTAAGAGAAACTGTAAATATTTGCACTTTGGGTGAAAGTATCGATTCTGTAAAAGACATTCAAGCAGATGCTACCATAGAGGAAACTAAGAAATGGATTGAGGGTGCAGGGAGATTGGATGATGATGGGTGTTGGGTGTACAATATTGAAGGAAAATGGTTACTCCCTGACGCCTACATTACAATGATGGTTATTATGGCTCATGGTCCGACACATGTTTGTGCGCATAAATTGACTAAAATGCTACACAGTGTATGGGCCATTGATAAGATTTTCAAACTGCGGAGTGCTTTTTCCAAAGGTGCATGGTCTGCTTGTAGCACAATGTAGGAAAAGGTACCTCGACTCCTAGAGGAAGTTTCGCTCCACCTTCTGTTCCGTTTGAGGTTATTCACTTTGATTTTATTGAAATGGAACGTTGCAATAATCTTAAATATGTGTTGGTTGTCATTTGTGCTTTTAGTAAGTGGGTTGAGGCTTACCCTGTTAGAGATGCAACGGCCATAACCACGGCAAAAACTCTGTTGAAAGAGCTTTTTCCTAGGTTCGGGCTGCCGAGAGTCATCTGGTCGGATAATGGGCCACACTTTATCGCTACTGTAATCCTACAAATTTGCAAAGGATTACAGATTGATAAACAATTCCATTCGGCTAGACATGCCCAAAGTGCCGGATTAGTGGAAAGGCATAACGGCATTATAAAGAACAAGCTCGCTAAAACGTGCGCTGGCACCAAGTTTAAATGGCCAGACGCCTTACCGATCATGTTGCTGTCGATGAGAACAACCCCTCAAACTAAGACTGGGCTCTCTCCCTTTGAGGTGGTAATGGGGACACCTGCTAATATTTGGGGTTTTTCAAAAAGCAGTTCATTGCGGGATATAGAAAATGTGCTTCTTTCAGATTACTGTAACTAGTTGACTAAAAATCTGTTTTCAATTTATCACCAGGTGCGAGAGGCATTACCTGTATGGTACAAGGGTCCGGGTCACAGTCTACGACCGGGGGACTGGATCCTCACAAAGGTTTTTGAGAGGTCGTCTTGCCTTGCACCTCGGTGGAGGGGTCCCTACCAAGTCCTGCTAGTCACTCAGACTGCTGTGCGGGTAGTGGGTCGTAAGAACTGGATCCATGCGACGCACACCAAACGGATCCCGCAGCCCGTGCCATATGATACAGAAGACACAGAATTCCTTCCCACTGCTGTAACTAACGTGCCTGAAACAGTAACAACCGACAAGGGAGTATCGGAGACCGTGCCAGAATTTGCAAGGCCAGACAAAATGGCCATCTTGTCTTCGCACTCTCCAACAGTGGAACTTCTGGATCAATCCTTTTATGATCCCATTTCTGTTCACTCGCCACCTCCCGGAGGAAGTGATGACACTTTGTTCTCACCAGAAACTGTGAAATATAATTTGCGTCCAAGGAAATAGACGTACAGCACGGTCTGACTGTGCGATTGAGAAAATCATTTGAGGGCTTGTCTTTTGGCCCGACTGTACGGAAGGATTCTGTTGGCTAAGGGTTGTGGGAAAGACATTAAGAAGACGCGCGACTGGAGTCGCCAGCAAATGAACAATTGGTGTTTTTCGATTGAAGACTACAATGCCTGCCCCCGCTACCGCTCGTACCGAACTTTTAGATAAATATGTGACTAGCAGAGACAATGATCAAGCATGTAAGGGGACCCCCAAAGTGTATTGTTGCCTTTTTGTAATAATAACTGGATTTTTAATAACTGTTGGTTTTGGGTTATGGTATCTGGAGGAAGCATATCTACTGGAGGACTTTTTACCTATTGAAAATGTATCTGTTATCCCCACTCCTACCGTGCAATTGCATACTTTATCGCCTAGAGATTCTTCGCATACACAGAACTATCAGAATAATACTCTTTTGTTAATTATGAATGCCACTCACACAATTTTAAATAGAACCAATTGCTGGATCTGTTCACATCTACCGCAACATGGGGATAAGGGGCTAGGTTGGTATATTCATCCTTAACCTTTGACAACTGCTTGTTATGCTTCTCTTAGAGCACTATTCTTTGGCCGATGGAATGACAGCATCTCAGGGAACTTTGATGGTGCAAATTTGAATAGTTTTGAAAAGCATGTTTTGATGCCCGTGGGATGCTCGCTTTTTGCAAATAGAAGCAAGCCAAATGTTGCTTCTGTTAGGCCCTCTGATAGATTGTTTCGTCCCTTTCAGTCTTTAATCTCTTTCAAAATGGCTCCTATAGGCAATAAGGATGCCATGCCTCCAACTTATTCTGTTAACCATAGCCCCGATTCAGTATCCTTCTGCATACAGAGGAATGGAACACGGTCAATGGGTAATTTTAGAAAGTGCGTCAACGTTGCGAATTTGACTAGTGAGAACAGACCTCTGTACGTAGGCGAACCTGTCTATTTTGTTTGCGGTGATGTGGCATTTGCATGGTTGCCCAGGGATTGGCAAGGAACCTGCTATTTAGGGATTCTACTACCTGGGGTATTTATTGCCAGTACTGTAGAAATTTCGAAAACTCGTCCACGACGAGGTGTGAAAGGGGATACTCCAGCGCAAACTCTAGGGGACATCATGAAATCCTTTGTGCCATTTTTTGGGCAAATTACGAATTCAGAAGATATCAGGGGACTAGCGAGAGTATTGGAGAGAACCATCAACCGGACCACTGACATACTCTATAATATGACGTTAGAACAGAAAGCGATAAGATTAGTGGCTCTTCAGAACCGGATGGCATTAGATGTCATTCTGACCGAGCGTGGAGGAGTATGTAAATTAGTGGGGTCCGCTTGCTGAGTTTACGTACCAGACTCCTCTAAAACGATCTTTAGGGCTATCCAAAATCTACATGTTCTTAGCTCAGAAGTACATGTTCCTTAGGGAAACTGGGAACTTAGTGCATGGTTTTGGGACCTCCTACGGTCGTGGGGATGGAAGTTGTTTTCGGCCCTGCTGATTATCTTGGGAAGTTTTCTATTCCTTTGTTGTTGTATACAGTGTCTCCCTGGTATATGCTCAGTATTAGGGGGGTGTTGCGAGCAAGCAACAAGTGTATTAGGGCATAAAATATACGCCCCAGACAAGGCTTCCAAAGAGTATGTGTTGAAAGAAACTCTAGTGTATGATCTAATGGCAATAGATATGTCCGACAATGATTCGGGATGTATAGACATTGAAATGTGGAGTTAACCACAAAACGATTGAAGGTAGTTTAGCGCTTGGCATAGGCCAAAAGGAGGGTTTGTTAGAACTGATATAATATTGTTTCGTCCTCATTGTTTATGTTGGCCTACGCCCAGTCACTTTGCGAGGAAATTCGTATTACAAGGTCGTGACCTCAAGTGAATCAAGCCTCCATTTTAGGTTAAAGCCGCCATTTTAGTTTATTGTATAAAGTCACCCTGTAGTCTAAAATGGCCGTCTTGTGTGCTCTTGTTCTTGCTTTAACCTCTTCAACCTCTGTAGGAGAGTTAATGTCCAACCTGCCTTCAGGCTACATGTTAGGGTCATGTAGACCTTGTCCTTCGTTGACCTCGGGATCAGGGGATTACTTGAATCGGTGATGTTAACCTACAAGTGTATACAAGAACAATAACGCTATCCAAATATGACATGTGAAACATTTGTTTGATCTGTATTGAAGCAATGTGTAAAGAGTGTAACGTTAAACTAGAGAATTATAGTGTGTGTTAGTAAATATGTTGAAAAGTAAACCGCATGCACGAGATATGTAAATTAGGAAACAAACCTGGCGCGACCCTAGCCCAGTTCATAATTAACCTGAAAGAGGCTGGACATCGTTATAACGAAAATGTATAAATACGCCGATGTCCAGCTAGCAATTCCTGTTCACTGCTCACATTGAACCCTGCTGGTGGTCTCTGTGATGTATTGATGCCCAAATAGCTATTTGTGTACTTTGTTTGGTAACTGTTCAGTTTTGTAATAAAGATTCTGGGAATCTTTTCTAGCCCGTGTCAGTGTATTTTGCTTTGCTTGGTGTAAAAGCCTTAATATTGTATTTTTATGATTCCACAACACGACCATCAAGTCTTGGCACTTCCATTGTGTTTACCACTGCTTTAAAACTTGCTGTGCTCTAAAGTTTGCAATTGTATTGAACCCAGGTGCCCTCTGAGGTTTGCCACTGCTCGTAATCTTGTTGCTCTCTGAAGCTTGAAATTGTGTCTGCCACTGCTTTAAAACTTGCTGTGCTCCGAATGTAGACCCTGTGTTGAATCCAGGTACCCTGTGAAGTTTGACACTGCTGTAAAACCTGCTGTGCCCGGAGACTATCCATTGTATTTGCCACTGCTTAGAAACTCTGTGTGCTCTTGGGTTAGCCACGGTGTTGACCCCAAGTGCCCTCTGAAGTTTGCCACTACTCTAAATATTGCTGCACTCTGAAGCTTGCAATTGTGTCTGTCACTGCTTTAAAACTTGCTGAGCTCTGAAGGAAGCCATTGTGCTGAATCCAGTTGCCCTCTGAAGTTTACCACTGCTTTAAAACTAGTTTCACTCTGAAGTCTACCATTGTGCTTACCACTACTTTGAAACTTGCTGTGCTCTGAAATTAACCATTGTGTTTGCCACTGCTTTAAAATGTGCTGCACTCTGAAATTGGCCATTGTGTTGAATCCAGGTACCCTGTGAAGTTTGACACTGCTGTAAAACCTGCTGTGCCCGGAGATTATCCATTGTATTTGCCACTGCTTAGAAACTCTGTGTGCTCTTGGGTTAGCCACTGTGTTGACCCCAAGTGCCCTCTGAAGATTGCCACTGCACTAAATATTGCTGCACTCTGAAGCTTGCAATTGTGTCTGTCACTGCTTTAAAACTTGCTGAGCTCTGAAGGAAGCCGTTGTGTTGAATCCAGTTGCCCTCTGAAGTTTGCCACTGCTTTAAAACTAGTTTTACTCTGAAGTCTACCATTGTGCTTACCACTACTTTGAAACTTGCTGCGCTCTGAAATTAACCACTGTTTTGAATCCAGCTTCCATGTGAAAATTGATACTCGTTTGAATCTTGCTGCGCTCTGAGGCTATCAATTGTGTTGAATACAGGTGCCCTCTGAGGTTGCCACTGCTCTGAATTTTGCTGCGCTCTCAAGTTAGCCACAATGTTGAATTCAGGCGCCACATGAAAACTGATACTGATTTGAATCTTGTGTGCTCTGAGGCTATCAATTGTGTTGAATCAAGGTGCCCTCTGAGGTTTGCCACTGCTCTGAATTTTGCTGCGCTCTGAAGTTAGCCACTATGTTGAATCTAGGTGCCACATGAAATTTGACACTGCTTTAAATCTTCCTGCACTGCATACTGCTGCCTTAAGAACTCAGCCACTGCTTCAAATCCTGCTGCACTCTGAATCGGCCACTGTGTTGTGCCCTGTGAAGTTTTCCACTGCTCTTCCCTTCTGTTCCTTCCCCCAACACATATCCCTACCCCACCCACCTCGATGAGCGGTTCATCTTACTCTGAAACAGCACTAGGAGCAAGTCCCAGGTCAGCATTGTCCAGGCAACTGGCTAGGGGCAATGTCAAAAGCCACCTCACCCCACTAGGGCACCTCAATCCCCTGTCTGCCTGTTCGCCCGAGCATCCCATCCCCGCAAGCTATAGCTGTAGCCGTCTGCAGCGACACACAGCCAAGGGACTTCATTATAGTGGTAATGTTGCATTCTGAATATAGATCATATTCTGTTCCACCACAGTAGACTCTTCATCCACAACAGTGTTACACCACATTGCATTCCGGATGTAAGGTTGGTTACACTTGTGTATAGGCCCGTTACAAATGCCTTATCACATCATATCATATCATTTTGCAGATTCCTAGTAGTAGGCCACCATAGGGAGGCTTTCACCACTGTGAACCAAATGCAACTACAAAACCCCAGCAACCAGAGGCTGCAAAGCCCCACCAGACTCTGAGACTGCAATACAACCACCACAGAGAGGCAGTTGCCACTGTGAAGTAGATAACTACACAGAAACCCAACAGGGAAGATCAAACCATCGGGAGAATAAAACCACTCCAAGTCACTCATTAATAATAGAGGATCAGGGACCAAAACACATGAAACTCTGAGATGAAAATACAACCACCACAGAGAGGCTCTAACCACTGTGAACCCCACGAGACTCAAGACAGATATACAGTCACCACAGAGAGACCATCAGCACTGTGAAACAGAAAACCTTACAGGACCACACAAGGGAAGGCCAGAGCAGCAGGAGAGAACCCAACTCCCGGGATAGACCCCGATCCCCGGAATATACCCCAATTCCCCGAGTCAGCCCCGACCCCTGGGATAGACCCCTACTACGCATGTTAGCTCCCAAACACCAGGGTTAATCCCTGACTGCCACAATTAATACCTGAACTCCCGGGTTTGTCCCCAACCCCTACATTAATCCCAGGCCCCTAGGTTAGTCGCAGACCCCTGGGATAGCCACTAACCCCTGGAAAAGACCCCAACCCCTTGAGTTAGCCCTTGGCCCCTGGGTTAGACTCCGAGCACCCTGGTTAGACCCCGACTACTAGGGTTAGTCCTGGCCCCTGGGTTAGTCCCCAACCCTTGGGTTACCCACGATCAGGAAAGACCAACCAGAAAATGCTGCAAACCAGGAAAGACTGACGCACAAGTAATAACGAAAACAGGATAAACCTACTGGATCAATCTCAGAACACCTCACCTAGGAATTAACCTATACAAAGAGATGGCACACCGACACGCCCACCACAAACAAGTCCCTTCACTAGACCAAGACCATAATCACTCTGCTTATCACCCTACATGTCAACTTAGCACCCTCCCGGTCAACCATCCATCCTCAGGAACCGTAAGCATGTAAGAAGGAAATCCAGAAGCTCAATGGCACAACAGGGAACCCACAGAAACAAAACTAAAAGAAACAACATCAACATGCCATTCTTCACAAATACCTGGTGCAACACACTGAATCATCAATGTCAGCAGGCAGACGACGCTGAAGAAAACATCAATCCAAGACAAAGCCTTGCTGAACTAGTCAACGAAAAAACAGACACAACAGATCTGAATATACAAGCCGGTGGAAAAATGGATCAATATCAACACAATCACCAAAATAGACTTCCAAACAAACCGCAGAAAACTAAAAGATACACTGAGACCTATTCAACGCAAAATCATTGTCAAAACACAGTTGAGAAATATACGAACTGCTAAGCGAGGGAAGGACAGACATTCTATTCTGCACTAAAACCTGGCTAACTCAAATCTAGAAGGTAATAGCGCACGATTGCATACCCAATAACATCAAACTTAAACAAGCCAACCGAGAAGGAAGAAGAGGAGGAAGTGTCGCCATAGCATACAAGGATGCACCAGCATTAAACATCCCAAACTGCGAATCACTCCTCCTGCACCTAGCCTTAGATCTCCAAACCAACCTAACATGTTTACTTGGCTTCAGGCCACCGACTTACAACGCTACCTTCATAGACACTTTTGTGGGCGCCATCACCAACATCTCCCTCAAACATAATCACCAGATCATAATCAGAGACTTTGACATCTGATTAGAAGAAGACAACATCAACTCACCCAAAACCTTAGTTAATGAACTAGCAACAATGCATCTACAGAAAATAATAATAATAATAATAATAATAATAATAATAATAATAATAATAATAATAATAAAAATAATGTATTTCCTATATAGCGCTACACACCCATAGGTCTCAGAGGGCTCAAATAACAGAAGACATTATGATACCACAGAGTGGTGCTGGTGAAAGGAGCGACACACATAGCAGGCCACACACTCAATGGAATCTTCTGAAACAAAAACCTGGTCACAACTGCACCTCCAAAACAAATCCTCTAGAGGAACCACCTCATTACACCCCTTGTGATCCAACTACCAACACAGATACTCCCAAAATATCCTGCAATTCTGAAAAAAACCTAGAAATCCAGTAACAGTGTGGACCTATACGCGAGACTGGAAGCCACAAAACCATCAATCAACACTGTAAACTCAGCCAGCATAGAAAAAAGAACAGCCACAATCCGAAGATGGATCATGAAAACACTGGATGACATTAAACCAGAAAACCCATTCTCCCCCTCACTAAAGAAAACAAACTAACAGAACACTGGAGCAAAAATGGAGGAAAAGCTAATACCACAGGAGAAAAAACACATACTAAAGACAGATTCGGTGATACACAAAGACAAAATACTCAAAGCAAAAAAGCCATTCTACAACAAACAGATCACAAACTCGAGAAACACCCAGAAAGAGATGTTCAACATCATAAACAAGTTAAGAAAGCCAGCAGGATGCAACAACACACCAACCCAGGCACAAAAGCTATGCGAGGACCTTGTAGACCGCTTCAAAACAAAAATCACAAACATCCAGAAAATCATTGAGAGCAAGTCGAAAAAGCACCATCGGCCACCTCAACAGAAAAGTTCAGAAGCCTGGTGAACAAAAGCAACAATAACAGATTCTTTTTTTTTTTAATTTTTATGTAGGATGTCACTTGTTTTTTATATTTAAAAGTAAACAGTGTGTTTAGTTTATAAATACACTTTTTACACTGCAAAGAGAAAATAAGAATAAAACTAAAAATAGAACTAATATCTCAGCATATATACATTAAATACAAATTCAAAAACATACAACATATTGTTGTCTCGTTACACATTCAGTAGGATTTCTTACACAAGCTATAGCTTTACTTTACCATGCGTAATTACTTCATGGTCCCGTCCGCTACTGTATCCTTGGTCAGACCATATGAGACACCAGTCAGCTCATAGAGAACAACATGGGAGGGCGGTTAGTCCCAACATATCTCTCTCCAATCAGCTACCCTTGCTGCATTTTCTTATTTAATTCCTCAAATATTTGTTCGCGGAACGATGATTAGGCTACTATGAGACCCTCATTTGTGGTCGTCATAAGCCTTGCCCACATATTTTCTGACAAAACCCAGGAGGTAGAATGGATGAACTTTCCTAATAAGCAAATTCTCTGTTCCCTAAAGACAGGACATTCCAAGACCAGATGAGACAGAGTTTCGATTGGGACTAACTCAAACGCACGCCTTCCTCGCACATCCTTAGAAACCATAAGTTTCGGACGCATTATTTCCATCGTCTGAAAGACATTTAAGCAAAATATGAGATATAGGTCCCTATGCTTTCATGAAGGGAAGTTTTACAGGTATGCTCTTGCCTTATGCAGGGGAGTGCATAGGTGCTGATTATTGTTATATTTTTGTAATCTAGTTAGGTCCTCATAATCAGTGTTTCTGTCCCATCGCTTTATTTTGTTTTTTTTATTATGAAGGCACTGTCTGCACTACACACTTGGATCGGTGTTGAGTAGATTTTAAAGTTATTGTGAAATTATTGCAGGAAAGATTTAGACTCTAGGCCAGAGCACATACATTCTTGAGCTCAGGGAGTGTTCTTCACCTTCTCCTTTTTTGGACAGTAAAGATAGGGATCTTTGTATATATTGTGCCCACCACGGGTGGATTTTGACAGGCTCAACACAGTTTTCCAGATTTTGCTTTCTAGCCGATCAAGAATCTGCCCAATTAGTTAGGTCTTTCAACAGCAATTTGGCGAAGATCTTGGCTGCAGAGTCAATCAATGCAATTGGCCTGTAGTTGGCCGGATTTGATCTCTCGCCACTTTTTTTAAATTGGAGCTGATCACAACGAGCCAGGACAGTCCGTACCTTTGGCAATCTGTTGGAATAGTCTGCATAGGATGGCAGACCAAAGCTCAGGGTTTTCCTTATAGAATTGATTTGACACCCCATCTGGACCACTTGCTCTAGAATTTTTCAGAGCTTTAATTGCCATAGAGATGTCTGTCGTATCAAACTCATACTTACAGATCTCAGAGCTGTTAATGAGATCCCAGCCCTCCGGGATACTTGGGTTACCACAGTTACATTTTTTATGGTAATAATTACATCACTCAGCCTATGGCACACAGCACGATTGCAGACTCGATTGCTGGTCCTGGGTGCCATTTAGGATCCTCCAGATGTCTTGTCAACTAGGCTTTTACACAGAGTTTGACTTCTCGAGATATAGGGCCTCATTATGAGGTCCTATATCTCTGCATAGCGCATACCGGGTCTGGGTTCTCAGAATGGGTACTTACCGGGTCATTCCAACCTTGGAGGACCCGGTAAGTCCCCATTCTGAGAACCATTCCCCATTCCCATTTGAGCCCCTATAGGGCTCAATGGGAATGGGGAAGTAGCTAATAACGGTACTGCAATTTGCGGTACCGTTATTAGCTCTGAAGTCCCTTAGCGGGTCCCATCCTTAACACCTGATCAGACCAGGCGTTAAGGAAGGGAGCCGCTAAGGGACCTCAGAATATGGAGGTAAGGGATTACCGGCACTGGCACCCTTACCGGTGCCAGTAATCCCTTACTTCCTACCTCGTAATGAGGCCCATAGAGTTGAAGTCTATATGACTTAAGCCGTTTGCAATATTCTCTTTTGAGAACTTTTAGCCGTTCTGCAAGAACAACTCCTTTTTGGCTAATAGAGTTTAGATGTTTCAATTTCTGGCTTAGGTCCTTTTTTTGTCATGTATGGTTTGATCAAACATTTGCTTGATTTTGGACAAATTGAATCAGATTCTTTGTTCTGGGGAAGAGACAACATAAAAGACCAAATATCAAAACAATCATAAAAAGAGTAATAAAAACACAGGGAAAAAATACAAGAGGAAATAAATGTAAAAGTGCTATAGCATTAGATGTTCTATGCGTCGCACCAAGTGACAGCATGTGGCTAACATTAAACATTCAGGAGAGTTCCTCTTTTCTTAAAAGCAAGCCTAAAAAATGTCACAACTGCCACAAGACTTTGTGAGAAGGGCATAGTTTCATCACGTCCAGAGCAGCAAAGGTGGTTCTTACACTGAGTTGGATCCACATTGGTCTGAGCCATTTGCACCGCTCAGATGAGTACATGAGGCAATGGAAAATAAAATGCGCTTCGCCTTCGATCTTGGTGGGTCAGAAAGACATAGAGGTGAATATACAGAGTTCTTATGCCATGCATCAGTACATTGGGCAAATGGCAAGATTCCCAAGTGAAACTTGGTAAAATGCTTTTCAACTTCAAACTTGAGTGGTAATCAAGATACGGTTCCAATCCGGACCCCAATTTGTCTTTACTAATAAATGGTTAGATGACAGTCTTCCTTCGTTACAGGTGTCAATCATCTGACCCCAGACTTTAGAGTGCCAGTCTTCCTTTGTTACAGGTGTCAATCATCTGACCCCAGACTTTAGAGTGATTTGTGATGCTGCATGTGTACTTGCTACCAAGGGTAGTGGGATTAACCCATAGATCGACGAGCCCAATATTTGCTAGCGTATTTTTCACATGCCTAAACCACAGCAACTGCTTTCCTCCCAATCTATTCAGCACCTCCTCCATTCCTTCTCTGTACAATGTCAGCGCCACAGAGTTCCAAATTCTAAGCCAATACAAAACTGGCTGGAGCATGATGGACTATTTTATTTCGAATAGGTCAACCTTGCAAGCTACCAGAACCACAGGTGCGCTTGATGATAGACCAAGGAGACGCTTTAAGAATGTATATGGAGGGGCGGGAGGTGTAGCCCCATAGTCTGGCCCTATATACAGCAGCTGGAATAGCCTGAGCCCTGTAGATCTTGAGAGCGACGAATGCAGCATTGTCATCCAAATGTGAGGCCAGGCCTGAAATTTACCTACTATGCCCTGTGCAGATCATGTTTTTTTTTTCTATTTTTCTGGTCCATTTCAGGTTATTGAAAAGAGTCAGGCCCAGATATGTATATGAGTTGACCGATTCCAATAAGTGGTTGTTCAAGAGCAATGGCACAGCTCGCCAAGAGGCACATCCTTCCGGGGCACATAACATGGTCTTAGTTTTGGATTGATTGATGCGCAGGCCTTTGGTGCAACATAAACTCTCACAAATATTGAGCTGATGTTGCAACCCGGCTGGTGTTGTAGCCATCAGAACCGCATCATCGGCAAATAAAAGAAGACTCCATCTGTAGCTGCCTGGGCTGGGCGCATCCTATGCCACAGCGTGTAATGCTGAAGCCATGCCATTAATATGCAGTAAGAATAGTAACAGGGCCAGGACACAGCCCCGCCTCATTCTGGTGTTAATGAGCACTGGGTCGGTTGTTTCACCGTGCATCCCCCAGTCAATTCAGAGCACTATTCCAGTTGTAGAAGGACTTGAATGCACTGGAGAGATTTGGTGGAGTACCCAAATAGTCCAAGGTTTCCCAGCGGAGGTTTCTCAGCACAGTATCAAAGGCAGTTGGGAGATCTACAAACGCCAAAAGTATCCATTGGGAGTTCATCCACACATATTTTTGTAAAATGAGGTCCACCCTCATCACTTGATCAATTGTCCCTGAACTGAATCCCCGTTGGACATGAGAGAGGCTATCTGACTCAGCTACCCAGTCCTCCATGCGATGTAAAATGATCCTTGAGTAGGTTTTTGCCAGGGAATCAGTGAGATAGGCCTGTAAATCCATGGTTGGTCCTTATTCCCCTTCTTATGGATGGGAATGATAATCGCCTCCCTCCAGCTTCGTAGTGACATGTGCGTAGTGAATAAGTCATTTTAAAACTTCGTAAGAAAGGGAATTCCAACAGCAGGTTAATTTTTAACAAATCAGATGGAACACACTCTGGGCCTGGGGCTCTACCACTTTGCTGTTCGAGTATTGCCCGCTTCACTTCTAACGATCTGACGCGGCTCATCACAGCATCTCCAGACAGCAGGGTTATCTCTGGTGCCATATCTATCAGACATATGGCCTCTCCCCTCTGTAAGGGTGGACTGTCCTGGGAGCAGAGAGATTGAAAATGCTTGTGACACTCATCTGAAGAATTATTGTTTTGGGAAGACTTAAAGCAGGGCTTGATGTGCACCTTTACTAAATGCCAGAACTCCCTACTATTGAGGGACCCTGCTGCAGTCTCCAGAGCCAGCAGATATGTTTGTTATCCCCTGCCTTCATTCTGAGCAATAGGGACTCACAATTATGCCTTAGACTCGTTATTCACCCCGGTATTCTGACCTCCTTTCTCTTGAGTATCTTTACAAGTCTAGCCTTCACTTACCTACACTCCATAGCAAACCAACGATGAGGCTTGGAATTGGGAATCAAACTTGAGCTGCCTGAGCTTGTGACAAACTGAGCCATCCTCTCTGCCAGCTGGTCTAGAAATTGACATATGTATAACCTGTGTCAGACTCAGAATAACCAGCCAGTACCGAGAGTAAGGCCCTGTATATTGGTGCAAGAAAGGCATTGGGTGCAGGAGTAGGCCGCTTCTGAGTCATTATACTTTTTTTTTGTTCTTAGAACCAGGGGGCAAGACATCTTTATCATGCCTATCCAGCCGAAATGTTGCAGGTGATAGAGCGATTATTAATGGGTCATGATTGCTTCCTGCAAGTTCTAGGACTTTAAAAGACTCTTTGAGGCCCGAGTGAGTCATAGGTACCATAATATAGTCAATTAGGCCATATCTGCTCTGGGTAGGAAAGGTGACCTGCACCTGTGCGTCCTCCAAGAACTTCTCATTGCAAGCTCTTAGGCCATAGGAATACAATCTGACATTAATTATCGCTGCTAATGGGCAGATGCACGATCGATGAAGGAGAGGCTGATGATGGCAGGAGTCCCCATGCCACATCCTCTATGGACAACTCTTCAGAGAGTTCATTGGATTCTTCCAGTTGGCAATTGAGATTGTCCACCATTGACAATAGCCTATTAGGAGACTTGGCCATCAGATTGGACATGTTTTTTAAAGGCAGTTCCAACTGGGCGACTGGTCGCTGACTTAGCCTCAGGTACACATTCAGTATGCATATGGTTAATCTCCCGTTCAACTCCAGCACCATGCAAAGCAAATCCAGATGTTCCAGTTCTACTTGCTTGAAAGGGGCCCCAAGACTAACATGGGTCCAGATTAAAGAGGTCCAAAATTTTGCTAGGACAATCCAGAATCAGCTGTTTATCAAAAGGCAATTGACAACATTCCTGCCCCCTCGCCCCAGCAAATGGCATAGGAGCAGATAGATTCCCTTATAGCGGGTTAATGAAAGGAATCGTGGAGATGACAGGTCTTGAAAATTGAATCCAAGTACACCATAATCGCAACCTTGAAATTCAGCACACAAGTCCTCACATATGAGTTTACAAACTCAAACCTAATATTACGACCCCTGAAGAACATACAATCAGAAAATATTCAGCACACCATGAAAATATTACTTGCAATGTCATATGTAGGAAAATTCTGTACTTCTAGAAGCATGCACCAATGTACAATATTTTAAACCTGGGGCACTTTAGCTAGGATGATATCAGACTTAGTATCACCTGGGAATGCTAATGTTGCCACTGACGGTATCAGATGCACCAGGCTTTACACTCTATGCATCACAAAAATAAACAAATCAGACAATAACCAACCGTCCACAGCTTCTGTGATTCTGTAATTCACTTCATACATTTTCTGCAGACCATAAACAAAACACACAGAGAGTAATATCGTGATAAATTTAAAACATTGGGAAAAACCATATTCCATCTTAGCAGATATTACTGTTTTCACAACTTGTCAATACAGTGCTTTTACATTTGCAGTTATTTTAGTATCAATTCCGCTGGCTTCTTCCACACCAGTCCAAAACCTCTCCTCCGCCCAACAAAGCAGGCCTCTCCTTTAACAAACTTGGCAGAGCATGAATGAAGAAGAAATGACTTTCCCCTTTTCGGGCCTAATCTAATGTTTCATTAATTAGGATAAGATTATCTCTAATAAGATATTTATCTTTATTTGGCACTTATGCTTACCAAGCGATCACTGTCGCTTTATCTGCATGGAAGGACACAGGCTGTCTGTCCCTTCTAACTACCTGCCAGTGGCCAGCATGAACCTTGGCCATCTCCCTCCTTTCTCCACTGAATTTGACTGCAGTCTTTCAGCAGCTCAGCTCAGCACACAGACAGACAGCATACTGAAATTGTAGAATTTTCTCCTTCTCGCCTCTTCCTTTTTCTTTCATCCAACCTCACTCTGGCCCCCCTTTCCTTTCTTCCTTCTGTATCTTATACCCTCACTTCTTTTCCGTTCCCTTTCCATATGTCTTCATAAAGAAAGTATATGATGTTATCTCCCATTGTCATGAGGTCATACAATTGAGCACCTCCCCTGTTGAGCCAACCCCCAGTAAATTTCCAAACCCCTTCTGTTTCTTCACTGTGACCTCTGTTCAGCAATCCTTCTCCAAGCCCGGATGAATGTCCAACATTTTCATGCTCTATTTCCTACAATTTCCTGCTCAAACAAATAGTTTTTACAAAATGTATTCTGCTGTCTGCCACGTACACTGCAGTTCTGCTTCATCTTTTGAGTTTTCTGCATTTATATCTCATCCCACATCACTGTGTGAATGGCTCCTTTTCACCCAGGGCCTGCAGTGTGGACTATGGATAAGCAACCCTATTCTAATTACTAATAGATTAGTTTGTTACGGTTGGTGGTTAATGGTTAGTAATTAGTCAGGTTAATTGTTAGTCCTTAGACTACACTACACTGTGCATTGCTAAACCCCAAATGACCCCTTCCTTGGTTTGAAAAATTCTCACCAGTGCCTCACATCTGCACTAGTCACACACCTAACACTAGATTAGCACTATTTGTGCACAGTGCACATAAACCCTCATGAATTCAGCATCACCACTAAAATAAGTGCACAGTTGAAATGCATGCACTAACTATGCATACAATTTACTTCTAGTATTTCTGACATAACCTTGACAAGAGCACGCTTATATGCGTTCTTATGCCATGCGACCTGCCCTTAAATGTAAGAACAAATCAAGTTCATAGATCGCCATCCCTGTAACAAATCAGGTGCCGACTCCATGATTTAGGCCACTGGAAGGACAGGGGGTGATTCCTTCTATGGTGGGTACCCCGGGTGAACTCTTTCCCTCCAGCAGACCCCTGCCCACCAGACGTCTACAATATTATCCTCACCCATAAGACACCTGCAAAATATTTCGTGAACCTCTTTGACCACTTACTAGCAACAGGAACCATGCCACGAGCCTTCAAATCAGCATACATAGAGCCACTCCTTAAAGATACACCCCTAAAGATACATTGGGAAAGACGAAAGACCTAACCAACTACCGAACAATCTCAAACATCCCATACCTGGCGATGCTACTAGAAAGCTACATCTACGAACAAATCCTGGAGGCTTCAGACCCAGGAGGGGAACGGAAACTGCACTACTATCTATATGGGATGATCTAAAAATAACACAGACTCCCAAATCAGCACTAATACAACTCGACCTTTCAGCAGCCTTCGACACAGTCCACCATGAAACAGTCATCAAAAGACTCAAATGTATTGCAATCAGCAACACGGTACTCCTCTGGCTAAAATTCTTCTTGACAGAAAGAACGGAATCCACCTGGATAGCACCATTAAAGTCAGAGCCTCGTAAAACATGTGGAGTCCCACAGTGCTCATCGCTATCACTGCTACTCTTCAACATCTACATAACCACCTGATTAATCTCATCAAAAAACATGGCCTCACCTGCTACAGCTATGCAGAAGACACTCAAATCATCTACAAAATCAATGCCAGCAAAGAACAAACCCCAACATTCACCCACTGCCTCACTGGACTAAAGCACTGGATGAGCACCAGCAGCCTTAAACTCATTCGGACAAAACATAAATCATGATCGCACCCAATGACCCGTTGAATAATCACTACATGCCATAGCCTACCTGGCTGGGAAACCCACCAGAACAATCGAAAATGGTCAAAATTCTCAGAATACTAATGGACATAGAACTAACATTAGAGCCACAAGTCAACGCAGAAGTTAGGAAATGCTTCTTCCACTTACACACAAACAAGAGGATTCCTCCCTTCTTTACGTTCTCACACAGAACACTCACCGTCATTTCTCTCGTCATTTCAAGAATAGACTACGGTAACAGCATCTATCTCAGAATTCCAGAATACCTTATGAGAAAACTACAACGTATACAGAACGCAGCAGCAAGACTACTCCTCAGACTCACTAAGAGAAAACATCACACCAGCACTGAAATCACTGCATTGGTTACCAGTCAAAAAACAAAACACAGATCTTCTTCAAAACACTCTGCATAAAACACAGCGCAATCCACATCCAAAGATTGCAATTCATACAGGGAAAAATCTCCCTCTACCAACCAACACGAACACTAAGGTCCAGCAAAGACATTCGACTTCAACCAAAACAGTATGCAAAACACACATTTGGGGGATCGGTATTCTCCTGCAAACCCATGAGACTTTGGAACTCACTCCCAAAGGAAATACGAACAAAAGAAGATTACCAAAAATTCAGGAAACTGTTAAAACCATGGCTCTTAAACTCACCAAGCTAAAGGGGAACACCGGTGAAGGAAAATCCACAGACACACCACAATCAGAAACTCTGAATCTGGATCACCCAGAGAAATAAAAAACTCAACCTCAAAAACCACAGAATCGGATTAAACCAACGATCAACCCAATGCACAGAAAAAGACCCAAAGAAACCCTAACTAACTTTACTTAAAACTCTAATACTCAACACGGAAGAAACAAGACACATACCCTCACCACAAAAAACCAAAACTCTGAAAACTACAAGCACTCTACAGACTCTCCTCAACACCCAAGATGCACATAAAACACCCACACACAACCACCCACCAAACAACGTTGATCAACTAAAAACATACCAGCACACAGTGACCGGTTTTTCTGAACTGAAGCCACCAACAGCACATCAAAGCTCCCTTGTGCTTTTCCCTCTCAGTCCTACTAACACCCCCCAACCCACTTCCTTTTCAGATCTGCCTGGGTGCCTGGAGACCATGAAAATGGCAGTGGTGCATGGAACAAATCACAAAAACGTAACATGATACTTTATGTTGGTACAGAGGTGTGACAGGTGAACAGTGCATTTATGGGTAGTAATGCAGGGCAGGCAAAGGATGGGAACAGGGATGTAAAATACTGGCGGTCATTGGTCTAACAGTGTCATTTTCTGCTGATTTGGAGAAGGATGTACATGTATGATATGTAAAACCCCTGTTCTGGAGGTGAGGAAATCACTGACGGGCCCATAGGTCAGCGCTCACCCTCTAGAACTTGTAAAACAGATTTACTGCACCATGTGAGGAAGGGGGTGCAGGATTCACTTACTCCAACACGACTCAATAATGAGGACTCAGTAAATTGGCAAAGGGAAGTCCGTTTAATGACAAGTACATCAAACAGAGAAACAAATGGAAATCAGCAGCGTTGTGATCACCTGTCTCACTCCGACTTCCTCGAACTTCAGATGAACAGCAATTCTTATAGGCAAAAATGGTCATCACTGACGTCTAATTCTCTAACAAATCACCATGCAATATAATTGGTTAGGAAAGGTAACTTAAGTATAGGTGTTATATCTGTATATGATAATAGGGCTTTCGGATTGGATAACTCTTATCGGGTGGGCGTCTACGCCCATCCCTCTACATCACGCGTGATAGACGTCACTACATCTACAACGTCCTATTGGTTACAGTATCTATAGAACTCCAGATAACTTGGTCCATTTTGAGTGGGTAGGTTACACCCCTAGACATAAATGTCCACTTTTAATTAGCAGCATGCAGAATGGACACCCCTGTGCCTGGTGTCCCAAGTTTCACCCTGTCTCCCTTCCATCAATCAGTGTTTTAGGGCGATGTGTCAATTAGTTGGCTAAGGATGGCCTCGAAACTGTAGTCTCTCATCGGGAAAAGTTATGGCATCCTCGGGTCCTGGATGACATCAGGTGATGGTACTTCTTCGCGCCTGGCTGGTCACGTGTTAGTTCACCATGAATCTGCTTCAGTTTCCAGCTTTTAGTGCATTTAATTCTGTTTCAGCATCACCACCTGCATGGGCCCCCCCTTATCTTGACCTTCATGAGGCAGGCTGGTATGCTCTGAAGTTGGAGTCTTGTGAGCTGATGCTCTCCTCCCCTTCTCTGGTTGACCTCGATTTCCTAGGCATGAGCCATTCTTTGTTGAGTTTCGATTCCGCTCCTTCACTTGCCTTTGGCTGGTTTACGATACTTGGCCTGTCAGGCCTCTGGCAGCCTGGGTACATTTCTGCTTTTACAAAATAGAGCCGCACTTGTATAATGTGCCTTGTTGAGGTAGATATATGGTTGGCGTTTGCCGCTTTATCTTCTACTAAGCATTGCAAGCAGTATCGATTTCTTAGCATCAAGCCTATTTACACACGTTTAACAGGACAGTTGCTTCCATCTTGTCTCGTAGCACCATTTCCTCTTGTTTTAACATTGTCTCCTCTCTGTGTCTATTCCATTCATTTTCATAGTTACTCGCACTGGCGTGTTATCTTCGATAGCTGCTTTTGTTCATTCACAAGTCTGTTCAGGCCCTTGTGTCATTTCCACTGGCCTTCCATTAAGGCTTTTGGGGTCTCTTCGTGGACCGTGTGTAGGTACTCCCCATTTTGTATCAACGTCTGTTATGGCTGTCTGAAAGGGTACCGTGCTGCCCAGGGTTGTCTGGTTATGGGTGCTTCAACCGGTATGCATTTTCTGATGTATACTGGGCAGGGTCCCAGTGCAGCTCTTTGTAGGTTCATTTGCTCTTCATACGTCACATACCTTGGCGAGTACGCTCCTGGTACCTCGAAATGAGGGGAAGGGGTGCAGGCCATGTCTGGGACCTCCTCTACACTCCCCCCTCTGGTCGATTCATCGACCACTTCTGTACCCTCCTTTGCATTCATTTCTTTTGATTCTTCGGTGTCATGCTCATCGTCTTCTGCGTTGGTACATGATGGTGTGAATGTGTGAGCCTTTAAAGTCCATATTTTTATCACTCCCTTCAAATTCCCTGCTGTTTTCACATGTTCATCTTTGCTCCATGTCATTAGCTGACATTGTCCATTTGGGCTGCAGTAGATCCATTTTCCTTCATACCTTCTTCGTTTCTTAGGGTATGTGAACTTTGTTCCCTCTGGCGGAAATTTGCTGGCTTTCACAAAGTCTCTTATTTCTTCATCAGTCAGGTCTCTGGGCTTCCATCCTGGCTCGACATCAACCATTATTTTCATCCCTATGACTTTCTTCGCAGTTTTCTTGCACTGTGTAATGATTATCTTGATAACACAGAATCCTAGCTATGCCATTGCTAGTAGAGCTGCCAGAAACTTGAATATATCTGCCATCCATTGTGGGACCCACAAGAATAGGTCTCCAAACCAGCTGTCATCGTCCACTTCATCACTTTCATCGATCATCTGGTTTTTCAGGCTTGTCAACATGCATATGGCCTCTGTTAGGGTTCTATTTGCTTCATTGTGTGATGGTACGAATGTGCAACATGATTCTCCGATTTTTGCACAAACACCTCCATCCATTGCCGTGATCATGTCAAGCACATATCTGTTTTGGAGGGTCATCAGTCTAATTGCTCTCAGTTCTTCTTTGATCGCGTTGAATCCTTTTATAGTGGTATTGATGGTCTGCAATAACTCCCATCTGGTTATCTGTAACCATTTAGCATTCACTCCAACTTGGATGTGGGGCAAGAGTAGTGTTGTGAATACTGTTGAGGTGAGGCTGAACAGCCTGTGTTCGTACGGGATTGAATGGAATGCCTCTTCTGATTTGGGAGAAAAGTAATTTTCCCTCTTCATCCGGGATACCAGTTCCACAGATCTCCTTCTTAGATGAGCATCTGCTTTCGGGAATCTGTCCAACTTCAGGTCATTCGTAGGGATCATTAGCACGGGAACATGGACGTTCACTAGTGTGCATATGCCTCCCCAGTTTTTTGGCAGCCTTATGTATGCCTTGGATCCACACGCCCAGTAATGGTCCATGATAACTGCGGTACCTTGTCATTCCTGGGGCTTCAAAGATTCTTCCACAGTTTTTATTCTCTCCCATCTTCTTTGTGCCATTGTTTCTGAAGCATAGTTTCGGGCTCTCCAGTAGCACTATGTGCAGGGGTACCCCTCTATCTTCAACGCTTGTTAGTAACTTTACTAGCTTTGGCCACAGGGGTTTGCATAACCTCTGCGAATTCTCTATTGCTTCCTAGCAGGTTCCAAGGACCATCCACGATCGGCAGATTACTACTCCGTCCTCCCATCCATCTGGGGAGACCACTGACCCCCAGATCTGCATTTGGCCTCTGTTCTTCTAGATTTGAGCCCCTTCTGCAGTCTTTCCTTGAACATTCAGTCTCGGGTTCACTTCCCATCTTATCCCTGATCCTTTGATGCCAGGGTTCTCGTACCTGATCACATGATTTCTGGTGTGCGCTTGGTTTCTTGTTTTAATGTTCTGGATGTAGCCATCTTCATCCAGGTACTCCTTTTTGTTGGCCCATATCAATGAGGTGTCTTTTCCCATAAATTGTCCTCTGGTGTTGCACATTGCTACATGTGACATACAGTGTGCTGTAGGGACATCAATTTGTACAGCCACGAAGATCTTGGATTTTCCCATGCTGTATGGTAGAAGAGCACAGACAAAGCATTCTCCTTCCGACTGTCTTCGTCCTACTTCCTTCATGTGCTGGTACCACATGTTGTTTCTGAGATGGACTGTGCTGTCTAGGTAATCATTAAGTTCATTGTTATCTTCGTGTGGGCTTCTCTTGATTCTCAGCGTTCTTCTGTAGTTTGCTATGACTATGGGCCTGATCACGACCTCGGCGGTAACCCTTATATGCGGCTGTAGCGCTATTACCGCCGGATTTAAGGGTCCGCCGAATCAGGGCTTCGGCGGATTTCGCCCCAGCTCTTGGCTGGGGGTAAATCCGCCAAAAATTTGCGCTATTACCGCCGGCGGGAAATCCGCTGGCGGTAAGACCGTGAATTTTCCCCATTGAGCCCAATGGGGAATGGGGCATTCCCGAATGGGCTCAATGGGGAAAGGGGACTTCCAAGTCCGCCCAACTCGTGATCCCGTGCTATTAGCACCGGGGGCTATGGCGGTCGCGCTAATAGCCCCCACGCTAATAGCGTTAGCGTTACCGCCGAGGTCGTGATCAGGCCCCATGTCTCTAAATGTGTCTGTGCTGCTTTTCCTCTCTAGGTGTCTCGGTGGAGCAGGCTGCCTCGACTGCATCGCTGTGATAGGAGGAGGTTTTGTGTTTCTCTTCCTCTCCTCTTGTTGTTTTTCATTGTCGTTCTCTGCCCGCCATTTGCTCACCATCTCCTCAATGTGAGGCTGAGTCATAGATCTGGTGCTTGTTTGCAGTGCTCGAGCTGGCGTTTTTGTCGTTACAGTCTCTGAAGTTCTATGTTCCAGCTCCTCGTGAAGTTTCTTTGCTCTGACTATGAATGGGAACAAATAGTCTATCAGATTTTGTGTTTTCTCTGTGAATTCCTTTGTGGCTACTTCTGTTCTTTTGAGCGATTTAGCTATGCCCTCTCTCTCTAGTTGTTCACTTTGCTCCTCTTGAGTACTTCCACTGTTTTCTGGAATAGATTGTTCGGTAGGCAGTCTCCCCTTCTCTGTTGCCTTTGTTAGAGGCCATGTAGCCATTGACACTTACCCTTGTCTGTGTGCATCCTGTGTGTGGGTGCGTGCAGTGGTCAGTGCAGCGTTTTCATTCATTCCGTGCTGACCCTGTCTCTAGCTTTTCAATTAATTTGTTACCTCAAATGTGTCTTAATCATTGCTTATTATATTTAAATTTAGTTTGCTACTTTTATCATCAGGTTTTCTTGGGACTGGAATGACTATATAGGGTCTTGGTGCTTTCGTAGGCACCAGATGTTCATTATCTGGTGGGTGCACTGAGATTGGGACACTTCGTGAACCAATAAAGAAAGCAGTTCTGATTGTCAATGACAGAAAAACAATAATAATAACTATACATATACACATAATCCTTCGGAACGACAATTTGCAGCATTTTCTTCCAGGGAAGTGGGGGCGCCCTTCTGTTGGGGGTAAAACCAAGTTACTGTTCTGGGCCCCCATTTCGAATGAGTTCATAGTCAGTTTATTTATTCCTCCTCTTGCTCTGGTCTCGTAGTTCGAGAGTTCTTTACTATTAAATGACGAGTGCTTCTCCAACTGTCCCCCCTCATGTGAGTGACGACGGTAGACTCTGGGTACTCAGTACAGTTCTTGTGCTAGACTATGGAAAAGGGTTAGGCTAGCAACTTTGGTACATCACATTCATTATGCATATCTATGATAGGTGAGGTCCCAATGCACGCCTCGAATTTGCTTTGGTCCTGAGGACATGCTGGAATCTGTTCAATGCGGAAGAATGAAGAGATGGAACTGCTAGAAATCACACAAAAATAAAATGTTGTAAAAATAAAAACAAAAATAAAAAGTGAACATATGAAAAAATAGGAAAAAATGAAAAAAATACAGAAAAATGAAAATAAGATGGTGACGTTCTTGTGTCCGCTCCTTTCACTCGGTCTCTCCGCGACAAGTTGAAGAACAGTGTCTCTCTCCTCGATCTGCTCCAAAGCGGAAGGATGACAAAAGGGATAATAAGAAAAATAGAAGAAAAATAAAAATAACTAGGATCAATGATGTCGTAATCCTCGTTTCTGCTCTTCTCGATCTGTCCTCGCCGGAAAGACTATTGGGATCTCCTCTTCACAAGCCTCTCCTCAGCAGTTGATGAACATAATTACTTCTCAGTGCGCTATAAAGGCTCTCAGGAGCTTGTTTAATTGTGTGTTCTTTACTGGTTCTCTGAGGAATGCGGGTACATCAACATTGTTTGGTCTACCCACTAGTTCTGGAAAGTTCTCAATGAGGTGAAAGAAGGCATGGTATGCATATCTGCTATCTTCTGGTGACAATGACATTTCTTCTGATTTTCTGGTCTCTAGATCATAGGCCTTTTTTTATGCGAACAGTCTTTACACTTTCCTGCTGCGTGGATTGCGACCACATAATTCAGTTTGTACCACACTCAGTTTAGGAATTTGTTGTTTCTTGAGTCTCTGATAAAGGTTCATGTATCTGTGGTTCTCCCGACAAGTCCTGGGCATTCCTCTATGATGCGGAAGTAGAGCGTGTATGTCAGTTCATCAATGACCACTTGTGGTGGAAGCATCTGTACCCTTATCACTGTACTCGGGCAGCGCAATGAAGGCTTCCGTGATGACAGTCAGTAGTTGCCAGATTATTTTCTTGTTGGCTGGATCTTGAATGAAGTCTGTGATACTGGCTCCTCTCCCTATGAGTGATGGGTATGATAACACCACAAGTTGGAAATAGGTTAGCACATCCCATTTGAGACTTCAGCTGGAATGTACCATAAGTTCTGTGAACAAAGTCTCAATACTGATTGCTTCAGGATACTGTGTTTACACTCTCAGGCAATGTCTTATTTGCAGTCTATCAGAGTCTTGATTCTTTGTACTACTTAGGCATGTTGTGCTTTCGAAAGTTCATTTTATCACTGTTGTTTTGGCTTTGGATGTGTTTCTCTTTACTCTGCAAATGGGATGTACAGAGTGTCCGTTATGTCCTTATTTCCCCTTGTTTGGGGAACCTGTCCAGTTTTATGCCATATCTTGAATCCCGGTTCTTGGTCTTGGGTTTCTGCTCATGCGTCCTTCTTCCTCGCCATGGATCTTTTCTGCACGTGCTGAGGTTCTTTTTCATTGTCTGTGGTTTCTTTGCAGTTGAATGCAGCACAAAGGCTCTCTCCTATAAAGGGTTTAATGTAATTCAGGAAGATCCATCCCCTTCTGCCCTGGAGCTTGACGGCAGAGGGGGTGCAGTCTTCTACAATGAAAGGGCCATTAAATCTTGGCTCGTCCCACCTTTTCCTGGTAAAGTTCTTCACAAACACGCTGTCACCAGGGAAGACGAGGGGTGCATGTACACCTTGCTCAGTGTCTTTATCAGCACTTCCTGCTGTGTTTCGTGCTGCGCCGTCCCCTTTTCGCCGTCGCTGCAGCTGGCCTGTAATGACAGAGGCGATGGATGTCATACAGTTAAGGTACTTTTACATCTCTGTTCCCAGGACCTCTCTAGTCGGCTGGGCATCACAACTAGCTCTATCTCGGGGGTAAGAGGGGTCCTCATCCTTCTGCATGTAACTATCTTGTGCGGCGTGAGATGATGGTCGGAGCCGGGTTGGTTCCGAAGTGCATACAACGCCAATGGTAGACAGTGTAGCCATCCCTTCTTTAATCTGAGCTTCAACTTGGCTATCCTCTCCTTAAGCAAGCCGTTGATCCGTTCACATATCCCGTTCCCCTCAGGATGATACGCCAATGAGAACTTGTTCTTTATACCAAGCAACAAGCTAATCTGTTCAAAAACTGAATTTACAAAGTGAGCCCCGTTATCTGATCTCATTACTTCGCACACCCCCATCTAGGGAATACCTCCCTCACTAGGAACTTGGCAGCACAGGTAGCGTCGGGGCGTGTACAGGGACCTGCTTCTATCCATCTAGAGGATGGACACATCACCACAATTAAATACCTGTACCCGTTGCACACTTGTATCATATCGACATAGTCGAGATGCAAGTCCTGGAATGGTCCATTTGGTCTGGGGATGATCCCTCTCACTACTTTTAATGTGTGCCCAGCAGTGAATTGCTGGCAGATTATGCAGTTCACCATGAAAGATGCAACATGCTCTGCTAAATTCTGTGTGAAACAGTCTTCTGCGAGCGTTGCAGCAAGATTTTCTTTTGTCATATGGATGGGGTAGTGCAGTTGCTCTAATGCTACCTTTAGAAGGGCAACAGGCATTACTGGTTTACCAGTGCTGTCTTGCCTCCACAACCCATCAGAGGGGTTTAAAGAACACCCTTGACGCTTCCACAAAATTTCCTCCTCCTGAGGAGCTCCATTAGCTGAGTCTGCCCCATATTGCTATAGGCTTCTGGTGTGGCTCGCGCTACCATCATCCGCTCATGGGTACGTGCCACCTCCACGTCCATGATTGTTTCTTTCTTGGATGCCATGCGCTTGGCTTCCGTGTCTGCTTCATGATTTCCACGTAACACGAAATCCGTCCCCTTGGTATGAGCGGCGCATTTCACGACCGCTATGCCCACTGGGAGCTGTAGTGCTTTTATCAGCCTGTCCAATAAGGCTGCATGTTGCACTGGCGTGCCGTCTGCTCGGAGGTAGCCCCTCCTTTTCCAGCGCTCTAGAACTGCATGTACTGTGGACGTCACATAGGCTGAGTCACTGTACACAGTTACTTCCTGGTCTGCATGATTCTCAATGGCGAGTATCAGTGCCAGCAGTTCTGCAGCTTGCGCAGAATGGTGAGAGGGTAGTCGCGCACTAAGTGCTCAAAACTCTCCATTCGCTAGGTGTTTTACCACAGCCACGCCTGTATACCGTAGTACGTCTTCTTGGTCGATTCTCGAAGAACTGCCAATAAAGACGATCTCTCCACTTGCCAGGGCGTTTTCCTTTACCCTGGGGATCGCATCATAGAATTCCTCATAATTCGCATAGTCATGTATAGGTTCTCCTTCTGTGACTGGCTCAGCTATGAACGTAGCAGGGTTTACAGTTTTACATTGCACTATTTTAATCGATGGGTTAGAGACAATCACCTCATAGGCGGATGCTCTTTGAAATGTCAGTGTGCCCTTTGGCTTCTCTAGTATGGCAAACAGTGAATGTTCAACATACAATGTCATGGAGCACCCCATGACAATGAATGACGCTTTTTCGATAGCGAATGCGGCAGCAGCTAGATTTTGTTCGCACGGGAAGTGGCCCTTTATAACCGTGTCCAGACTCCCGCTGTAATATGCTAGGGGCTTGTACCCCAGCGAGGTTCGCTGCGCGAGCACTGCCGTCATAAAATGACCATCAGACTGTGAGAACAGGTAGAATTCCTCTGCATAGTTAGGAATCCCGAGAACTGGGGCCTTACAAATTGCCCCCTTCAGTTCTGCAAACCCTTTCTCCATTGCCTCATTCTATTCAATTTCTCCTTTTGTTTCCTGGGCCTCCTTCAAAGCCTGAAGCAATGGCTTGGTATACGAGCTGTAGTCGAAGACCCATGATCTGACATAATTGCACAGGCCTAAGAAGCTCTGCATTTGTTTTATCGTGCGTGGCTTGGCCGTTCTCATGATGGCTTTAGCCCTTTCTTGGGTTACCTTTTTCCCCTCATGAGAGATTAGTTGCCCTATGTACCACACCTCCTGTTGACAGTACTGCAACTTTTCCTTATCAACTTTGTATCCCTTTTCAGCCAGTATAGTCAATAGCTGGACTGAGTGGTGCCTGCATTGCTCTTCAGTGGTGCTGCAGATCAGAATGTCATCTACATACTGCAAAACAACACTGTCCACCACAATATTGCTTAGGTCCATTTGCAGGACTTTGTTGAAAATAGACGGGGACTCGCAATACCTCTGTGGCAACCTCCTACTTTTCAGGCGCATTTGTCTGAAGGTGAATGACGTCAGGTCTTGAGAGTCATGGTGCAAAGAGATTGAGAAAAATGCATTTTTCAAATCTATCACCGGAAATATTTTGCCTCAGTGGGTATATTACACAGTATTGTGGATGGATTAGGGACTAGAGGGAACTCGGCTTCAACTATATCGTTTAATGCTTGTAAATCTTGGATTAAACTCCAAGACCCTCCCTTTGATTTTTTGACAAGGTAAATCACCGTATTGCAAGGTGATTCTGACATCACTAGGATGCCCTGCTCCATCATGGCAGAAATTGTCTTCGCGATCCCTTCATCTGCCTCTCTGGACATGGGATATTATCGCTCTCGTGGTAAAATTGCTCCTGGTTTCAGTTTAATTTTCACTTCACCTGCCCCCTTCAAGAGACCTACAACATAGGGCCATGCAGTCCATACTGTGGCAGGCACTTGGGCCATGTCGTCATCAAAGTATTCTGGACGTACCAGCGCCAACATCATTCTCCTGTGGCACCTCCCGTCTGATCATTTTGACCCAAAATGTGAGACTTACTTCCACTCTTGTCTCCTCTAGGTCAAGGGTGCTCTTCGAACAGATCGTTATCGGTGACGTCAGTCACTCGATACCCTTCTTCGATGGCAATAATCGCACACCATTGTCTGCCTTTGTCATCATATCCTTCGACCAATACCACTTTCCCTCGCACTTCGGCAGATTGTATCATTAAGGGAAATACTTATCCCTCCTCTTCGTGCATGGGTATTTTTGGTCTGAACAGAAACTCATCAAGGGTTCTCATAGTTTTGTCTGCGAACCCTGGCAGTCCCGCCATAAGCACCCGCACGCCATATGCAAAGAATTCTGGCTCTAACGGTACAGCTCTCATGACTATACGTCCTGAGTATGCTCTGATCATTTTGCACACGTTTGGATAATCCATTCCTGGAGTGGAGCACACTATACCATTCTCGGTAAACAAGATGTTCATGTTTAATTTAGGTCTCGGCCCAGAATATTTACTGGGGTCTGACGTGAATATAATAGGGGTACATTCATTTTGCGCTCTCCCACTGAGACTGGGAGTGCGTCTGTAAAGGGAACTCTACTATGAGCTCCAGTGAAACTCTGAGTATCTATAGCCTCGCCGGACAAGGAAAATGTGCCCTCTCATATGCACGAGCGCGTTGCACCCATGTCAACTAAGAAGGAATATTCTTTCCCCCCTTCCCCTTGGTGACATTCCCACTTGGTTCCCTGTTAAGGTCTGGTGTCACTGATAGGATAGAGCACATCAGAGTCCCCCGTGAGCTGTCCTATTTCATATATAAGTTCGGCCCACTGTATACTTGCTGATCTCCCCCAGCCCCAGGGTTAACTCCCCCTCCGGAGCTAGTGCCCTGTGACATTTGCGGTGGTGCCTGCTGGGATTGTCCCTGCGGCAAGTTCCCCATGTTCAGTGGTTGAACCACTTGCTGTGCATTTTGCTGCACGCCTGACGCCTGCGGCTGCACTGTGCAATTTTGTGCACCGCCCTGTTGCGGGACGGCAGGCTGATTCAACATGCCTTCCCCCATCCCTTGGCTGTTTTGCCACATGCCTTGGCTTTTGCACATACGCGCCACATGTCCTGACATTCCACACAGCCAACACACTGGCGGTGGTCGGGCCATCTGTCCATCTGGCATAGCTGGACCTCCCATCTGCGCGTTCTGAAAGCCATTTTTATTATTCTGAAATCCTTCCTGGTTACCTCGAAACCCTCCTTGATTACTCTGCCGTCCTCTCCCTCCAAAACCCCTTCCTCTTGGGTAAAATCCTGCGTTAACCTGGTTATTCTGCGATGGGTTGGTCGCTTGTTGTGCGCTTGGTTCGGCTCGGCTGGTGAGCATGGCTCCCTCGAGAGCATACTTCAAGAGCTTCTTTTGCACCAGCTTTGCCTCCTTGCCCTTACGAGTTGCCTCCTTTTTCTGATTCTTTTCTTTCAACAATCTACAGTAATGTGCAATTATCAACTGTATTTCGGCCCACGGTTTAGCTTCTATTCCTACCAATTTCTTGAGCTGCTTCTGCACCAGTTCAGACAACCCCTGGCATAATATGTGGTAGAATACAGGGATAGATTTCGTCCAAGACTCATGCGTTTCGAGCACCCATGAGTCTTGAAAATTCTGGATATAAATCAACGGATCCTCTGACTCTTTCATTTTCCGAGTCATTATAGCCCCCATATCAGAAGTGTCTGGATATAGCGTTCGCAGCGCTTTCCACACTGCTGCCCTACAGTTATTAAATGGCGCTCCGTCATGGGAGGTGTTAGTTAGGGTTACCCTAGGATAGCCTGCCCGTTTCCATACATCATCTGCTCTTTCACCATGTATGGCAATTAGGAGGCCCTTAATGTCCCCTATAGCTAAGGTGACACCCCCCGTCATTTTCTCTAACTCGTGTATCCACTTTCCGGCTCCTGATGTCAGCATTGGATGCTTATTTTTAAGGTTCTCTCGGTCCATGTGTGGCCATGGAATATATTGTGGTCTTGCTCCCCTCTTTTCTAGCACCGTGAATCGGAATACACAGTCCTCCTTCTCATTCCCCATAGCTCTCCGGTCTATCGCCGGGGTGGCATTCCCGCCTTGCCGTCTACCTGGCAATGCCCTTAGTCTGTCTGTTTAGGCTGGTGCTGACGACCCCCTCTGACCGTGGGGTGTTCCTTCATGTTGGCCGGACTGCGCGGCAGACTTCGGTGTCCTACTTGTGGACATGCTATCGTACCCCTCGGTCCCCTGGGAGCCGTTTTTCGCACCGTCTCCCTTCTTCATGCGCCACATCCTCCGTTTCCCCACCAGAGTCAGATTCTGAATACTCCCAGTTTATACAACTTCTTGCATCTTCTTCGTTCTGCCCAATCTCCAGCCTGTCTAGGGACAGTCCCCTGCTCCCACTACTTCGGGTGACATCCACAGTGTCATATAGCTGAGTGCTCTCTTAGCGCTCATCTTCCCTTCCCCCATCGGATATCTGCTCTAGCTCCATCTCGTCGTATATTTTATCGATCGTTTCCCCGATGCTCCTGGTGTAGAAGTCATCTTCAATATTTGTCCCGCTTGTACCTGGTACCGCAACGCTTGCAGCAAAGAATTCTCTATGGCTTCCCATTCTACTGCAGGATTGGGTTTAATCACTTACCGCTCAAAATATTCATGATCCCGTGCCCTCTGTCTGCGCTTACGATGTACTTCCTCGTCTATTTCCTTTCGCTTCTTTGCTTCTTCTCTAGCCTTATCTACTTCCCTCATCTGTTCATTTCTACATTCCTTTGCCCTTCTACTTTCCTCATCTTCCTGCTTTTTTACTTTCCTTCGTGCACTCTCCTTTCTTCCTCTAACCTTAACATGTTCCGCCTGTACTATTTATAGGCTGCATATTGTGTGCAGCTGAGCGGTATTCCTTGCTCTTCGCGATATAGTTGTTCTCGCCTTAGCCTATCTTTCTTTCTTGTCCTTTCATCCCTTTCGTCCATCCCTCTCTCTCTCTCTCTCCTTTGCATCTTATCAGACCTCTCCCTTGGCCTCAAATCATCACGTCCTTTTCCATCCAACTTCAGTAATATTTGACCTCCCATCCATCCGTCTTTCGCGAATGCTATCTCATCACCTCTACCTTCATTTCCTTTATGATTATTTCCCTCTTTCTCCTTATCTGGAGGTGCACAACTCCGTGCCCACTCTTTCCCTTCATCTTTGCATCCCACCCATTCGCGTCTCACCCCCCTCCGTACATACATTTAGTATCCAGTCTGTGGGTGGTTCAACCACCTTCGTTTCTTCAAACATTTTCCACAATTCTAGAACAGCAAGACGTTTCTCTAACTTTTTGCCCAAATATGTGGCGTGTAGGAAGGTAGTCATGTGCTGTAAAACAGCCTTAGAGAGTGACCTGTTCTGGGGCCACGGCATAAACATCTTATTGACGGTACCCTTAACCCACTCCATGCTGTATTTCTTTAGTTTTGGTGCATGCTTGGGCAGTTGCATGCACAAATGCTCAAGCGGGGTAACTTCCTCCATTTTTAATTTCGTCACTAACAGTATTTACATAGTTATTTAACCCTCCAATGGTATGAGCGAACACCACATACGCAAGCTCCAATCCAATCTTTTCCCGCCAAAATTTATGCCAACAATTTACTCAAAACCCATCAATTCAAGGACGATTCCCTCTTAGTTACAGAATCGCGTAAAGCCAAAATGCATTTCAACCAATCATTAATACAATTATTTTACATTTGACATACAACAAGACACATATGACAGACAATCGACAGACTAGACGAACACCAGCTGGACACACGTATACCTGCCTTCTAATCAATACCCCGTCATGGGATGTAAATGAACCCCTTTGATGCTGTCTTTAATCGTCACCGTAGCCTAAATTGTCCCCCCGCTGTGGGCTATGAGTTCACGTTTCTTCTGACCACTCTTTAAAGCGCAGGAATAAGGCAAATCCTTACGTTTTTATCTCAGGTGCCCCCCTGATAATCCTTACGTTTTTATCTCAGGTGCCCCCCTGATAATCCTTAAGTTTTTATCTCAGGTGCCTCCCTGATAATCCTTACGTTTTTATCTTAGGTGCCCCCCTGATAATCCTTATGTTTTATCTCGAGTGTCCCCCCGGTATCCACTCTTTATTTCTTATGCTCGAGTCATTACCCCCTATATATATATACAGTCTTCTCTACTTCTAACTACTTTATTTTTTCTCCGCCGCCCTCCGTTACCTTTCCCTTACTTGCTTTAATGCCTACAAGACATTTGCCAAAGTAACGAGTTCATTGTTTCACTCACTGATCACATCTTTTCCTCTCTGGAACTTCGGGATCACCGCCCCTTCCTCTTCCCGCCTTTAAGGTTTTCGTCCGATTGGCTGCCCGTGGGAATGAGAAGGGGTATGCTTGGAAAGGCGGGTTCCTTCAGACCCACTGCAGATTTTTGAAATTTTACTCTATCATTGTCCACGGGGAGCTTCTCAGTCTACTCAGCCGGAATGGCGAAAGGACTCATGATCTTGCCAAAGGCCTAGAGTTACTTCGTGCCATCGGTCTAAGGTGTCTTATTATTATATAATCAATATTTAATGGCCGAAACCGTCCTCACGCTGCCAAGTGTTCTGGAGGTGAGGAAATCACTGACGGGCCCATAGGTCAGCTCTCACCCTCTAGAACTTGTAAGACAGGATAGCTGCACCATGTGAGGAAGGGGGTGCAGGATTCACTTACTCCAACACGACTCAATAATGAGGACTCAGTAAATTGGCAAAGGGAAGTCCGTTTAATGACAAGTACATCAAACAGAGAAGCAAATGGAAATCAGCAGCGTTGCGATCACCTGTCTCGCTCCGACTTCCTCGAACTTCAGTCGAATAGCAATTCTTATACGCAAAAATCATTATCACTGACGTCTAATTCTATAAAAAAATCATCATGCAATATAATTGGTTAGGAAAGGTAACTTAAGTATAGGTGTTATATCTGTATATGATAATAGGGCATGCGGATTGGATAACTCTTATCAGGTGGGCATCTACGCCCATCCCTCTATATCACGCGTGATAGACGTCACTACATCTACGATGTCCTATTGGTTACTGTATCTATAGGACTCCAGATAACTTGGTCCATTGTGATTGGGCAGGTTACACCTCTAGACATAAATTTCCACTTTTAATTAGCAGCATGCAGAATGGACACTCCTCTGCCTGGTGTCCCAAGTTTCACCCTGCCTCCCTTCCATCAATCAGTGTTTTAGGGCGAAGTGTCAATTAGTTGGCTAAGGATGGCCTCGAAACTGTAGTCTCTTATCGGGAAATGTTATGGCATCCTCGGGTCCTGGATGACATCAGCCGATGGTACTTCTTCGCGCCTGGCTGGTCACGTGTTAGTTCACCATGAATCTGCTTCAGTTTCCAGCTTTTAGTGCATTTAATTCTGTTTCAGCCTCGCGACCTGCATGGGCCCCCCTTATCTTGACCTTCATGAGGCAGGCTGGTATGCTCTGAAGTTGGAGTCTTGTGAGCTGACGCTCTCCTCCCCTTCTCTGGTTGACCTCAATTTCCTAGGCATGAGCCGTTCTTTGTTGAGTTTCGATTCCGCTCCTTCACTTGCCTTTGGCTGGTTTACGAAACTTGGCCTGTCAGGCCTCTGGCAGCCTGGGTACATTTCTGCTTTTACAAAATGGAGTCGCACTTGTATAATGTGCCTTGTTGAGGTAGATATATGGTTGGCGCTTGCCGCTCTATCTTCTACTAAGCATTGCAAGCAGTATCGATTTCTTAGCATCAAGCCTATTTACACACGTTTAATAGGACAGTTGCTTCCATCTTGTCTTGTAGCACCATTTCCTTATGCTTTAACATTGTCTCCTCTCTGTGTCTATTCCATTCATTTCATAGTTACTCGCACTGGCGTGTTATCTTCGATAGCTGCTTTTGTTCATTCACGAGTCTGTTCAGGCCCTTGTGTCATTTCCACTGGCCTTCCATTAAGGCTTTTGGGGTCTCTTCGTGGACCGTGTGTAGGTACTCCCCATTTTGTATCAACAGCTGGTATGGCTGTCTGATAGGGTGCCGTGCTGCCCAGGGTTGTCTGGTTATGGGTGCTTCAACCGGTATGGATCTTCGGATGTATACTGGGCAGGGTCCCAGTGCAGCTCTTTGTAGGTTCATTTGTTCTTCATATGTCACATACCTTGGCGAGTACGCTCCTGGTACCTCGAAATGAGGGGAAGGGGTGCAGGCCATGTCTGGGACCTCCTCTACACTCCCCCCTCTGGTCGATTCATCGACCACTTCTGTACCCTCCTTTGCATTCATTTCTTTTGATTCTTCGGTGTCATGCTCATCGTCTTCTGCGTTGGTACATGATGGTGTGAATGTGTGAGCCTTTGGAGTCCATATTTTTATCACTCCCTTCAAACTCCCTGCTGTTTTCACATGTTCATCTTTGTTCCATGTCATTAGCTGACATTGTCCATTTGGGCTGCAGTAGATCAATTTTCCTTCATACCTTCTTCGTCTCTTAGGGTATGTGAACTTTGTTCCGTCTGGTGCAAATTTGCTGGCCTTCACAAAGTCTCTTATTTCTTCATCAGTCAGGTCTCTGGGCTTCCATCCTGGCTCGACATCAACCATTATTTTCATCCCTATGACTTTCTTCTCAGTTTTCTGGCGCTGTGTGATGATTATCTTGATAACACAGAATCCTAGCAATGCCATTGCTAGTAGAGCTCCCAGAAACTTGAATATATCTGCCATCCATTGTGGGACCCACGAGAATAGGTCTCCAAACCAGCTGTCATCGTCCACTTCATCACTTTCATTGATCATTTGGTTTTTCAGGCTTGTCAACATGCTTATGGCCTCTCTTAGGGTTCCGTTTTCTTCATTGTGTGATGGTACGCATGTGCAACATGATTCTCCGATTTTTTCACAAACACCTCCATCCATTGCAGTGATCATGTCAAGCACATATCTGTTTTGGAGGGTCATCAGTCTATTTGCTCTCAGTTCTTCTTTGATCGCGTTGAATCCTTTTATAGTGGTATTGATGGTCTGCAATAACTCCCATCTGGTTATCTGTAACCATTTATCATTCACTCCAACTTGGATGTGGGGCAAGAGTAGTGTTGTGAATACTGTTGAGGTGAGGCTGAACAGCCTGTGTTCATACGGGATTGCATGGAATGCCTCTTCTGATTTGGGAGAAAAGTAATTTTCCCTCTTCATCCGGGATACCAGTTCCACAGATCTCCTTCTTAGATGAGCATCTGCTTTCGGGAAACTGTCCAACTTCAGGTCATTCTTAGGGATCACTAGCACGGGAACGTGGACGTTCACTAGTGTGCATATGCCTCCCCAGTTTTTTGGCAGCCTTATGTATGCCTTGGATCCACACGCCCAGTAATGGTCCATGATAACTGCGGTACCTTGTCATTCCTGGGGCTTCAAAGACTCTTCCGCAGTTTTGATTCTCTCCCATCTTCTTTGTGCCATTGTTTCTGAAGCATAGTTTCGGGCTCTCCAGTAGCACTATCTGCAGGGGTCCCCCTATATCTTCAACGCATGTTAGTAACTTTACTAGCTTTGGCCACAGGGGTTTGCATAACCTCTGCAAATTCTCTATTGCTTCCTAGCAGGTTCCAAGGACCATCCACGATCAGCAGATTACTACTCCGTCCTCCCATCCATCTGGGGAGACCACTGACCCCCAGATCTGCATTTGGCCTCTGTTCTTCCAGATTTGAGCCTCTTCTGCAGTCTTCCCTTGAACATTCAGTCTCGGGTTCACTTCCCATCTTATCCCTGATCCTTTGATGCCAGGGTTCTCGTACCTGATCACATGATTTCTGGTGTGCGCTTGGTTTCTTGTTTTAATGTTCTGGACGTAGCCATCTTCATCCAGGTAATCCTTTTCGTTGGACCATATCAATGAGGCGTCTTTTCCCATAAATTGTCCTCTGGTGTTCTGGGCCCCCATTTCGAATGAGTTCATAGTCAGTTTATTTATTCCTCCTCTTGCTCTGGTCTCGTAGTTCGAGAGTTCTTTACTATTAAATGATGAGTGCTTCTCCAACTGTCTCCCCTCATGTGAATGACGACGGTAGACTCTGGTTACTCAGTACAGTTCTTGTGCTAGACTATGGAAAAGGGTTAGGCTAGCAACTAAGGTACATCACATTCATTATGCATATCTATGATAGGTGAGGTCCCAATGCACGCCTCGAATTTGCTTCGGTCCTGAGGACATGCTGGAATCTGTTCAATGCGGAAGAATGAAGAGATGGAACTGCTAGAAATCACACAAAAATAAAATGTTGTAAAAATAAAAAGTGAACATGTGAAAAAATAGGAAAAAATGAGAAAAATACAGAAAAATGAAAATAAGATGGTGACGTTCTTGTGTCCGCTCCTTTCACTCGGTCTCTCCGCGACAAGTTGAAGAAAAGTGTCTCTCTCCTCGATCTGCTCCACAGCGGAAGGATGACAAAAGGGATAATAAGAAAAATAGAATAAAAATAAAAATAACTAGGATCAATGATGTCGTAATCCTCGTTTCTGCTCTTCTCGATCTGTCCTCGGCGGAAAGTTTATTGGGATCTCCTCTTCACAAGCCTCTCCTCAGCAGTTGATGAACATAATTACCTCTCAGTTGCGCTATGAAGGCTCTCAGGAGCTTGTTTAATTGTGGTTCTTTACTGGTTCTCTGAGGAATGCGGGTACGTCAACATTGTTTGGTCTACCCACTAGTTCTGGAAAGTTCTCAATGAGGTGAAAGAAGGCATGGTATGCATATCTGCTGTCTTCTGGTGACAATGGCATTCCTTCTGATTTTCTGGTCTCTAGATCATAGGCCTTTTTTTTATGCGAACAGTCTTTACACTTTCCTGCTGCGTGGATTGCGACCACGTAATTCAGTTTGTACCACACTCAGTTTAGGAATTTGTTGTTTCTTGAGTCTCTGATAAAGGTTCATGTATCTGTGGTTCTCCCGACAAGTCCTGGGCATTCCTCTATGATGCGGAAGTAGAGCGTGTATGTCAGTTCATCAATGACCACTTGTGGTGGAAGCATCTGTACCCTTATCACTGTACTCGGGCAGCGCAATGAAGGCTTCCGTGATGACAGTCAGTAGTTGCCAGATTATTTTCTTGTTGGCTGGATCTTGAATGAAGTCTGTGATACTGGCTCTTCTCCCTATGAGTGATGGGTATGATAACACCATGAGTTGATAATAGGTTAGCACATCCCACTTGAGACTTCAGCTGGAATGTACCATAAGTTCTGTGAACAAAGTCTCAATACTGATTGCTTCAGTATACTGTGTTTACACTCTCAGGCAATGTCTTATTTGCAGTCTATCAGAGTCTTGATTCTTTGTACTACTTAGGCATGTTGTGCTTTTGAAAGTTCATTTTATCACTGTTGTTTTGGCTTTGGATGTGTTTCTCTTTACCCTGCAACTGGGATATACAGAGTGTCCGTTATGTCCTTATTTCCCCTTGTTTGGGGAACCTGTCCAGTTGTATGCCATATCTTGCATCCGGGTTCTTGGTCTTGGGTTTCTGCTCATGTGTCCTTCTTCCTCGCCATGGATCTTTTCTGCACGTGATGAGGTTCTTCTTCGTTGTCTGTGGTTTCTTTGCAGTTAGATGCAGCAGGAAGGCT